>NW_006159782.1:1970006-2011065 GCF_000334495.1 Tupaia belangeri chinensis | reverse complement strand
TAGCATTACTGGACAGGAATATTATCTTAAAAAGAAAGATGTGGACATTGTGGTGTAGTCACTAGCATACTGGACTGCAGATTTGGAAGCTGCACATCAACTGCAGTTCAAGTTCCTGGCCTGGTCATACTAAAAATAAGCTGGTCATGTGCATACGTGCCCAGGATGCTGGTCGGTTAGAAGGCTAGAGGAAGGGAATCACAGCATGACCAAGACTGTGGAAGGTGATTCTTTCTCCTCTCTCTCTCTCTCTTGCTCTCTCTCGTACTCACATGCACTCTATTGAAGAAAGAAAACAATTAGAACACATTTTCAGTGATGGGTCCTGAGTTAATCAAGGCCTAAAGTTTGAAAGCCAGGGCCAGCCGGTGGAGTAGTGGTTAATGCAGATAGATCTCACATGGAAGAATGCAGTTTGAATCCCAAACCCAGTGTCTTAGCAATCACACTAGGAGCATATGTGTGTGTGCCAAAAATTCCAAAAGGAAGAAATCAAAAGGGACTGTCACATGACTAAGAGAGAGACAGACACAAAGAGAGAATAAACCTTCAACAAGGCCTCACACTGTGACCCTCCTACACAGCCAGCCAGGATCACGGGCACACATGCACATGCCCGACACATATAGGTTGATCTGGGAACCAAATCCTCAATATGCCACGAGGATCAGGCATGGTTGAGCAGCTCACTATAGCTGTGCCACCATGCTTGGCTCTAAATGTTCTTTTAGCATCTTTTAGCACTAGCGCTCACTGTTAAAATTACTGCCTTAAAAATAGTAATGGTTGGGCTAGCAGGTGGCATGGGGGTTAGGGCATGGATCCCACATGGCCAACAAAGCAGTCGAGTCCAGACCTGTGGACTGAAAAACATGCCGGGTGTGCGAGCATGCCCAAAATCCCAAGAGGAAGATGGAGGAGAAGGGACTGTAGAGTGGCCATTTGCCTGGGGGGTGATTTCTCACTCTCCCCCCACCACCACCACCACCTCTGCTCTAGGGCACGCATATAAGCACTAGAGCAAAACTGAAAAAAAAAGTAATGGTTTCTAAAGTTATTAAGAACATTAATAATTTTAGAACATTATTATTAAGAACAACTGTTATGTTGTAGAAAGTAAACAACTAATTTCTTCAGAAGGAACTGTCAGAAAGTAGGATGGTCAGGTATTTAAAAAACTACAAAGAAGTGGAATCGAAGAATGCAAAAACAGTCAAAAGGCTAATTAGGAAGTGAAGGATGACCTTTGAGAAGTGGTTCCTATGGTCTAAGTAGGAAGAGAAGGAGAGGCAGTAAATGCAAAACATTCTTTAAACAAACAGCATAAAGGAAGAATAAGCAGTAGTAGCTTCAGGCATTTTGCAAAAGGGACTAGTAATTTTTCTGCCCTAACAGTCTTGGAGGGCTGATGGGAAGCAGATATTGAGAAAAGGTTAAAGCTACAGGAAAGGGGTAAAAGTATTATTATTATTATTTTCGGAGAGGTTTTTGTCGCTATAGGGCACGTGCACTCGCCAGAAAGACAGACAGAGAGACAGAAAGCAAGAAATCACCCGCCAGGGGGATGGCCACGCCGCAATCCCTTCTCCTCCATTCTCCTCTCGGGATCTTGGGCACACACACATATGTGCCCAGTGTGAGTTTAAGTCACCGGGTCCGGGACTGGAACCTTGGTCGACTACATGGGAGTCCAGCGATGTAGCCATTATGCCAACTGCTAGTTCCGGGGGTAGAATTATTACAGAAAGGTCCCAGAAGGTAACAGAGGTACAATGGAGGGGAAAACTCTAATATGTCTCTAACAGAATAAAATCTGCTTTATTTATGTTATTTTATTAATATTTGCAAAAACCCTAGGAGCATATTGACATGTTATGAATTAGAGTCTGAGTTAACTGAATCTGGAAACAATGGCTTTTGTTTCTAATCTCTGAGTCAGTGAGTACACTGGAGAAGTCACTGAACTGTGCAATCCCATAGTCTCTTCCTAATGGACTTGTGGAAGCTACATTCCCATATACATGTTATCATAATGAAGAGTCAGAAACAATGTAGAAGTCCATAAATTGTGGAATTCCATTATGATGGAATGTTACAAGTTAAAAAACCATGTCTTTTGGGCCAGCAGGTGGCATGGTGATTAGGTCACTGAACTCCCACATGGCCAAATAGTTTGAGTCACAGATCAGGCAGCTTGAAAACCATGCCAGGCACTTGTTCGTATGTGGCCAAAATCCTGAGAGGAGAATGGAGAAGAGGGTTGGAAGTGGCCACCCCCCTTGGCGGGGGCGTGTGTGTGTGTGTGTGTATGTGTGTGTGTGTGTGTGTTGACTTCTCACTCTCCCCAGCTCTGACAAGTGCACACACCCTAGAGCAAAAACCTAAAAACAAACAAACAAAAACACAAGTCTTTTGAAGACATTTAAAGTTATAAAACAGAGGATACTTAATGTTTTGGAGCCACAGCCCCACCCTCTGTTCCTAAAGGCATGGTGATTTTCTTTAGGAGAAGCACCTCTTCCCACTGAGTACAATCTTGGGATGGAAAATCTGGGCGCCTGCCTTCACTACAACACTTGAAGAGGCCCCTACAGGCACCTGCTCCTTAAAGACTCTCTTAAGGACTCTCCCAGGACTTTGACTGTCAAACAGAATGCTGTTCAGGCAAAAGACTCAGGGAGAGAATCCACTGATTATAGAGGTATGCCCTACAGAGATGCTCCAGTGACTGCACCAGACATTATTTTGAATCCAGTGGAATTCTTTCTATTCCAAGTTTTTCAGCCTCCCACTGATCTTGGGATCTCTCAAAGAGCCTTCCAATAAACTTCCTCTTCATTTAAAACAAAGTCTGTTTCTCCAGCTTGCAACTCAGGGTTTTAGGTACACACATACAAGTGCCCAGCATGTTTTTCAAGCTGCCAGGTCCGGGACTTGAACCTCACAGTTGGCCATGTGGGATTTAGTCACCTTAACCACCACACTACTGGCTGGCCAAAATAGCATCTGAGATTCTCCAATTCCATATCTTTCTATTTATCTTCTACCTTTTACCCATGATCAACAGAGACAGAGAAAGTGAGATAGAAAAACAGGTACCTCTAATGGTATCTTCATGCTATGATCCACCCCTAGATCATGGGCATTCATGTCTTGTATATTTGGGAAGTTCTTCAGAAGTGAACCCAAACTCCCCAGCCAGATCAGCCTCGCAAAGCACTGTGGTACTGCAGTGCTACCAAGTAGCCCCCTCCTACCACTTACAGCAGCTATGTGGAACTACCTCAAGTTCCCTAAATGCTATTCACACATACAGGCCTGAGAACTTGCTTTTTGTTCTGTCCCAAGTCTCCTATTGCCCTCCTATTTAATTTTGCCTAGCAAATTCTTACTCTTCAAGATCTGGCCTACAAATGTCAACCTCGGGAAATTCCATCATCTTCACAGGTGCAGCTCACCACTCCTTCCTTGGTGACACCAGGGGCCCTGTCCTCACCTCTACTATATACTTAAGAACCTCTTGAGGACAGGGACTCTTTCTCCAACATTTATGTCCAAAGGCCTGGCACGATAAACCACCAAGTTTTTCTACTTGGTTTCAGGCGCTGGATCTGCATGGTAAAAACTCCAGTGTAATGTTAAGCGCAGGAGCTAAAGAATCAGAGAACTGGGTCTAATTTTCTCGTCTGATAGCAACTGGAGGAAAATACTTTGAGTGATATGCTATCTAACATAGCTGTAGGACCCAGCTGTGGTAGCATGTGTTGTTAAGATGCTCCACCAGCTAGGACCACATGGGAGGCCCAGCTTTGATTCTCAGTCTAACCTAAAGGCTGAGTGTTGTGGTGAGCACTTGAAATCCCAGCAACTCAGGGAGGCTGAGACAGGAGGACTACAAGTGCATGACTGTAGTCCCAGCTCGGAGGCTGAGGCAGAAGAACCACTATAGCAAGACCCTGTCTAAATAATTAATTAATAGTTCTTTGTTTTTCTTTTTCTTTTTTTTTTTTTTTTGGAGAGGTTTTTGCTATAGGGCACATGCACTTGCTGGAGAGAGACAGACAGACACAGTGAAAGGAAAAGTGAGAATCTGCTCCTGGGGAAGGATGGCCATGCCACAATCCCTTCTCCTCCATTCTCCTCCCAGGATCTTGGGTATGCATGCACATTTGCCCAATGTGATTTTCAAGCCACCAGGTCTGGGACTCGAACCGTGGTAGGCAATGTGGAAGTTCAGTGACTTAACTGCTATGTCATCTGCTGGTTTTATGATTTGAATTCTTTTAAAGTTCATTTCGAGAGAGACAGTAACCCTCGACAGGGTTCTCACAAGAACCTTCTAGTTTTGCAGCCAGTCAGAATCACAGGTTTAAGATAGTCTCAAGACTCAAATTCAGGGACCAGCAGTTAGCGTAATGGCTATGTCGCTGGACTCCCATGTAGTCGAGCGCAGTTCGCGTCCTGGACCCGGTGGCTTAAAACTCACGCTGGGTGCATGTGCGTGTGTGTCCAAGATCCCGAGAGGAGAATGGAGGAGAAGGTATTGCGGCGTGGTCATCTCCCCTGGGGGGGTGATTTCTCGCTTTCTGTCTCTCTGTCTCTGTCTGTCTGGCGAGCGCACGCGCCCTATAGCAAAAACCTCTCAAAACAAAACAAAAAAAAAAAAACAACAACTCAAATTCAGAGTCTTCCTAAGTGGTTCCCAGCATCACACGGCAGCACCCCTACAGCCTGCATCACCCAGCTGGAACCTTAAGCATCAGCATTTATTTAACAACACAAGTTCTTTTAAACTATAAATTATGCAAATAAAAACATGAAAATAAACAATAAGGAAAAAGAAGCCCCCTGAAAAATAATGATTAATCATTGGCAATTCAATTCCAAAGCATTTCTACAGATAAAAGGTATCTTTCAAAGCAAATCTAACGAGCATCAGAAACATAAAAATTATAAATCTAAAATTTTTGATAATTCTTTATACATGAGGTCACTAATTGTATCATATAATAATCATTAATTGAAGAAGGAACATTTTCCTGAAGTCATATAATTTTAGTTTTGAGATACTCAAGATCACCTGCAAGTACCTCATCCCTACGGTTGCCAACGACACTCGAAATCAACTCATCAAAATTTTAAAACGTGTATGTATACATGCTTAATACTGCACTTGATGTACTTGAAAGGAAGTGAACAAGCAAGTGTGAAATGTCAACTGAAAAAGTGTTGTAATTCAACATCTTAAACAATGATCCAAAAACTCTTTGGGTACCAGCAACTATTCTAGGCAGCCTTGGAGTTTATGCCAAGGTCACATACCTAGTGAGAAGTACGGCCTGGCTCAAGTCAGGCCCTCAAACGTCCTTCACACTATCTACTAAACTGACTCTACATCATTTCTAAGCTTTGGTCGAATGCAAACCTTAGGAGATTAGCCATCATCATGATACCATTAAAAGCAAAGCTATTTTTCTCATCAAATGTAGTTACGATTTTTTAGGTAATTTATTTCTCCCATGACTGAGTGTGAGAGAGACAGAGAGAGAATGAGCATTCACAATAGGGTCTTGACATCACAATCCATACCCCAGACTTTAGCCAGCCTCAGATGGCCAAGGGTATGGCTACCATATTCAGGGAGGTCTCCAGACTTAAACCAGCAATTTTCCCATGTAAAACTGCCTCACATCTTATGACTGCACAACCATCTGATCCCTGTAGTTACATTTTTGTGGTGAAATATTTTCTGTGGTAGCAACCACAAGAAATTAGGGCCCAAGTTGCATGGTTTAACCTTAAAGAGTTTGAGACCCACTCTTCAGTGTGACAGTTCAAAACAGCAAAACACAAAACAACTTCTCACCCAGATATTGGGTCATGGGAAAAGCCATGCTGCATCTTTACATAGAAAAACATGAAGGGGACGAGCAGGTGGCGTGGTGGTGGACACTCCCACATGGCTGACCACGGTTTGAGTCCTGGACCTGGTGGCTTGCTTTCTCATTTCTCTCTCTCTCTCTCTCTTTCTCTCTCTCTCTCTCTTTCTCTGTGTGTATCTCTCTCTGGTCAAATTAAAATAAATGAATAGATTAAAAATTAAAAAAAAGAAAAGAAAAACATGAAAAAATGTGTCATGCCTTTTCTCACAACCCAATAAGTACTATGGACAGAACTGCTCTGAGAGGAAGCAAAAGAAAAAATATTATTTGTATAAAGTATATTCAGGGTCAGCCCATGGCCTGGTGGTTAGGGAGCTGAATTCCATATGGACAATTATATAGCTCAAGTCCTGGACCTGATACCTTGAAAAACACACTGGGCTCATGTACATGTGTACACAGTCCCAGAAAGAGGGAGATATAAAGAGACTGCAGTGTGACTATGCCCCTGGGAGGTGCTTTTCCCCTCTCCCTCTCAGACTTTGACAAGTACACATGCCCTCACCAAATTAAAACAACAACAACAACAAAAAGCCGGTTCAAGAACTAGTTTCGCGAATACCAAAATATATGAAAATCTGCAGTTACTCAAGTCCCTTATACAAAATGGTACAGTACTTGCATAAAACCCATACAAATACTCTCATACACTTTAAATCCTTTCTAGATTACTTATAACATCTAAACAATGTAACTGGTATGTAAATAGTTGTTATACTACATTGTTTAGGGAATAATGACAAGAAATCAGTACAATCTTTTTGATCGATGGCTGGCTGAATCCATAGACGTAGAACTCACCAATACGGAGGGCCAACTATAGATGAGATAACCTATCACAGCTTACAGGAGAAAAAAAAGTAGCAAATTCAGGGTTCGTGATTTTGAGTACAATTTTTTTTTTTTTTAAAGTTTATGTCTTTCTTTCATGAGAGAGAAAGACAAGTACCCTCAATAGGGTCCCGTGCCACCACCCCACACCCTAAGCCTTCCCAGCCAGCCAGGGTCATAGGTATGTGTGCCTAGTATATACAGGTTGACGAGAACCAAACCCACAATTTTTTGTATGGCTCTAGCTTTGCTTGAGCAGTGTGTTGCCACTGTGCCTCCTTGCCAGTCTATAAGTGTAACTTTAACAAGAGAAAAAGGGGCAACAAGAAGAAAAAAAACAAACTTCTCTATAGATCAGAGATACCACCTCTGTTCTCAGTCACTTTCCATAGCAGGGCCTAT
Source organism: Tupaia belangeri chinensis (assembly GCF_000334495.1). Classification (NCBI taxonomy): domain Eukaryota; kingdom Metazoa; phylum Chordata; class Mammalia; order Scandentia; family Tupaiidae; genus Tupaia; species Tupaia belangeri. Next base: position 2,003,890 of record NW_006159782.1, on the reverse strand, counting down.
GGGCCAAACCCAACCCATGTCCCGTTTTGTAAATAGGGTTTCTTGGAACCCAGCTCTGCCCTTTCATTTACTTATTACCTATGGCTGCTTCCATACTACCAGTGCTGTAGAGGTGCACCAGAGACTGCAGTGTGACTACGCCCCATTAGAGGTGCCGTCTGCCTCCTCACACACAAAAAGCTTGCCAACCTCTATTTTATTTCTTCTAGAGCACCTAATTCTATCTAAAATATATATATTTGTTTATTTATTTACTGTGTACTTCTTCCACTAGAATGCATTCTTCATGAAGAAAAAGACCTTGCTCTCTCCTCCATCTCTAGTGCCTAGACTGAGACAAGGCACACAGAATGCACTCAATAAAGACATTGAATGAATGGTGTTCATTGAGAGAAGATAACATTTTCCACCCTCCTATTCTCTCTTAGATGCTTTCCAACGATTTACTACCCCACTCCACCAAACTGTTTTAACTCACAACTGGATTATTCATAGTAATCTCAGTCCTTTCTTGACCCATTAACAGCATCTGTAGTTGGTCTACCCTTTTCCCTCAAGTGCTATCTTCCTGTGGCTTTCAGAACAGCACTCTCTTAGTTTTCCTCTTACTCTCCTGGTCCTTCCTCTATCTCCTTTGCTGGCACATTCCATTTCCCCAACCTCTTCATGCTGTCCTGCTCTAAGGCTCAGTCATTTAGTTTTTGGTCTCAATCCATGCTCCCTTCCTTGGTGAGCTCATCTAGTCTCACAACTACTCCCAGGAATTACAAACTTAACCAGCTCAAAAGCAAAACCAATTTCCCCCCCACAAATCTGTTACATCACAACCTTTGCCATCTCAATAAATGGGAACATCATCCCTATAGTTCCTCAAGCCAAAACCTCAGAGTCAACTAACTTTCATTCTGTTACATCCCACATCTAATCCACCATGGAACTCTGTTTTTTTATATTATAAATATAATCCAGGTTAACGATCACTTCTCATCAACTCCACTGCCACCACTGTAGTCCAAGTCACTATCATCTCTTGCTCTGTAACTGTCCTTTGCTCTTTTACACCCCACTCTCAAGAGAGCAGCTGGGTGATCATGCTTAAAGTGCAAAGCAGTGGGACTGGCGGGTGGCATGGGGGATGAGGCACTGGACTCCCACATGGCCTACTGTGGTTCAAGTCCGGGACCTGGTGGCTTACTTTCTCACTTTCCCTTTCTCTGTCTCTCTCTGGCAGAAAAAAAAAAAAAAAAATGACAAATGGGACCAGCAGTTAGCATAATGGCTATGTCACTGAACTCCCATGTAGCCGACTGCGGTTTGAGTCCCAGACCTGGTTGCTTAAACTCACGCCAGGCATGTGTACGTGCGTGCCCAAGATCCCAAGAGGAAAATGGAGGAGAAGGGATTGTGGCGTGGCTATCCACCCGGGGGATGATTTCTCGCATTCTGTCTCTCTGTCTCTCTATATCTCTCTGGCTAGCGCACGCACCCTATAGCAAAAACCTCTCCAAAAATAAATAATAATAATGACAAATAAGATAAAATAAATAAATAATTTTTAAAAATGCAAAGGAGCAAGTTCAGGAGTTAGCTCTCTTACTCAGAGTTAGGGTCTCAAACAACTTGGTCTCCTGAAACCTACTGATTTTCAGTGTTTCCTCCACTCCAGACACACAGGCCTCTATGTTCATCCTAAAGCATGTCGAACAACCTTTCCTCTCCGCACCTTTGCACCGACTGAAGGCCTCTTCTGGTTGAACGGAAGGAAGCAGGTACCAGGCCTCCTGAATCAGGCACTTTCATGAAATATTGTGTCACCTAATTCCCTCCAAAACAACTGTGAAGTTGGTATCATTTTGCTCACTTCACAGACCACCAATGTGAGGTTTACAGTTCACCTACCTAACCAATGATGGAGGTCAGATATAATTCAGATTGGTCTAAACCTAACATGAGCTCTTAGTGAAGTTTCTGGGGGGCCAAATGGAGAGGATTCAGCGATGCCTCTGAAGTCACAGTGACTCTAACAACTAGTGAAGGGCATGAGAAAGGGTAGAGATAAGAGAAGAATGAGAAAAGGAACATTACCCAAGCTAAGAGTGGGAAGATATCGAGGAAAAGAGAAGAATTTCAAATGGAATCTAGAAATCCAGAACCAGGGACCAGCAGATGGCGTAATGGTTACATCCATGGATTTCCACATAGTCCACCACAGTTAGAGTCCAGCACCCTGAGGCTCAAAATTCATTCTGACACGTGTACGTGCTTGTCCAAAATCCCAAGAGGAGAATGGAGGAGAAGGGACTGCTTCACCAATGGGGGTAATTTCTCAGTTTCTGTCTCTCCTGCGAGCAAAGGCGCCCTATACCAAAAACTTCTCTTAGAAAAGAAATCCAGAAGCATCAAGGTATACCTCGGAGTAAAGCCACACCTGAGGTAGACACAACCCTGCTCTTGATTTATAAAAAGGAAAGGAAAGGAAAGCCATCTTCTGCCACTAAGACTGGACAGGATATCCTAGTAGGCACCGTCACTTGCCCGTGGCAGGTGCGTAAGACAGGATGCACTTAAGTTAGGCATATGATGATCCAACACGTTCACAACCTACTTTCTCTCCAGCCCGGTGAGGCAGAATTTCTGTGCTGTGGGAGTGGGGCAGGGGACGACCTTAAATCTCTTCAAAGAAAACAGCCACCATCTTCCCCTTGGCTCCCTGTGGGCACCTGTGGCTACGTTGCCCACACCCTAGACACTCTCCAGGAGGCCGGAGCAGTGGCCGAGCGCGGAGAGTGTCGTCCCTCACCCCAAACTTTTCCAGCGACTTTCCCTGGGGGTCCACTCCACTCTGTCCCGCAGTCACGACCCGGGCCCCGGCCGCAGGCTCCCTCCACCCTCGCCCGGCCGTGTCCCGGCGCTGGCCTCCGCGAAGCCCCACACCCCACGGCGCCCGGGCCTGAAGACCCCCTCACCACGGCGCCGGCCACGGCATGGACCAGACTCTCGTAGGACAGCACGGAGGCCATCAGTGCGGAGCCTGCGGACCCGGCCCGGTGCCCGCAAAGCCGCAACGAGCAGACCCAGAGGAGCGCCGGAGCCCGGGGCGTGCGCGCCGCAAACCCCACCCTCTCAGGACCGCGCGTCTCGTACGCAGCAATCACTTCCGGGGCGCGGCGTGCGCGTCTTCTCCCCGCCCCCGGAAGAGGTGGTGAAGCGCCGGGGAACGCCTTGGCGTTGGGGCGCCAGGCCCTGGGGCAGCCCCAGGGTCGGCACCCCGGCTCCTCTTGCCTGGCCGGTTACGGTTCACGCCTAGCTCCAAAACACCCGGTGCCCTAGAACGCGCCTCGTTTCCCCACTTTCCTCCAGACATGCTGGTGACATCCAAGACGGGGGCGTAATGGGACTCCAGTTCTGTTTCTTTGCAACTTAACTCATTTTTCTATTCAGAAAGTTACAGGAAACAAATGTTGATGTGCAAGGTTCTCTCCGAAAACTGCTGGGCTGTACTGGGAGGAAAACTTGATCATCAGGAGACTGAAAGATAAGGACCTACTAGCTGGTAACTAAAAGTCATTCAGCTGGTTTCCTCCTTTCGAAATCAAATGCCACTATTTTTTCTTTTTTAAAGAATTATTTAACTGGGAACCAGCAGTTGGCGTAATGGCTGTGTCGCTGGACTCCCACGTAGTCAACCGCGGTTCGCGTCGTGGACACGGTGGCTTAAAACTCACGCCGGGTGTGTGTGCGTGCGTGCCCAAGATCCCGAGAGGAGAACGGAGGAGAAGGGATTGCGGTGTGACCATCCCCCAGGGGGGTGATTTCTCGCTTTCTGTCTCTATGTCTCTGTCTGTCTGGTGAGCGCACGCGCCCTATAGCGAAAAACCTCTCAAAAAAAATAATTATTTAACATTTACTTACTATTTTCCAGTTTTTGATCAGAGAAAGAAAGTGAGAAAGCAAGCAACCAGGTCCGGGACTTGAACCACGCGTGGTTACGTGGGAATCCAGCGCCCTTAATCACGACGCCACCTGGAAATGCCAGCAACCCTACCTGCTATGAAGATTACAAAAACTAATTTATGCAGCTGTACTTTCTGAAATACTGTTACAAACGGAAAAACAAAACTATTGTACATAGACATTTTTTAAGTCTATATTTCAACCTTTGGGACCAGCAGTTAGCATAATAGCTATGTCGCTGGACTCCCACGTAGTCAACCGCAGGGACCCGGCGGCTTAAAACTCATGCTGGGCGCGTGCCCAAGATCCCGAGAGGAGAATGGAGGAGAAGGGATTGCGGCGTGATCATCCCTTTCTGCCTCTATGTCTGTCTAGCGAGTGCAAGCGCCCTATAGCGAAAACCTCTCAAAAAAAAAAAAAAAAAAAAAAAAGTCTATATTCAACCTTTAACCTAAGTCCTATGGAAACATTGTTTCAGGATGTTCCTCTTGGACTCCAAATTGATCATTTTATTACCGGGCCATCTGTGGCACCTTTCTCTAGCAAAGATTCAGTACCAGCAGGTTTACTTTCCTAATACCTCAATGATACTGAGTGCTGACTGCAGGCCAGGCACAGCTTTGTTCGCCCATTATCACATTTAACTCCCAGAGAGTCCTAACAGTATTTAACCTGCTCAGATTTTCTCAAAATTTGCAGATGCTGCTGCTATTAACAAGCTTTCTTTCCAAATTCTTGTTCATTTAGGGTAATGCTGCAGTGACTACAAGCTAAGTTTAGGTGTTTGGGACACAGATGGATTTACTGGTAACTTCTCAGTTACCAGGTGTGTACTAGCCAGAAAGGAAGAAAGCACCTGCAACGGGACATGGTCATCCTGAAATCCTTTTCCCTCCATTCCTTCATCCTGTCACCATTTTGAGCACATATGCCTGGTGTGTCTTTCAAGCTACCGAGATTTGAACCAGTCAGTTATGTGGGACCCGGCTCCCTTAATCATTGTGCCACAGTGCCACCCCGTGTGTTGTGTGATTAATTTACAGATAGCCTGTTGTAGTCACAGCTTCTAGAATATTCCCATCACTCCATGGAGTTACGGCATTAAAGTGCAGGACCAAAAATCAAACGGAGGTATTACTCTGGCCCTGGAATATGGCCCATTGATGGGCTGCAAAATTACAGAATAGTTGTCACTGACTCCTAATCAACTCAGCTATGAAGAATATACTGGGGGACCAGCAGTTAGCATAATGGCTATGTCGCTGGACTCCCATGTAGCCAACCGCGGTTTGCGTCCCAGACCCGGTGGTGTAAACTCACGCTGGGCGCATGTGCGTGCGTGCCCAAGATCCCAAAAGGAGAATGAAGAAGGGATTGCGGCGTGGCCATCCCCCCTGGGGGGTGATTTCTCACTTTCTATCTCTCTGTCGCTGTCTGTCTGGCGAGCACACACGCCCTATAGCAAAAAAAAAAAAAAAAGAATATACTGGATTACTGGGGTCAGTTCCATGGCACAGTCCTTAGGCAATGGTCAAGAAATAACACTTTAAAATTTTTTTAATTAATTATTTTTAAATTTATTTGACCAGAGAGAGAGAGAGAGAAAGTGAGAAAGCAAGTTGCCAGGTCTGGCACTTGAACCACGGTTAGCCATGTTGGAGTCCAACACCCTTAACCACCACGCCATCTGCTGGTCCCAAGATGCCACTTTCTATAGGATGACAGTGGTTTGTTTGAATTCCTGTCAGGCAGAAATGTACCCCTGGGAGTGTCAGTGTCCAAGATTGACAGGCTAGAGGTCTGGAGAGAGAGGATCACGGTATGACCAGACCCCAGAGAGTGCTCATCTCACTCTTGTGCACTCAGGCATGAATAAACAAAAATCTTAAAAAGAAGCCAGCCAGTGGCATAGTGATTAAGGCCAATGGATCCCACACAGCTGTGTGGACTGAGTCCTGGACCCTGCAGCTTGCCTAATGGTGGGGTGCATGTATGTTCATGTCCAAAGCCCCAAGAGACAATGGAAAAGGGACGGTAGCATAACAATTTCCCATAAGGGGTGCTTTCTCACTCCCCCTAGCTACTCAAAACTATCTCGGGGTCAGAAATTGATGTAGCAGTCAGAGGGTCTGTGGTGCTCACACGGGTCCTAGGTTTACATCCTTTTTTTTTTTCTTTTATAAGGTTTTGTTATAGGGCATATATGTTTGCCAAAGAGAAGGAAAGTGAGAAATCACCCACTAGAGGGAAAGGCCATGTGGCAATCCTGTCTCCTCCATCCTCTCAGGATTTGGGAAACGTACACACATGCAGCTGGTGTGATCTTTTTTTTGCAGAGGTTTTTTTTAACTATAGGGCGCGTGCGCTCGCCAGACAGAGAGAGAGAAACATAGAGACAGAAAGCGAGAAATAACCCCCAAGGGGGATGGCCACACCGCAATCCCTTCTCCTCTATTCTCTCGGGATCTTGGGCACGCACGCGCGATCTTGGGCATGCACGCGCCCGGTGTGAGTTTTAAGCCACCGGGTCCGGGACGTGAACCGTGGTCAACTACGTGGGAGTCCAGCGACATAGCCATTCCGCTAACTGCTGGTTCCCCAGCTGGTGTGATTTTCAGAGCCACCAGGTTCAAGACTCAAATCTGTTGTCCCTGTGGCAATCCAGTGCTTTAACCACAGCACCACCTGCTGGTCCCTGGATTCGCATCTTTTAAAAGCAAAATCCTGACCAATATGTAGATTATTTTACTGAGAATGTCACAAAGTCGTCATGTAAGTACACATGAAAATGTAGAAATTCTATACCTACATCAATGAAATGAAATGCTATTGATGTTGCAGATATTCACAATTTTAATGTTTTTAGAAGAATTATTTAACCATTCATTTAATTTGACCGGAGACAGACAGGCACACACACACACAGAGAAAGTGAGAAAGCAAGCCACCAGGTCCAGGACTTGAACCATGGTTGGCCATGTGGGAGTGTCCAGCGCCTTAACCACCATGCCACATTCCCCGATATTCCCTATTTTAAAATGGTAATTTTTTTTGGCTTTTCTCATTCAAAACAATTACTCACTAAACTAGTATTTATATATTCTTTTCCCTAAAAAGGAATTACTCTCATTTTCGGAATTACATAAGAATCAAACTCCTTGGGACCAGCAGTTAACGTAATGGCTATGTCACTGGACTCCCATGTAGTTGACCGCAGTTCACGTCCCAGACCCAGTGGCTTAAAACTCACGCCGGGTGTGTGTGTGTGTGCATGCCCAAGATCCTGAGAGGAGAATGGAGAAGGGATTGCAGCGTGGCCATCCCCCCTGGTGGTGGTGGTGGGGTTGTGACTTCTCGCTTTCTGTCTGGAGAGCACAAGCACCCTATAGCAAAAACCTCTCAAAAAATTATTTTTTAAAAAAATATTTTTACTTAACTTTATTTTTTTAAAATTTGATCAAAGAGAGAAAGCAAGCTGTCAGGTCCAAGACTTGACTGCAGTCAACTATGTAGGAATCCAGATCCAGCATCTTTAACCACCATGCTACCTGCCACCCCTCCATCATTTCTTAAAATTAGTTTTGTCTTGGGACCAGCAAGTGGCATGGTGGTTAAGGTGCTGGACACTCCCACATGACCATCTATGGTTCAAATCCTGGACCTGGTGGCTTGCTTTCTCACTTTCCCTTTTTGTGTTTGTGTGTCTCTCTCTGGTCAAATTAAAATGAATGAATGAATAAATAAAAATTGAATAATTCTTTGTAAAAAATTACGTTTTGTCTTTACTTTTGGGCCCATTATAAGCATACTAACAAATACTTCGACTATGCAGCCCCTACTAGGAGAAACCTACTGGTCAGCACCGGCAATATACGATACATTTTAGCTGTTTTCAATTGTTTTTTATCCTTGCTGTAAAGTGCAAAATTTGCTGGAGGTGGTGGGAATATAGAGTGAGAAGTCAACCCCCTAGGTGGGAGAGCCACGCTAAAACCCTTTTCCATCTTCCTCTTGGGAATTTTGAGGATGCATGCATACATCTTGAGTGTCCCTCAAGCTGACAGGTCTAGGACTCAAATTTAGAAATCAGCCATGTTGGGAACCAGCAGTTAGTGTAATGGCTAAGTCACTGGATTCCCATGTAGTCAACTGTGGTTTGCATCCCAGACTGGGTGGCTTGGAACTCATGCCAGGGGCATGTGCGTGCGTGCCCAAGATCCTGAGAGGAGAATGGAGGAGAAGGGATTGCGGCGTGACCATCCCCCCCAGGGGGTGATTTCTCGCTTTCTGTCTCTATGTCTCTCTATGTCTGTCTGGCGAGTGTACGCGCCCTATAGCAAAAACTTCTCAAAAAAAAAAACAAAAAAAATAAACTTGAAAAAAAAAAAAAAAAAAAAAATAGAAATCAGCCATGTTGAATCCAGTTTCTTTAACCACACCACCAGCTACCCCCATTTTCAATTTTCTTGAGATTTTTTTTATTAAATTTTTAAAGAATAATCTTAACTTTATTATTTTCTAATTTGACCAGAGAGAGAAGGAAAGTGAGAAAGGAAGCCACTAAGGCCAGGATGTGAACCACAGTCAGCCATGTGGGAGCCAGCGCCCCTGTCCACCAGGCCATCTGCTGGTCCCTTAAACATATTCATTCATTCCTTTCAATTTGGGGGAGGAGGGCCGAGAAAGCAAGTTGCCAGGTCCAGGACTTGAACTGCAGTTGGCCATGTGGGAGTCCAGTGCCCTTAGCCCCACGCCACCGGCCACCCCGTTTTCAATTTCTTAAAGTAACACATTATAATTATCAACCCCATATATAGAGAGAGGCTGCACAGTAGTTTAGGAGAGATCTCTGAAGCCACAACCTGGGTATTGAAGCATCCCACTCACTCAATTATCATCCTGGATAAAGTTAAGTGCTTCACTTTCCTCATCCATAAAATAGAAAATAAAATGGAGATAAAATGGAGTACTTATCCTTATGGTCATTATCAGGTCTAAGCTGATACTTATAAACTGATAGCAAAAGTGGCTGGTACAGGGTAAGTACTACTACCCGAAGTATGTGCCTGTTCATGTGCATTAGTTTTAGACATTAGCAAATTTCTGAAAGTTGTTTTTCCTTTAGCCAATCAAGCCAGTATTTCCTAGTGTGACAAGACAATCACAAATTTGTTTCCTGTCTCTTCCAGTCTCCTCTCAGGACTTTAGTCTTCCTCAGGATCTTGGGCACGCAGGCACACGCGCCTGGCGTGAGTTTTAAGCCACCAGGTCCGGGACGCAAACCGCGGTTGACTGTATAGGAGTCCTGCGACATAGCCATTATGCTAACTGGTGGTCCCTCCTCTCAGGACTTTAGACACACACACATACAGTGTGATTTTCAAGCCGCTGGGTATGGCACTTAACTGCAGTCAGCTATGTGGGAGTCCAGAGCCTTAACCACCATGCCACCTGCTGGGCCTCCTTGTTTTAGTTTTATTTATTTTTCAGAGGTTTTTGTTAAAGGGTCTGTATACTCACCTGAGAGAGGGGAAGCAAGAATCACTCCCATAGGGAGGATGGCCATGTCAGAATCCCTTCTCCTCCAGTCCTCAGGATTTTGGGCATGAATGCACATGCATCCAGCATGAGTTTTAAGCCACCAGGTGCAGGACTCAAACCACAGTCCACTTCGTGGGAGTTCAGTGACATAACCATTATGCTGTCTGGTTCCGCATTTTTTTTTAAAAGAAAGAAAGAGAAAGCAAGCCACCAGGTCCAGGATTTGAATCACAGTCAGCCATGTGGGAGTCCAGCACCCTTAACCACCATACCAGCTACTGGTCCCCATATTTTATTATTAATGTAGCTATTGGGTTATCAGAAAAGTCATGATACATTTTTGCACAGAAAAACAGAATACATTATGACTTTCCAACAACCCAATAGATATATATCCAGTTTTTTGGAATATAGTTTTAAGCAGAGACAATAACTCCTTTTCCTTCTTATAGTATTAGCACAAGAAAAGAATATTTCTACTTTAGAAGTGATAACTAAGTTTGTATGAAAATGAAGGGTGTATTTGTATTTGTAAAACTTAAAAGTCTAACCACAGCATAGGACACATTTTCAGAAGAGCAATTTTACAAGTACCCATTTATATATAGTTAGGTAATATTATTTAGTAAATCAAGTAAGTAATCCAGATGAAATAGTTTTTGAGTAAAGCACAGCACACATGGGAAATTCTGAGAAAGTGAAATATATTAACAAAGAACTTTGGCAAGTTCCAATTCAAGTTTATATGGTGTTTTGGAAGGAATTAAAAATGTACTCCATGGGGGTCAGCAGATGATGTAGCAGTTATGTCAATAGAGCCCCACATGGCCAACCTGGTACCAGACCTGGTGGCTTGAAACTCACACTGGGTGCATGTGCTTGTGTACCCAAGATCCTGGGAAGAGAATGGAGAAGGGACTGTGGCATGGCCATTCCCCCATGTGAGGGGATGGGAGGTGGGGGGTTGGGGTGCAGCACAGCAATTTCGCATCCCAACTCTGGCAAGTACATGTACCCTAAGGCAAAAACCTATACCAAAAAAAAAGAATGCACTACATTAAATTTACGTCACTGTTCCTATCATATTCACCCCAAGGGCATGGCCACGTCACAATACCTTCTCGATTTTCCTAGAATTTTGAATGTGCATGCACATGTGTGCAGGTCTGGGACTTGAACTGTTGTCACTCACGTGGGAGTCCAGTGCTTTAGTCACTACACCACCTGCTGTCCCCAGTGAAATTCCTTTTAAACACAAGCATTTAGCCTAAAATTGAAAGATGAGTGGAAACCTAGCAATTTTATATACCATGCCTATGCTTGGTCTTAGTTAAAGTAAAACTCATGGGACCAGCAGATGGCATAGTGGTTAAGTCAGTGGACTCCCACGTGGCCAACCAGTTTGAGTCCTGGACTTGGTGGCTTGCTTTCTCATTTTTCCTCTTTTTCTCACTTTGTCCCTTTCTGGTCAAATTAAAAATAAATAAAGTTAAACACACACACACAAAAAAAACAAAATACCTCCCTCTCTCTCTCAAAAAACAAACAAACAAACCCAAATGCACAGCAGAAAATTTATCTTTCTTTTTAATCCAGGGAGGGAGAGAAAGCAGTTGTGGTGGTATGGTTGCAGAAATTAAAGAAGAGCTCAACATGACAATGATTTTTTTCACAGTGCCAACAATTCTACAATGAGTAACCACAGATCTCATCTACTTTAAAAGTCATGCTGAATCAAGAAGTTAAGATTCCCCTCTATGTGTCAATTAATTCAAATCTTTTACTCTTCAAATACAAAGTTGAATATGACAAGTTAACTGCAACAGGTATGTCCTAAACGGAGGACATAAGGCCAAAGGGAATCCCCCCTTTCGATATCTTTTGATAGGACAAAATTTCACCGGAGTAGAAGCTCAATACTTGGGCTAGCAGGTGGCATGGTTAGTGTTGGATTCCCACACAGCTAGTGGTGATTCAGGTCCTGGACCCAATGGTTTGAAAAATCACAACAAAAAATAATCAGATAATTTTTTTAAAAGGTATTGAATACTTAGAAAAGCAACCTCATGGCCACATAAAAAATTATAGCTGTTATGGATATTATCCTATAGCCATGACCCATATTAAATATTAAACATGCTTGCAGAATTATGCTGTGAATCATAACAGTGATGATGTTAGTGAAAAGAGACTATCTTGAGTCCAAGAAGATTAAGGAGGAAAAATGTGATGAGAAGAAAGCACACAAAGTTGGAGGGAATTTTTGACCAGGAAAGTTAATTTTAAACATAAAAATGTGAAAAGAAAAATACTCCCTTATTTGCCCTGTATGGAAATAATATGAAACATTTATTTGATATATTGGACAAAAAGAGAGCTAAGAGTAATTCAGCTCTACTGCAGCATTACACAAATTCCTCTCTTCACCACAGCGTAAGCCTGAAGGCAGCCTGTACAAGGTCCATGTTACACAACACACAGATGTTTGCCACCCTGCCAAGTACTGCCAGTCCCCAACCAGGGCCTATTGAAATACTGATGGTCCCTGTAGTTTTGCTGAAATAAATCTTTTTTTTTTTTTAAATAAAGCATTTAAAAAGATAAATCAAAATGCCTCGGTAACCATATATTCAAATCAAACTTTATCTATTTATGAGTTACATTTGCCTCCTACTAATACATTTTTATTTAACTCAAACTAGAGTGATAAATCTTCCATATTTAAGTATCTTCCTTGCCCAATAATTCAGAGAAAAGCCCCAAAATGATTAGTAAAGAAAAAATGTAGGAATTAACACACCCTTTTAATTTGTTTTAAATATTTTTAAGGTTTAAAAAGTGTTTAAAGTTTGTAATTCCTACTGGGAAAACATTATCTGAATGAATACCCTAATGGCAAACCACTGTAAAATGCTTCAGCTGCATTTAGGGCAGAGGGGTAGGGATTATCTTTGAAGCACCCCAGCTTTCTTGATGAGAAGGTCAGAGGCACACTGGTTTGTATTATTGCAACATCCATTAGGTGACCTAGGTTGCTTATCCTTCAGCAAGGGCTTTACTTTGTCAGAAGGACATTATGCTTGACCTCCAAACTTGGCTGACAATTTACTGATGAGATTCATAACCTTTGGGTTGCTCTGATATTTTGACATATTTGCTGGGTTCTGGGCCACATCCTGGAAGGCCACCATAACTTCAGGATCCTGCAAAGAAAGATTTAATTTTTTTTTAGTATTTAAAAAGCATCTTACTGGGTCAGCAAGTTTATTATCCTAAATTCTGCCTTTATTTAGACATATTTTTGTCATGGCCAGGTTAACAGGGGTTTAGAAATATCCTTGAAGTATTATTTACTAATTTACAATCACAAAGTTATACTCAAATTATGTTACTTAAAATAAATGAAAAAAAAAAAAAAAGCACATATAATTCTGATACAAACAAAAAGACAACTGGATAAAAATGACAACTACTACCATTTTCTACAAACCAAAATTTAAAACTTAAGCTACTCATAAGAAGGTAAATATGATGCCTGCATAAATAGCTATTTGTAACTGAGATGATTAAAAAAAATAATAGCTAACCAAGTAACTTCTCTCTCCATAAAGAATTATGAAAGAAATGGCTTAATGATATAAAGTCCAACTCTGTTTTCTAGAGTCTTACCTGCATGGCTGCAAGAACCTCTGGATCACTAAGAATTTCATTGGGGCTTTCCTGCCATTCCAGGCATACCCCCTCCCATTCCAGGCATTCCTCCAGGAAAATTACCAGGCATTCCCCCAGGAAAGCCACCTGCAAAAATAAATGAAAGAGTTGGGTAGGCACCAACCATACTCAAAGGTGGTCTGAAAATACTATCTCCTTCCAATGAAAAAACACACTTACATCTGGTACAGGGTGCCACTAAGCACAAAATAGCCCCAACATTCTAACCTGGATGTAGTAAGACACAAACTATCGCCTCTGTATTTCTCTTTAAAAATAAGGCCGTAGGGCTGGTCTTCAGTAAGGTAGTTGAGTGCTGTGTGTGAGGAGCCAGACCCCTTATGGCCAACTGTGTTTGAATTCTGGCCTGGGTAGCTTGAAAAACACCAAAAACAGGTTGTGTGTGCTTATATGCCCCAAATCCTAGTGAAATGGAGAAATAGAGGAGAAAAATTTGCAGTGTGACCATGCTCCAAGGGGAGGTGCTTTCTCCCTTTCTGTGTCTCTCTGTAACTGCACAAACCCTCTGACAGAAACAAAACAGAAAGACTAAATCAGATATTCTTTCCTTCTGGATTTACTTTTCCTAGTATTAAAACGGCCAATGCTAATCTAACCTAAATAGAAAGAGCAGGGAATAGGAACACAAGGTGGTTCCGTGTAACACAACTGGGAAGGTCCTGGGTGTACTTATACAGCCTCCCTGTGTGCGCTGAGAGCACTGCCATACATGCCTGAGGTCCACGCTGGCTGAGGCTGGGAGTGGCCTGTGGCATGAAGACCCTCTTGGGGGTTCCTGTCTCTCTCTCTCTCATGGAAAAAATAAACAAAAATACCTCAAAGTGTCATCTTGTGTTCCCAAACCCAGTTTGGCAAAATCTTTATTCACACTTGGCTTACTCCTTCTACAAAGAAATCCAAGTAATGTAGAAGTGTTTTCTTTTTCCCATAATAAAAATTAATCTGAGTACTCTGTAGGGCAAACAATTCAGACCACTATATGGGGAATGGGAAGAAGGCAGCAAAAAGGAGTCAACTAACAGTTCCTCATAATTATAAAACTAATTAGTCTTCTTGATCGTCCTTTATCTCAACTCCCCATTTCTGAATATCATTTGTCTATTTCAATGTCAAATTAATTCCTGAGTTAAGGGGTTATTTTTTTTTACTACATTCATCTAAACTGTGTTCCTTCCAAAACTACCTAAAATGTCTGTTACAAAAATCTACGGATTGGGTCCAGCAGGTGGCATGATGGCTAAAAGCGTTGGACTCCCACTTGGGCAACAATGGTTCAAAGTCTCAGACCTGGTAGCTTGCTTTCTCACTTCTGCTGCCCCCACATCTCTCTCTAGTCAGATTAAATAATAATATATAAAGTTAAGTAAAATAACTCTATAAAAAAGTTTAATATCTGTGGGTTGGAGTCAGCAGGTGGAATGGTGGTTAGGCACTGGACTCACACATGGCTGACTGCAAGTTTCGGATCTGGAAGCTTGCTTTCTCACTCTCCCCCTTTTCTGTCTGTCTCTGACTCTATCTGATGAGCTCAAGTGCCCCACAGCAAATGAAAAATAGTAATAATAATAATTAGAGCCAGCACATGGCGTAGTGGTTAAGGCATCGGATTCACACATGACTGTTCCTGGCCCTGATGGCCTGCTTTCTCACTTTCCTTCTCTCTGGTCAAATTAATAATAAAAAATAAAATTAATAATTATTAAAAAAAAAAAAAATCCAAGGACCGAGACAGATGGTGGCATAGTGATGAAGACATCTAGATCTCACAGTGCTGAGTTCCTGAATCCACTGGCTTGAAAAACACACTAGGTATGTGTGCATGAGTGCCTCAAATTTCCAAAATGATGGAGAAGGGAACCTCAGATCACTTAACTTTTACAACAAAGAATGTATGTTAATTTTAAACTGCATCTTTTAAAATACGTAATAATTCCATACAATGTCTCATTTACTATCTTCACAAACATCACTGTATATTAAAATTCCAGGGGCTGGCAGGTGGGGTGGTAGCTAAGGATGCTGAACTCCCACATGGCTGACCACAGTTCTAATCCCAGACCTGGTGGTTCTCACTTTCTCTCTCTCTTCCCTCCCTGTTCAAATTAAAACAAACAAATAAAGGTAAATAATTCTTTAAAAACATTAAAAAAAAAAACAAAAACACCATTACAGGGACCAGCAGTTGGCATTAATGGCTATGTCGTTGGACTCTCATGTAGTCGACTGCGGTTCGAGTCCCGGACCTGGTGGTTTAACTCACTCTGGGTTCGTGTGCATGCATGCCAAAGATGCAGAGACGAGAATGGAGGAGAAGGGATTGCGGCACGGCCATCCCCCCGGGGGTGGTGGTGGTGGTGGGTGATTTCTTGCTTTCTAAATCTCTATCTCTCTCTCTTTCTGGTAAGTACATGTACCCTATAGGAAAAACTTAAAAAAAGGGGGAAAAAAAAAAGACTTGAAAAATAAATTACTCAAATTGTGAGAAAAAATATACTGTATTTTTACTAACATAAAATTTTAATGAGAATAAAACTTTTAGAGGTTAACATTCTAGACTTCTCAGTATTCCAGAGACCAATGGTATTAAATATACTTTATATAGGTTGAAAATCTCCATCCCAGCTCTTGGCACCCTCCTCACTGACATCATGCTCCAGTTCCTGCTTGGATTTACTTTGGGCAATGTGGTAGGAATGTATGTGGCTCAGAACTATGACACACCAAACCTGGCTAAAAAGCTTGAAGAAACTGAGGAGGATTTGGATGCCAAGAAGAAACCCCCTAGTTCAAGAGGCTGACTCCAGAACCGCCTTCTGGATACACCGAATGTACTGCTCTTGAGGGCCTTCTTTACTGTTCAAATCAAAAGCTTTCATTTTCACCACGAGTCTAAATGATTTCCTTCTTTGCTAGACCCTATCTATATTGCCTCAAAGTAAAAATGGGGCCATAGTTAAGAACTATCTTTATAGTTCCAACATCTTTACCTCTTTCTACATTCGCTTTCCAGGTGCTTGGGAGGTTCTGAGACTGGAATTATGGTGCTAGATGAGTAAATAAGACTTTTAATTTGTAAACTCTCCCTTTTTCTCTGAGATTTCTACTCTTTTGTCAAAAGAAAAAAATGATTAAGTTTTAATAACCAATAAGCTACAAATAATGCTGATTTCACAGTTAGCAGTTATAATGGGTGCTTGTTAAACATCTGGTATTAAATTATGTCATTTCAGAGTAATTAAAACTAATATCTAGAAGCCAAAAAAAAAACACAAAAAAAAAACCACACACAAAAACTTCATTGTATAAATCTTCAATGCAAAATGCTTTAAAACTTTGAGTACTCACATGATAATACAAGTGGAAAATTCCACACATGGACCTTATGTGATGGTTCAGTCAAAACTGAACTAGGGACCAGCAATTAGCGTAATGGCTATGTCGCTGGACTCCCATGTAATTGACCGTGGTTCAAGTCCCGGACCTGGTGGCTTAAACTCACGTTAGGCGCGTGTGCATGCTTGCCCAAGATCCTGAGAGAAGAAAGGAGGAGAAGGGATTGGGGTGTGGCCATCCTCCCTGGGGGACGGGGGGCGGGGGGAATTTCTCACTTTCTGTCTCTCTGGTGAGCGCACATGCCCTATAGCAAAAACCTCTCAAAAAAAATCCAAAAAAAACCAAAAACAAAAACAAAAAAAACCCTGCTGCACTATAAAAATATTATGTAACATTACCTTCAGGAACTGTGTTTATAAGGTACATGTGAAACATTAATGAATTGGTTTAGATTTACATCCCATCCCCAAGGTATCTCATAATTCATACGTTCATCTATCTTTATTATTTTCAAAGGATTGTTTAATTTTATTGTCATTATTTCTTAACTTGCTCTAGGGTGGGCTCACAAGAGAGAGAGAAAGAGAGTGAGTGCGTGTGCACGCAAGAAAGCAAGCTCCCAGGTCCTGGACTTGAACCATGGTCGACCATGTGGGACTCCAGTGCCTTAATCACCATGCCACCTGCTAGCCCTAAATATTTCAAAATACAAAAGAAAAAAAAAATCCAAACACTTCTGGTCTCGAGTATTTCAGCTAAGAGATATTCAACCTGTATATAAATGAAGCTCTCAATACATATGTATACTTATACTGTTATGTGCCGTACAATAGTATTTTGGTCAACAATGGGCGACATATGCGACAGCGCTCTCATGAGATTACAACAGGCTATACCATTTAACTTAGGTGTGTACCACACAGGTTTGTGTAAGCACACACTATGATGTTCAGGGAACAACACTGTGTAATGATATTTACCAGAATGCAGTCACGTTGTTAAGCAACATGTGACTGTGTATGTCTGAACCCCCAATCAGATTATAATTATCTACAATACTCACAGTTTTATAATTTTTAAAAAAAGCATACCTGGAAAAGAGCCATACTGAGCTCCTGATTGTCGTCTGGCTTCTTCCTCCTTTAAAACAAAAAAACAAAAAATTATGTAACAGGGAAAAAAAAAAAAAGTGCTATCCCTAACCTATCCATGCAAAACCATGAAAAAATAGTAAAGTAAGCTAGTAGAGAAAACACAAGTTTAACAAGTTTCAAATACAATCAATAGCAGACTAAGGATGTACCTTAGGACTCCTCCAACACCCAATTTTTCAACTGTACTCTCAACAAACACTACTCTTGGTAATGTGATTTCAAGTACAGTGTTTTATGACTACTGCCATGGTCGACCATGTGGGACTCCAGTGCCTTAATCACCATGCCACCTGCTAGCCCTAAATATTTCAAAATACAAAAGAAAAAAAAAATCCAAACACTTCTGGTCTCGAGTATTTCAGCTAAGAGATATTCAACCTGTATATAAATGAAGCTCTCAATACATATGTATACTTATACTGTTATGTGCCGTACAATAGTATTTTGGTCAACAATGGGCGACATATGCGACAGCGCTCTCATGAGATTACAACAGGCTATACCATTTAACTTAGGTGTGTACCACACAGGTTTGTGTAAGCACACACTATGATGTTCAGGGAACAACACTGTGTAATGATATTTACCAGAATGCAGTCACGTTGTTAAGCAACATGTGACTGTGTATGTCTGAACCCCCAATCAGATTATAATTATCTACAATACTCACAGTTTTATAATTTTTAAAAAAAGCATACCTGGAAAAGAGCCATACTGAGCTCCTGATTGTCGTCTGGCTTCTTCCTCCTTTAAAACAAAAAAACAAAAAATTATGTAACAGGGAAAAAAAAAAAAAGTGCTATCCCTAACCTATCCATGCAAAACCATGAAAAAATAGTAAAGTAAGCTAGTAGAGAAAACACAAGTTTAACAAGTTTCAAATACAATCAATAGCAGACTAAGGATGTACCTTAGGACTCCTCCAACACCCAATTTTTCAACTGTACTCTCAACAAACACTACTCTTGGTAATGTGATTTCAAGTACAGTGTTTTATGACTACTGTGGATAAAACAAAGCTGGAAAATTAATTTAAAGAACTGATATGCCCATAACTGTGAAAATAGTAAAATTTTATTATTTCAAAAACTCCAAAAAGTGGGAACCAGCAGTTAGCATAATGGCTATGTCACTGGACTCCCACGTAGTCAATCGTGGTTCGCATCCTGGACCCAGTGGCTTAAAACTCACGCCAGGTGAGTGTGTGCGTGTCCAAGGTCCCCAGAGGAGAATGGAGAAGGGATTGCAGCGTGACCATCCCCCCTGGGGGGTGATATCTCGCTTTCTGTCTCTATGTCTCTCTCTGTCTGTCTGGCGAGCACACGCGCCCTTATAGCAAAAAACCTCTCCAAAACAAAAACAAAAACAAAACAAAACAAAAAAAACTCACATCGGGCACGTGTGCGTGCGTGCCCAAGATCCCGAGAGGAGAAGGGATTCCTGCGTGACCATCCCCCCCGGGGGGTGACTTCTCGCTTTCTGTCTCTATGTCTCTGTCTGGCTGGCTGGCGAGCACACGCGCCCTATAGCGAAAACCTCTCCAAAAAAAAAAAAACCTCCAAAAAGAATGAACATAGCTAGATTAATTACTAAGGCTGCCATGACTTGTTTTCCAGGTTCATCATTTCTATGTTCTCCTTTAAGTAACAGTACAAATGCTATTTCTTTTTTTTAATAATTATTTTAAGTTTGTTTATTTTTTAATTTGACCAGAGAGGGGCAGAGCCAAGAACGAGCAAGGGAGAGGGAAAGCAAGAAAGTAAGCTGTCAGGCCCAGGACGTGAACCATGGTCAGTCACAAGAAAGTCCAGTGCCCTTAACCACCATGCAATTTGCAGGCTCCTCTACTATTTTTTTTTTTGGTTTGTTTTTAAAGAATTATTTTATTTATTATGTATGTATTTATTTAAGTTTGACCAGAGAAGAATAGAGGGAGGAGGGAGTGAGAAAGCAAGCTGCCAGGTCTGGGACTTAAACCACAGTTGGCCATGTGTGAGTCTAACGCCCTTACCACCTGCCAGCCCCTCTACTTTTTTTTTTTTTAAACAAAAAATGAAAGACACATTTCTTTCATGCCCACTTATAAAATAATTGAAGAGATGCATAAAAGTTACACTTTTTTTTTTTTTTTAAAGATTTTTGTAAAGGGTACCTGTACTTGCCAGAAAGAGGGACAGGAAGTGAGAAATTACTCCCCCCTGGGGCACAGCCCTGCTGCAATCCTATCTCCTCCATTCTTCTCCTGAAATGTTAGGCATACATGGATAATTTTCAAGCTGCCAGGTCTGGGACTCAGACAGTGGTTGGCCGCGTGGGAGTCCAGCACCTTAAATATCACACCACCTGCTGGCCCCCATATAAGTTATAAGCATAAATCTTTTTTTTTGGAGAGGTTTTTGCTATAGGGTGTGTGTGCTCGCCAGACAGACAGAGAGAGACAGAAAGCAAGAAATCACCCCCCAGGGGGGATGGTCACACTGCAATCCCTTCTCCTCCATTCTCCTCTCGGGATTTTGGGCACGCACACACACGCGCCCGGCGTGAGTTTTAAGCCACTGGGTCCAGGATGCGCACCACGGGCGACTACGTGGGAGTTCAGCGACATAGCCATTACCCTAACTGCTGGTTCCCGCTTTTTTTTTTTTTAATAGAGATTTTGGCTATAGGATGGGTGTGGCTGTTAGAGAGACAGAAAGCAAGAAATCACCCCCAGAGGTATAGCTACACCACAACCCCCTCTCCTCCTGGGATTTTGGGCATACGCGCACATACGTCCAGCATGAGTTTTAAGCTGCCTGGTCCAGGACTCAAACCTCGGTCAACTACATGGGAGTCCGGCGACCTAACCATTAAGCCATCTGCTGATCTCTGAAGTTTGACTTAAATGACATAAGAAATTAAGATTAATGCTATACAGTTATAAGGGTTTTTAAAAAGAATTATTTTATTGAACTTTATTTATTATTATTATTTTCCAGTTTGATGAGAGAGAGAGAGAGGAAGTGAGAAAGCAAGTCACCAGGTCCGAGACTTGAACCATGGTCGGCCATGTGGGATCCAGCGCCTTTAAACACCATGCTACTTGCTGGCCCCTACAATATAAGTTTATGTCCCTTCTTTCAATATTGTTGGAATTGAGATGAATATCGATAGAACCAACACAGAAAGCTAACACAGGAAAATAAAAAAATCTTAAAAATGGCAGCAGCAATATTATGGAGGAATTAACAAAATTTTTTTCTGAAGTTTTCTGTATTTACTACTAAAAATAAAAATAACTAGATTCACCTTGAAGTTTTGAATTCACTGCTGGAATCAGGGCAAGGTTCTGCTATCTCTTAATTACTTGACCAAGAAAAGAAAAGAAAAAAAAAAAAACCACCTGATTTTTCAAAAGAACACAAGAATGTAAACTGGTGAAACAAAAGCTCACTTAAGAATTTAAAGACTAAAAATATTCCCACAAACTAGATTAAAGAAAGGAAAACAAGAATCCTTCTAGAAACTTTACCCTCTGGGCTCTCTCATGCTCTTCTCGAGCCTTCTTAACTCTTTCTATTCTTTCTTTGATCTCTCGCTCTTCACGTTTTCGCTCATACTTTCTCCGATGCTCTGCAATTTTCTGGGCCTATAAGGAAAAAGGCCACAGAAAAGTCAGTCTGCTCCAAAAGCTGAGTCTGAAAAAAAGGGACAGTTTATATATATATATTTACTGTATAGAAAAAGGCTTGACCCCAAACGCTCAGGCTTTAATGAGACCAATCTCATCAATCTCAACTGCCTGAGACTGGGTGAAATAGAGGAAAGGATCTGGGGTTTAAAGTTGCGGAGAAATAACAAAATCTCAATGAACCGAGCTCGAAGATGACAAATAGACACGTCTAACTTGATGGTGTTATGGCTTTAGTAGTGACAGCTGAGTTCAGATGGGAGTTTATCAGTCATAGTGTCTGCCATGGGACGGCAGAGCCTGGGAACACTCGCACAGTTTCAACTATTTTTAAGTTTCTTCATATATAAAATGGGGGAAAAGAAATACTTAGTCTTATTGGACTGTTACAGTAATTAAAAGAGAAAATATACATAAATGTGTCAGGTACTAGCATATTGTCTGTACCAAATGTCTGCAATCTACTTAAAGAATAAAATAAATGTAGGAAATTCATATTCAACTGTTACTTTAGCTTATTTACAATTATTAAGAAGCTTATTTTCAAGAATATCTTATACAACTTTTCTGAGTTATCCCAATTAGATGAAGAAAAAAGTATCAAGTCAGTCTTTGGCAGTAGATAAGTTCATAGAACAGTAAAATTAAATAGGTTACTTTGGCGCAAACAAAATCTGAAACCTATGCATTCTGCTTTCGTAATACCCACTTTTCATGAATTTTAAGACCCTCTCCCCCTTGGTGGAAGTAGGAGAAAGTCCAAGTATAAAACCTTGTGAGATTTCCAGAGCTAAGCACAAATTCAGTGATTACTATAACTTCGAGTGGTTTTCATCCTTTTCTGGGGCTAAGTGCTTCAGTCATGGAATATGACAGTAAAGACTTTCACTCAGACCTCTACTTTAACATACCCTTGGTTGAACTTCTTTCAACATGGCACTAGCATCTTCATCATAATCCAGTTTACAAGCAAGGGCAAGATCATGTGCTGCTTCTTCCCAATGGCCCAGAAGTCTGAAATAAATTTAAACTCTTTTAAGAACTATGTATATATGTTTTTTTCACCTATGTGCCTTGGGCTCTTTCTTATGGCAAAAAAAAAAAAAAAAAAGAGTTGCTATAGATGACGTTTAAGTTAGGTATTAACTATAAATTTCCACTGATATAGCTACAATGTTCTACTGTTGGTTAAATCTATGCAAACCTCAAGTAGTTTAAATTTCCTCTATGGTGGAGTTGGTATGGCGGGTAAGGCACTAGACTCCCAGATGGCTGACTACGGTTCAAATCTGAGACCTGGTGGCTTGCTTTCTCGCTTTTCCCATTCTTTCTCTCTCTGGTCAAATTAAAACGAATGAATGAATAAATAAATACTTAAAAAAATTTTTTTTCTCTATGGAAACGCCTTTCTTTTTTTAAATGCCAAAGTATAGGAAGATTCATCAGAGTGGGTGGAGGGGAGGAGATAGCATCCCAAGGAGACACGGTCATGCCACAATCCACTGTCCTTCCATTTCTTCATCCTGTTGGAATTTGGTTCATGCATATACATGTGCCCAGGGTGTTTATCAAGCCACTTGGGCTGGGATTTGAATCATAACTGGCTGGGGAGAATCTGGCTCCCAATGAACATTACACAGCCACTGCACTACATTGTGGGGCTAGTCCCAAACATATACATTACTTACATACTCGATAAATAAAATTAAGAATAGATGGAAATAAAGTAAACTCTAAATGTGAATGTAAATACAATAGAAATGAGGTACCAGTATGTATCACACGATAACATAACTACACAGAATAAAATGAGCCGGCAAGTGGCATGGTAGTTAACGGTGCCGAACTCCCATGTGGCTGACCACAGTTCGAATCCTGGACCTGGCAGCTTGCTTTCTCACTTTCTCTCTCTCTCACACTCTGTCCCTCTCTGATCAAATTAAAAATAAATTTAACTAAAAAATAATTATTTAAAAAAAATCCATTCAAGTAACTTTTTTAAAGAAGAATTTTCAGGACCAGCAGTTAGTATAATGGCTATGTCATTGGACTTCCATGTAGTTGACCACAGTTCACGTACCGGACCTGGTGGCTTAAAACTCACACCGGGCGGGTGTGCGCATGTGCCCAAGATCCTGAGAGGAGATCAGAGAAGGGACTGCGGCATGGCCATCCTTCCTGGGGGGGTGATTTCATACTTTCTGTCTCTCTGTCTCTCTCTGTCTGGTAAGTGCATGTGCCCTATAGCAAAAAAAAAAAAAAAAGAATTTTCTATTCAATCATTCATTTTAACTGTAAATTTGACCATAGAGGCACAGAGGGAGAGAGAGAGAGAGAGAGAACTCCAGGTTCAGGACTCAAACTGTGGTTGGTCATGTGGGAGTGTCCAACACGTTAACCACCACACCACCTGCTGGTCCCCTTCAAGTAACTTTTTTTTTTTTTTTTAAAGAATTTTATTTACTTAGTTTGATTTGACCAGAGAGGGACAGAGGTAGAGAGAGGAAAACAGAGGAAGGGAGAGAGAGAAAAAGAGAGAAAGCAAGCTGCCAGGTCCAGGAATTGAACCACAATTGGCCATGTGAGAGTTCAGCACCCTTAACCACCATGCCGTCTGCCAGCACTCAGCTTCAAGTAACTTTTTTAAGAGTTTATTCAGGGACCAGCAGATGATGTAATGGTTGTGTTACTGAACTCACAAGTAGTAGACCACAGTTTGAGTCCCAGACCCATCAATTTAAAACTCATTCCGGATGGTGTGTGTGTGTGCCCAAAATCCTAAGAGACTAGAGGAGAAGAGATTGAGGTGTGGCCATTCCCCCAGGGGTGATTTCTTGCTTTCTGTCTGTGTCTTTCGGACAAACATATGAACCCTACAGCAAAAACCCCTTTAAAAAACAAGTTTATTCATTTATTTCTTCTGTGAGAGAAATGGACAGAGACAGAAAGAGAGACATAGGGCCATCCAGTGGTGTGATAGTTAAGACGACTGTATCCTACACAGTTGGCTTTGTATTTTGAGTACTGGGCTTGGTGGCTAGAAAAAGAAGTGAGCAGGACCAGCAGTAAGCATAATGACTATGTTGCTGAACTCCCATGTAGTTGATCGTGGTCCGGGTCCTGGATCCGGTGGCTTAAACTTACACTGGGTGCATGTGCATGTGTGCCCAAGATCCCGAGAGGAGAATGGAGGAGAAGGAATTGTGGCACAGCCATCACCCCTGGGAGGTGATTTCTCACTTTCTGTCTATCTGTCTCTGTCTGGCGAGCGCACGCGACCTATAGCAAAAACCTCTTTATAAAAAAAAGAAAAAAGAAAAAGTGAAGCAGGTGTGTGCCCGACACCACTAAAGGAGAGGTGCCAGATGTACTGCGTCGTGACAGTTTCCCAGGCTTTTTCATCCCTCCTCTCCAGTGAGTACGCACATCCTCTAGCAAATTAAAGAGAAAGAGTGAGACAGAGACCCCCCCCAGAAGAGTCTTTAAGTGATGTTCCACCCCAGTGTCAATCACGGGCATGTACACACTCACAGTGAACTCAGGGAGGTCTCAGGCTGTGAGTCCAGAACCCTTCCCATCTGGGTCTAGTTACTTTACTCAGTACCACTGTATGTATGACCTTTCAAGTACCTTTTTATTGTATTTTTTCACTGTTACCTAGTGAACACCTGTCATCCTAGATAAATTCAAAAGTTGCACAGGAGGATCATAGCATGGCAAGACCTTGTCAAAAATAAATCTTTCTCTCAAGAAAAACAAAAAATCAAAGACAAAAACAAAACAAACAGTATAGGAAAACATTTAATGTTAAATTTTACTTGAAAACACCTAGTGCCCAATCTTACTTCCCACTAAAATATATTACGGTTTCTTGGTGAAATGACTTACCCTAAGACTGAGATAAACAAAGTAAAAATTAAGACCCTGTCATCTTGTAACAAAAGGGAAAAAGATGCTGATTTAAGACTT
Source organism: Tupaia belangeri chinensis (assembly GCF_000334495.1). Classification (NCBI taxonomy): domain Eukaryota; kingdom Metazoa; phylum Chordata; class Mammalia; order Scandentia; family Tupaiidae; genus Tupaia; species Tupaia belangeri. Next base: position 1,978,537 of record NW_006159782.1, on the reverse strand, counting down.
CAAAAACATTCCTGGCAATGCCTAAGCTTTTCTTATACCTACATGTAGTAAATCATATTTCAACTTTTTACCTTTATCTTTGACATGTACCTTCAGAGAATAATAGAATTTGAATCTCCTACTATGGCGATCCTCAGCATATTCATCTTCATTTCCATACATACTTAAAATGTAGCACCCTTTTCTTTCTTTCTTTTAAAGATTTATTTTATTGTATTATTATTATTCTTTGATTTGACCAGAGAGTGAGTATATGAGAAAGCAGGCTGCCAGGTCTGGCCCTCGAACTGTGATCAGCTATATGGGAGTCTAGTACCTTCACCACCACACCACCGGCCAGTCCTATATAGCATACGTTACAATCCATGGTAAAATGAAAGTATCAATAGACATTCCATTCTTGAGACACAAATATTTAGCTGTGTAACAATAAAACTTTTGCTTAGCAGGGCCAGCAGGTGGCATGGTGGTTAAGGTGTTGTACTCCCACATGGCCGATTGCATTTCTCTCTCTGTTAGATCTGGTGAGTGCACATGCTCTACAACAAATTTAAAAATTAGTAAGAAATAAAATTAAAATTAAATAATAATTAAAAAAACACTTTTGCTCAGCTGCAGTGGTAAGCAACACTGTGATGCTAAGGTGACACGAGAAGGTCCTGGGTTTCGGTCTCGGGGTCACCTTATACACAAGGAGCACATGCATACCCACAGTCCTAGCTATCTGAGGCTGGGAATGGATCATGGTGTGAAGACCAGTTTGTGAGTGTCTTCCCCACCTCCCCTCCCTCCCTTTCTTTCTCATGGAAGAGATAAAATGTGGATCAAGTCCCGCATCCAGAGGCTTGAAAATCATGCTAGGCACATATGCATGTATGCTCAAGATCCCAGGAGGACAATGGAGTAGAAGGGATTATGGCATGGCCATTCTCCTGGAAGGGAGTCTTTCTCACTTTTCCTTCTCTGTCTCTCTCCAACAGGGGCATACGTCCTATGACAAAAACCTATAACTAACTAAAGTTTGCTACTGGGAATGGTAACTAAGCTGGATTGAGTTCACCATTTTCTCCCTTTGACTTTTTAGGTGGCCTAGCATTCAACATCGTCCTTCATTCTTTGATGATATACTGGTTGTAAAATGCTAAATCAGCAAATAAAAGTATAAAAATAGCAGAAAATCTGTCAAGATGCTGACATAAAGGCAGCATTCTTTTTTCTTAGAATTAATTTTGAGAAAAAAAACCCCGATCTTACATCTGTGAATAAAAACAAAAACAAAAACTGTTAACAATGGTTTTCTGGAGGTCATCAAGTGGCATGGTGGTTAAAGTGCTAGACTCTCACATGGCTGAACACGGTTCGAATCCCGGACCTTGTAGCTTGTGTTCTCATTACGCCTGCCCATCCACCCCCTCTGGTTAGCACATATGCCCTATAACAAAAAGTCATTTTTTTAAAACTACAAAACAACAACAACAACAACAAACCCACCAGTGGTTTTCTAAATGAAAGGAGTTAAAAGTATTTTTCTTATTTTTTTCCTTACTATATTCTCTCAATTTGTCATATACAGCACATACTATCTTTGGAATTAAGTACTTAAGCCAGTTTAAAAAAAAAAAAAAAAGCATATTGAAACATATTTAAATTTAAAAAGTTCTGAAAATAATTAAATTCTATTTACCTGTGAGCTTTTCCTCGCCACTTGTAAGGTTGAGCTGAATCAGGATTTATTTCAATGGCTCTGTTACAGTCTCGAATGGCAGCATTTGGCTTCTGTAATTTGACGAAGACACTAAAAAATACATATGATATTAAAAAGTATTCATTAAAAATGAAACCTTTGAGATTAGTACAGTAGGAATTTAATTTAAATGAATGAGCAGAAACAATTCACTAGCAGAGGCTTTGCTGTTGACTTCTCACCTGGCTCTCTTGGCATATAAAATAGCCAAGCGTGGGTTCAGCTTGATGGCCTCTGTAAACAAGTCAATGGCTTTCTGTAGTTCACCTAAAGTAAGACAAGAATTACTGAGAAGGATTTAGAAGATAAAAACACTGGGACCAGTAGTTGGTGAAATGGCTATCTCGCTGGACTCCCATGTAGTTGACCACGGTTCGAGCCTTGGACCTGATGGCTTAATCTCACACAGGGCACATGTCATGCATGCCTAAGATCCCAAGAGAAGAATGGAGAAGAGATTGTGGTGTAGCTATCCCCCCTGGGGGGCCGATTTCTCGCTTTTTGTCTCTCTGGCGAGAACACGTACCTTATAGCCAAAACCTCTCAAAAGAAAATAAAAAAAAAAAAAAGAAAAGATGATAAAAACATTAATAAAAAGCTTTTGTTTTGTATTCAAATAGTTCCTTTTAAGGAATTATTTATTTAATTTTATTTATTATTATATTTTAATTTGACCAGAGAGACAAAGAGGGGGGGAAATTGAGAAAGCAAGCCACTAGGTCTGGGACTCAAACACGGTCGGTCATGGGGAGTCCAGTGCCTTCACCACCACCCCACTCGCCAGCCCCTCCAGTCATTTCTACTTTTAGTCCAGTATTATGGAAAAAGACTACTGTCTACATTACATACAAAACTACCTCCTGAAAGCAAACATTTATTACAATTATACAAGATGATTTCAAAAAGTACAGGAAAAGATGGAACCAAAGCATGAGTTTATTTTGGGGGGCTGGCAAGTGGCCTGGTTCTTAAAGGTGCTAAACTCCTATACGGCTGACCATGGTCTCAGTCCCCGATCTGTTGTCTTGCTTTTTCACTTTCCCCTTCCCTCTTTCGCTCTGTCCCCCCTGGTCAAATTAAAAAAATAAGTAAATAAAGTCAAGTTTAAAAAATTTAAAAAGCATGACTTTTTGTGCAAAACTATTGAGATTCATATAGTTTTTTTCACAATATGCATTTTCCATGAAGCTTTTAAAGACACCCCCCCCCCCGAGTTCACAGGGAAGGGGTTACATCAACTCCACTGATCACTTAGTGATTTTGTGTGTGTGGTGCTACTGGTTTTAGACAATGTCTAAGTTGCAGTTCTTCTTGCCTCAGGTTCCCATGTAGTTCCCTTTTCTGGCTTTACAGTGTGAACTGGAACTCTGATGTGACCGCAGTCTGCCAAGCAGCAGGCTTATACAGTGGCTGGGACTGAATTTTTGTTTTTGTATGGATTAATGATAGAGAATGTATCTGAATATGGGGTAGAGAGTGGGAATGAGAGAAGAGCCCCACAGTGCCTTATCATGCTGCACTCCCTTTCTCCAGTGCGTCAGATCTGGCAAGCGTGCTTAGAGTGTTTCAGACTGACTGAGCCAGAGAATCGAACCATGGTCACCATGTGGGTTCTAGTTTCTGTTCAACAACAAAACACCACAGCAGCATGAGAATGCTACTAAATACTTAATTAAAAAAAGAGGGCAAGCCCCCATAGCACAGCTATTTAAGCAGGTGCTGGATTCCACATGGTTAACAATGTTTTGATTTCTGGCCCCAGCAACTTGAGCAACATGCTAGATGCATGTGCTTGTGTGCATAGAATCCTGACACAGAAACGACGAAAAGAGGATTGAGGTGTGGCCATGCCCCATTCAGGGAATGCTGTCTTTTTCAAACATGCATGTCCTCTGGCAATTAACTCGAGATTAAAGTTGGCACCAACACATGGCTTGGTAGGTGTTGTACGACCACATGACTGACCACAGTTCGAGTCCTGGACCCAACAATTTGAAAATCATGCCAGGTGCATGTGTGTGCATGCCTGAAATCCTGAGAGGATAATGGAGGAGGAAGGATTACATGTGGCCACCTGACCTGGGGAATTACTTCTCACTTTCTCTCTCTCTGTCTGACCCTCTCCAGTGAGTATGCACAGTCTAAGGCAAAAAGCCTTGGGGGTGAAAAAAAGTAAAATCAATTTTTTAAAAGAGTTATTTTTATTTAATTTCATATATTTATTTTATTTTTTAATTTGACCAGAAAGACACATGGCAGGGGGTGAGGGGGAGAGAGAAAGCAATCCACCAGGTCTGGGACTTGAACAGTAGTCAGTCATGTGGGAGTGTCCAGTGCCTTAACCACCACGCCACATTCCCCGATATTCCCTATTTTAAAATAGTAATTTTTTTTGCTGGTTCCCCTAAAATAAAATCATTTTAAAGTACAAAATAAACCAATTGTATTTTTTTTTCATCCACTAAAAGAATAAAACTTAAAAAATAAACAGCACACACAGGATACCTAACTTCACAGTGCTTTTAAAGAATTATTTAATTCTATTTATTCATTGATTTATTTTAGACAAGAGAGATACAGAGAGAGAGAGAGACACTGAGGGAAAGTGAGAAAGCAAGCTACTAGGTCTGAAATTTGAACCCTCATCGACCATGTGGGAGTGTCTAGTACCTTAACCACCAGGCTACTTGCTGGTCTCCCCACAGCGCCATTTTTAAAAGACAAAATCCACAATAGTTTACTCTTTGACTTCTTAGAGGTACCAAAATTCAACAAAACCAGAATCTTTAATAGACTACAGCCTATGTGGGGCCAACAAGTGGCGTGGTGGTTAAGGGAACTGGACTCCCACATGGCTGACCACAGTTCGAGTGGTAACTTGCTTTTTTTCACTAACCTCGCTCTACTCTGTCCCTCTCTGGTCAAATTAAAATAAAAAAAATTAAATTTTAAGAAAATTCTTTAAAAAAAAAAAAAAAAAAAAGGCTACTACCTACATTTATTTATTTTTCACTTATTGTATCCCATTCTCATAGTTAAACCTTTAAGTCCCTTAAGTCATTCAACAAAAACATCACAGAATTAGAACAGCTTTACACAAAGTCTAATTCTTGGAGTACCAAAAATAAATACAAGATTGAAAAATAAGTATCACAGGGCAGGGCTGGCAGGTGGTGTAGTGGTTAAGGGCACTGGACTCCCACATCGCTGACCGTGGTTTGAGTCCTGGACCTGGTGACTTGCTTTGTCACTTTGCTTTCTCTCTCTCTCTGCCTCTCTCTTTCACTCTATCCCTCTCTAGTCACATTAAAAGAAACGTAAATAAAATAATTATTTTTAAAAAGAAGAAAAATGTCACAAGGGTCAACAGGTGGCACGGTGGTTAAGGTGCTAGACTCCCAAATGGCTGACCATGATTTGAGTCCCAGAGCTGGTAGCTTCCTTTCTTGCTTTCCCTTTCTCTCTCTGGTCAAATTAAAAGACAGTAAGAACAGGGACTAACAGATGGTGTAATGGTTATGTCGCTAGACTCTGATGTGGCCAACCGCGGTTTAAGTCCCAGACCTGGGGGCTTGAAACTCACATTGGGCTGTGTGCACGAAATCTCAAGAGGAGAATGGAGAAAGGACAGCAGTGTGGTCATCCTCCAGGGGGATGATTTCTCACTTTCTCTCGGGCAAGCGTACGTACCTTATAACAAAAATCAATCTCTCAATTAAAAAAAAAAGTTCTAAGTAAGAATGATGTAGGAACACAGTAAAGGAAAGATATTTCAGGTAGGCAAACTATGAAAAGGATCTCAAAAAAGTTCATGAAAAATATGAATTTGAAAATGTATTGGACCAAAATAAACTTACAGTTTAATTCTATTTTCACATGATTTTTAAAGCCCCTCCCCATACTAAGGCAACTGCAATAGAAATAATATAAACATGTAATAAGGACCTTAATTAAGGTGATGGAAGTACAAAAAAAAAAAAAAGTAAAGCCAGTCACTGGTATGGGTCATCTGCACAGCTTAAGTCCTGTTGTGGGTACATGTGTATGCACGTTCAAAACCCCGAGAATGGAGAAGGGATTGTGATGTGGCTATCCTGGGGGTTGGGGAGGCCCTTTTTTACTCTCTCTCTCTGGCTAGTGCACACACCCTGTAGTAAAACTAAAAACAAAAAAAAATCAATATATTCACCTACTTGGAATAGCAATACTGGACTCATTCTAAAATAAAAATGATCATTTTCTAAATATATGTATGAAGTCTAAACATACACCAGCATGATATAAATGTCTTTTCAATTACATCATTGTGACACTATCACACAGTTAAGAAGTTAGCATTAAATGTTAAGCAGAGGCCGGTTGGTGTCATGGTAGTTAAGGGCGCTGGATTCCACATGGCCGACCATGGTTCAAGTCTTGGATCTGGCAGCTTGTTTTCTCACTTTCCCTTTCTCTCTCTGGTCAAATTAAAAAAACAATAATAACAAATGGAATTAAATAAATAATTATTTTTTAAAAAGTTAAGTCAGTAGTCACAGCACCCAACTTTACATGATCTATTCTTATATATTATATTGAAAAGTGATAAAACATTACTGAACACAATCAGTATTCTCCCATGATTTTTGAAGAGAATCTACCAGGTACCGATTAGAATAAGACTATTACACCTACAAACACCATCTGTTAAGGATGTTATTATAATATATAAAAAAAAATTAAGGATCACTGTCTTTCTGAAAGTATTTTATCTTCTATTTTTGTTTTCTGAAAGCCTTTCACCGTTTTGAAAACACCATGACACAGTCTGGAAAGCAGGGATTTTGAGTAAGATCAGGATGTCTATGCCCCAAAGCAAGGTAACTGATACTGAGTGGTTTCAGCCTATTAATGAGGACATGCTGGCTAACAATGGGACTCTTACCTTTTCCGGTGTAAGATACTCATAAATACTAGGTTTTCTTCTACCCCACTACTATCAGTTAATGCAGTAGAGAAGAAAATATTCAGACTACCAGAAAAATTTAGCAATGAGGAAAAAAAATTACTCACCATCATTTAGGGCTTCAATGGCAGCTACTTTCTTATCATTTGCCTGATCCATCATCTCCTCAGTTATCTAGGGGGAAATTGAAGGTGAACTTATAAATAGCAGAAAAGGCAATCTAGACTTTCTTAGATGAGGTAGTCACACCCCTCATTTTCATTCATTCTTCTTCAGTCTCCAAAGAGAAAAGAGGTATCTGTAACTGATTAGTGAGAAATTATAACAAATAAACTTTAATCTTTTGTACTAAAAAACATTTGTACTAAACAACACTCCCTATCTGCCTGGGAAATGACATTTGCTTCCCTCCATCCCAACCAAAGCAAGTTGTCAACTTCTGTTTATGGCAATATGAACCAGATACCCCGAACGAGTCTAAAAATAACCTTTCAAAAGCAGTTTTTGGGCTGAAAAAAACATAGAAATTGGCAAAGATTCAAATTTTTCCCCCTTTAATTAATTGCTGAAGGGCACATGTGTTCACCAGAAAAAGAGCGCGCGAACCCTCCAGGGGGTGTGGTCACACTGCAATCCCCTTCCTCCACTCCTCCATGCCATCAGGATCTTGGGCACACAACCACAGTGCTTCTTAAGCTGCTGCGGTAGGATGTGAACTGTGGTTGGGCATAAGTGATGCAGCTCCCAATGCCCAGCATTTAACCACTGCACTACAGGACAGTCCCAAGGACAAGATTAAATGAAGTCTAAAATGTAGTGAAGTAGCCAAGTTCTCAACCTGCTTTTACATGGAAGGTACAAAAGGAGTCAAATTTGGGATCCTGAGAGTTTTTTTTTTAAAGGCAGATTTTAGCTACAGGGTGCTTGCGCTCATCGGAGACACACAGAAAGTGAGACATTATCCCACAGGAGGGATGGCCTTGCCGCAACCCCTTCTCCTCCAATCCCTTCTCCATTCTCCTCTCCAGACTTTGGGCGCATATGCATACACACCCAGTCTGAATTTTAAGCTGCCGGGTCCAGGACCTGAACTGTGGTCGATAATATGAGAGTCCAGTGATGTAACCATTTCCCTATCTGTTGGTTCTGCAATTGTTTTTGAAGTTAATGCAAGATACAGGACTTATAAAATGGAGATTCAGATGAAGAGAATTTATGTGGTCTAACCAAGCACCTTCCAAAAGAAATCTGCGATTCAAATACCTATATCTGCAAGTATAATGGTAAACCAAAACCAAGCCTGTCTCACAGAAAGGTACAGTGAAGTAGAGAGGAGGAAAAAATGTCCTCTGAAATTTTAAAACTGCAAGCCAGCCTTCCATCTGAAACTAGGGATTATCTGTGTAAAGAAACAAATAAATAACAACAAAAAAATGCATGGCAAAAACATAAGTCTAACTTATCTAACCAGAAATCTGGAATGAAAGAGTAGAAGCGGGGAGCAAGCAGCACTTAAAAGATGTAATATTTGAAAACATTACAGAGCTAAAAAAAGTTAACAGTCCTAGAATTCAAAACGTCAAATGAATCTCAAGTAGGATAAATTAAAATATTTTTATAAACTGTCACTTCAAAGTGAGTCACTACCATCAACAAGCAGGACATACAGTTTTTAAAAGACTCTTTTTTACAAATGGTGACAAAAGTATTTACATTATTGAAAGATATCTTATAAAGACCTAAAAGTTAGTCTAATAGCACATTCATGGTTAGATCATCTCAATGAGGAGATATATTTTCTGCCTAACCTGATTTAGACGTAATGCTAGTGTGGGAGAAGTA
>NW_006159782.1:1950397-1969551 GCF_000334495.1 Tupaia belangeri chinensis | reverse complement strand
GGGGGGGGGCAATTTGACATTTACAGAGAAGAACAAATGGCCAAGAACAGTCAAAATATTGCCGAAACTCTGGGGGTCCTTGCCCTATGAGATAATAAGACTTAGTCTGAAGCTGTGTGAGACAACAGTGATCAGAAAAAATAAATTAGACAAGTAGAACGAGACGGTTCCCCATCAGACCCAAGCATATGTGCTAACAGTATACCTTAGCACCACTGGGAAAAGGGATCCTCTGATAATGGCACTAACAAATAAATTAAGGGTGAAAAGTAAATTTTCAGGAGGAAAAAACAATGTACTATAACAATTATAACCTTGAAGTAATAAAGCATAAAATAAAATCAGTTTAGCTGCATTAAAAGATATTGTTTATTTAGATAAGACAAAATGAAGACAAACCATACACTAGCACAAAATACGTGCAGCACATATAGGCAACAAATTGTTAGTATTTACAATATTAAAAACAACTGCAAATCAATAAGACAATCCGATAGAAAAATGGAAGAAAGGTCTGAATAGGACTTCACAAATGCCTATGAATGACAAAGACACTATAATATGCTTGACCTTACTAGGAATCAGGAAAATGCACATCAGAAGCCACAGAACGTACCATTTAACAAAATAAAACCGGCAAAGATGAAATCTGACATTATCAACTACTGAAGACACAGACCAATTTTTAAAGTTGCTATTGCTATAGTAGAATGTTCATCAACTTTTTTTCATTATCATCCACCAACAAGCCTTTCTAGACACTTTTCCAACTTCCTATTCCCCAATTTTAATACCACATACAGATACTACAGGCACTCCTCACTTAGCGACCGAGTTCCATTCCTACGAATAGGTCCTTAAGTGAATTGGTACATAACTGAGAATCTTAAAAGTCTTGTGTTGTGTCATGGCACCACAGGGTGTATATTTTCCCATAGCTATCATGCGAGACCACACTAGAATAAAGTAATTCTATTCATTACAAAAGGATACATTAGATAAGCACCAGAAAGCGACAAGACACACCACAACACAGTGATATAAATCTGGCATAATCATTTTATTTATTCTGAATAATGAAAAAGTCTAAAGGAAACTCCAACGTGATAATTTAGCTATAATTTGCATCCCTTATATAATCACATAACATAAAAATACAGTAAGCAAGGCCAGCAGGTGGTGTGGTGGTTAAGGTGCTGGACTCCCACATGGTCAACGATGGTTCAAGTCCCAGACCTGGAAACTTAAAAAACATTCTAGGCACACGTGCGTGCATGCCCAAAATCCCTATAGAAGAGGGGGTTGCAGTGTGGTCATCCCCCGGCGGGGGGGATTTCTTGCTTTCCCTCTCTCTCTCTGTATGGCAAAAACCTTAGGGAAAAAAATAAAAGCAAAAACTATAAAAATTGTGTACCAAAAAATTACAGTTCACGCATAAAAAGACATTTAGCTTAGTATGTCAGTCACTGAATCCTTCAAAGTGGGGTAGTGGTCTGAGATCAGTCACCATCAGTTACCATCAGGAGCTGTGGAGGGTCTGTGTAAAGATGACGACAGTGAGGACATTAAAGCACTCTTAGGGGTAGGGGTCCTGGATGTAGCTTTCGAAAAGAAACTTGTTATTGTGGTCTGCTTTCTAAGTTTCTTTTGTTCTTCATAAATTTCATGGTAACACCTTAAAAGTTCATTCATTTTTCGTTCCACTTTCGTGAACCGTTCAACATTCGGATCCATACCCTCTAGTTCTAACAGAGCCGCATTCACTTTCGAGAACACGCTAGCTAATCCTTTCACAGTGAACTTCTTTTCTACTTCTTCCATTTGTTCCTTTTTTTCTTCATCTTCTGAATGCTGTTCAGCCTCTATTAAATTTTTGTTGGCTAACTCTCCCTCAGTATTTCCTACCAAAGATAATGTGACCCTGTCCTGAAAAGCCTTGAAACCAGGCCCCATTTTAGTTTCTTCATGTACATAGGAACTTTCAGGTACTTTCTTCCAGAAGAGCCTAGTTTCATCCAAATTGAAGATCTGTTCTGGGCGGCAGCTTCCTTCCTCAATAATTTTATCGAACTGGTCAACAAATTTTTCTGCTGCTTCTACATCCACGCTTCCTGCCTCACCCCTGATACTCCAATTATGCAAGTTGAATCTTCGACGAAACCGTTGAAACCATCCATGGCTTGCCGTAAATGTTTCTGTTGATTCCTCCCCTTCACGCGCCTTCAACGTTTCAAAGATACTGCGTGCCTTGGCTTGAATTATTAAAAGGCTCATTGGCATTTTTTTTTTAATCTGGTCATCAAACCACATCACTAGTAATTTTTCCATTTCATGGATGAGGCCTTTTCGCTGCCTAGTAATTATGGCTTTAAATCCTACTGATGATTTTACTGCCTCTTTAACTCTATCTTTATCTTTCAAGATTGTTGAAACAGTTGAATGCGCCAGCTCCAAATCACGTGCTATCTCTTTAACTTTTTTACCAGCTTCATATTGGTTTATGATCTTCATTTTCATCTCAAGATCAATAGCTTTCCTTCGAATCTTGGCGCTTCCTCCAGGAGAAGTCATGTTCTTCCTTTTCGTCGTCATCTTGTACTACGGGTGCACAATAAAGCACAAATTTATAAACGAAATATGTAGTCTTGTGTGACTGCGAACACTTCGTGTAGTGAACACTAACCAACTGCAGGAATGAGACAAGAACCGAGACAAGGGATTCCCCATGCTGAAGAAATGGTCATAAGCCTGAGAGTTCTTTAAACAGGTAGGTTGATAAGTGGGGAGTGCCTGTACCTACATGTTAATGTGCTATGATCCTTTGGAGGACCACTAATCACTCTAATATTCAAGCCTTCAAGCTCCCTCTCCCCTAAGAACCAATATCTACCCCCTTCGAGGGCTCATTTTGACAGAACCATTTCGGAAAATGATTTGACTTTTGATATCCTATTAAGAGGCAATTCCACTTGTATAAGGGGGTCTTCAAAAAATTCACATAAAATAATTATATATATTAAAAAAATATCTAAGCATGGGGCCTGCAAGTGGCATGGAAGTTAAGGAGCTAGATCCTACACAGCTCACTCCACAGGTGGAGTCCTGGATCTGGCATCTTGAAAACCATGCTGGGTCCTTGAGCATGTGTGCCCAAAATGCTGAGAGGAGACTGGAGAAGTAACTGTGGCACACCCACATCCCCTGGGGGGGGGGGTTTCACTTTCTCTCTCTATTTCTGGTGAGCACATACACCATATAGCAAAAACTAAAAAAGAAAAAACAAAACAAAACAAAAAACAACCTTAAGCACAAAATTCAAAAATTCTTAAACCAAAATACAAACTTGTACTAACCTGTTAAGTGCCTGAACAGGATCTACTATGAGACATTTCAGTTTGAGAAGATCCCCTATCAGAGCAATATATATTCTGCTAACATTGGAATAACAGCAAACATCAAATTTATAGGGGAAAAATAACAAAATTATTGATGTTTTGGGAAAATTTTATGGGGCCATTACTACAAAGAATTCAGCAGTTTACAAATGGATACCTTGTTTTACAAAGAAATGCGGGTCAGTCCATGGCCTAGCAGCTAAGGTGACCGGATACCACATAGCGATTATGTGTTTTGAGTCCCAGACCCAGCAGCTTGAAACGTACCCAGGCCCATGTGTGGAGCCCAAAATCCTTTACTTTTTCCTTTTTTTTTTTATTTTGAGAAATTTTTGTTATAGGGTATGTGTACTTGCCAGAGAGACAGAAAGGGAGAAACCACCCCACCTCTGGGGGATGGCCATGCCACAATCCCTTCTCCTCTAGTCTCCTCTTGGGAACAAGACCAAAATTTTGAAAGGAGAGATGAAGGTGAAGGGATTGTGGTGTGACTATGCCCCATTGAGGGTACTCTCTCCTTTTCTCTCTGTCTCTCACCAGTCAGTGCATGCACTCCCTAAAGCAAATTAAAAAAACATAAAAACAAAACAGCAACACGATGTGGAAGATGACACCTGTGGAGGCAGACCTTCCACATCAATTCGCAAGGAAAAATATTAATCTTGTCCAAGCTCTCATCAAAGATGATCCTATGAGAGCCAACACCATAGACATTTTAATTGGTTCAGCTTACACAATTCTGAACGAAAAATTAAAGTTCAGCAAACTTTCTGCTCAACGGGTACCTAAACTATTGTGCCCAGACAGCCAACATTAGATCTTTCAATGGAAATTTTAAACAAATGTGATCAAGATCCTGAAGCATCTCTGAAGAACTGTTAACAGAAGATGGCACATGGCTTTCTCAGTAAGACCCTAAAGACAAAGCACAATCAAAACAATGCTATAAAGAGGTGGAAGTAAGCCAGTCAGACAAAAGGGGACCAGTCAAGGGCAAAGATCACTGCAACAGTATTCTTGGATGCTCAGGCATTCTGTTTGTTTACTTCTGGGGATGGGATGCGGAGCACTGAAAGATAACATAACGTCTGTTTATTTTAAGAGTGCACTGAGAAAGTTAGGAGAGCCTTAAAGCCAAAAAAAAAAGCCCAATGAAAGTTTCCCCAGAGTCACCCTACATCACAATGCTCCTACTTATCCCTTTCAACATCCAAAAAAAAAAAAAAAAAAAAGAACCCGATAATTTTTGTGAGAGCTTTGATGGAAATTCATTAGGCATCTATTTCACAATCCTGATTTGATGTTAGTTATTTCTGTTTCCTTTTTTAGTTTTAAATTACTTAATATTATTTATTATTATTTTTTAATTTGACCAGACAGAGACATAGACAAAGAGAAAGGGGGAGTGAGAAAGCAAGCCACCAGGTCCAGGACTTAAACCATGTTTGGTCATGTGGGAGTCCAGCACCTAAACTATTATGCCACTTGGTGGCCTCTTTCCTCATTTTTTAAAAAATGCAGGACCAACAGTTGGCGAAATGGCTATGTTGCTGGACTCCCATGTAGTCGACCATATTTCAAGTCCTGGACCCGGTGGCTTAACCTCAAGCCAGAGGTATGTGCGCATGCTTAGGATCCCGAGAGGAGGATGGATGACAAGGGACTGCGGCATGGCGATCGCCCCTGGGGGCTGACTTCTTGCTTTGTGTCTTTTTCTGTCTTTCTGGCAAGCATATGCTCCTCATACAGCAATAACCTCTCCAAAAAAGGGGGGGGGGTATTACTTTCTCTTTAATTGCCAGAGGGTACAGAGACAAAGCACCTCCTACTGGGGCCTGATCATGCTGTAATCGTTTTTTTTTTTTTTTCCATCTCTCCATTCCATCAGGATTTGGGACACTCAAGTACATCTGTCTGGCATGTTTCTCAAGTCACCAGGGCCAGGACTCAAACTCTGATAAGCAATATGGGATCCAGCTCCCAATGCACTGTGGTTAACCACTGCATTACAGGGCCGGCTCTGCCTTGTTACCTAATTGTGTGTGTGTGCGTGTGTGTGTATGCCACAGGGTGTTTGTGCGTACCTAACGGAGAGAGAACAAGACAGCATAGGCATAGTATACACACAATAACACACAACGCTCCTAATGGGATATGGTCACATTGTCATCTTTTTTCCTCTAAGTTTCTTTCCTGGTATGATTTTGGGCACACATGCACATGTACCCAATGTTTTTTAAGTTGCCAGTCCAAGATTCAAACTGCAGGTTGCAATGTGGCATTTGGTTCCCTTAACCACCATGCCATAGGCTGGCCCCATTTCTTAATCTTTCCAAAATCTGAGGGCAGCCTATAGCCTGGATGTTAAGGTAGCTGGATCTCATATGCAAAATCTGCAGTTCAAGTCTTGACCTCCACTGCATGAGAATATTTACTGTTGAGTGAAGAAAGCCAGGCTATGAAAGACATTGTATGCCCCCACTTAGTATATATGAGTGTCTGCACTCTATGACTAAAACTGATTGACTAAGGGATATAGAAAACATGCTGGACGCATGTGTGTGGATGACCAAAAGTTCAAAAGGATGGACAGATGGAAGAGAAGGGACCGCAGCATGACCACTTTCCATGGATGGTGTTTTCTCACCTCTCACCCCCGTGAACACACGCACCCTCTAGCAAATTAAAATACAAAACAAATTAACAAAAACCAGTGAAGGACACTCCCTTTTTTAAGAATGTAAAAAACTGTATTGACACAGTTAAAGCCCCAGGACCTCGGTTCTTTAGGGATAGACTAAATAGCTGGCATTACTGTTTACAAAAAAGTACTCTGACCTCAATGAAACTTATGTTGACAAGTGTTTTTCTAATATTTAAAAAAAATTTTTAGGGATTTTTCCTATAGGGTGCATGTGCTTGCTAGAGAAACAGAGATAAAGTGAGAAATCACCCCCCAGGGAGATGGCCACATTGCAATCCCTTTTCTTCCATTCTCCTATGATTTTGGGCATGCATGCGTGCACACATGTCCAGTGTAATTTTCAAGCTGATGGGTCCAGGACTCGAACTATGATTATCCATGTGAGAGTCCAGTATTTCAACCACCACGCTACCTGAGGTCTCAAGTTTGTATGTAATTTTGTTTTTAAGAATTATCTAAATTTATCCTTTTTTAAAAAAAAATTGCTACAAGGCATGTGTATATATGCTCACCAAAGAGAGAGAGAGAGAGAGCAAGCCACCAGGTCCAGGACTCAAACTGTAATCAGCCATGTGGGAGTCCAGCGCCTTAAACAAAAAGCCATGTGCTGGCCCAAGATTATGTTTTATTTTTTAAGTTTTTTTTAAAAGAATTATTAATTTAATTTTGTTTATTATTATCAACAATTTGACCAGAGACAGAGAGCGAGCAAGCGAGCAGCAGCCAAGTCTGGGACTCAACCACGATCAGCCACGTGGGAGTCCAGCACCTTAAACACTGGCCACTGCCAGTTGGCCAAGTTTATATTTTTAAATTCCATTTTCCATGAACCTTTTGAAGTTCTCTTATAGGTACATACTTAAGGTGAGCTCTACAGTCAAAAGAACATTCAAATTAAATGTAAATTTAGAAATCACGAAAAACAGAATACACCAGAGATTTCAGAGACCGTTAGAGAATATGATTTAAAAAATTGGAAATTTTCAGACCAGCAGATTGTATGGAAGTTAAAGCATTAGATCCCACATGGACGACGACTCCACAGTTCGAGTTCCAGATGCAGAAGACCGAAAAATCATGCTGGGCACATGTGCATGCATAGTCAAAATCCTGAGAGGAGAATAGAGAAGAGATTGTGGTGTGGACATTTGCCATCCCCCCACCCTCAGGGGAAGATTTCTCATTTTCCCTCTCATTCTCTCTCTCCAGGGAACATAAACAAGAGCAAATTTTAAAAAGTGAAGTTTTCACAAATATTTTATGCAGCTAAATAAAATGCTTTATTTAATGTTTTAAATCAAAGAAAGATTTAATATGTGCTTTTCCTGAAATACTGTCATAAAATCACTGCAATACAAAGAACATTTATAGTCCTTACAGACTGAAAACAGATCATTAAACTTACCTCTACATTTTCATCTCCCATTTCTTGAGGGGCATCAGTGTCTGGTTCAATCACACCTTCATTGTCAATTTCTGTCAAAGTTAAGAAAATAGAAAATAAGAATAAAATCTGCACTATGCAATATAGTAACCATTACCCAAATGACATTATTAATATTAAAAACTGATGAACTGGGGCCAGCAGATGACATGGTGGTTCTCTGGTCAAATTAAAATAGTAATAATAAGTTAAATAAAATAATTACTAAAAAAAAGTTCAAAAGAAAAACCTGGTGAACCATTATGACTAGTGCAAATGAGATGAATATTTTACTAATTTTAATTTAAATATCAATGCATTATAAAATGTTTTCCTGTTAAACATAACTTTACTGTTTCATTTTAACTGTCATACAATCTATCATTCAATAATGGAAATTTTGGCATATGAACAGCTTATAGTACAGAAGATTTCTGACTTGTAGAAAACATAGAGAAAACTTTTGAAAACACTGGAGTAGGAAAAGATTTCTTAAATAAGACCTCTAAAGCACAAGCAATAATCCCTAAAATAGACAAGTAGGATTACATCAAACTAAAAAGCTTCCTCACAGCAAAGGAAGCAATAATTAGAATGAAAAGATAATCATTTAATTGTGGAAAACCATTCACGAATTATTCCTAAAACAAGAGATTAATATCCAGAATACACAGGAAACTCAGTTTGCCCAATGAATAATCCAATTAAAAAAAAAACAGGCAAATGGTCTTTGGCCGGAACCACCGTCTTCCAGTAATTAACCAAAATGACAAACACAAAGGGAAGAGGAGAGGCACCCGATATATGTTCTCTAGGCCTTTTAGAAAACATGGAGTTGTTCCTTTGGCAACATATATGCGAATCTACAAGAAAGGTGATAGTGTAGACATTAAGGGAATGGGTAATGTTCAAAAAGGAATGCCCCACAAATGTTACCATGGCAAAACTGGAAGAATCTACAATGTTACCCAGCATGCTGTTGGCATTGTTGTGAACAAACAAGTTAAGGGCAAGATTCTTGCCAAGAGAATCAATGTGTGTATTGAGCATATTAAGCATTCTAAGAGCAGAGAGAGCTTCCTAAAACGTGTGAAGGAAAATGACCAGAAAAAGAAAGAAGCCAAAGAGAAAAGTACCTGGGTTCATCTAAAGCGCCAGCCTGCTCCACCCAGAGAAGCACACTTTGTGAGAACCAATGGAAAGGAGCCTGAGCTACTGGAACCTATTCCCTATGAATTCATGGCATGATGGGTGCTAAAAATAATAAACTAATCTGTGGTCTATTAAAAAAGAAGAAGAAGAAAAGAAAAAAAAACACAGGCAAATGAATTGAATAGACAACTTTCCAAACACGACTTATGAAAGGCCCAAAAAATATGAAAACATGTTCAAAGTCTCTTGTCATAGGGAAAATGCAAATTAAAACCATAATGACATACACCATTTAGCACCAGTTAGGATGACTAGGATCACAAAAATAAAGAACTACAAGTGCTGGCAAGATTTTGGTAAAAAGGGAACCTTTTTCAATTGTTGGTGGGAATGTAAATTAGCACATCTACGGAAAACAGTAAGGTAGTTCCTCATAAAACCTACCAATAGAACCACCGTATGACCCAGTGTTTACCCAAAGGTCAGGAAAACAATCAATCGGAAAGACACTTGCACATCCCTTTTTATTGCAGCATTATTCACAACTGCTAAACATGGAACCAACATAAGTGCCCAAAAACCAATGATTGGGTTGAAAAACTGGCTCATGTACACTATGGAATATTACTCAGCTCTAAGAAACAATGAGATACTACTGCCTGATTGAAAATGAATATATTACAGAAGACTCATTATTGAACAAAGTGAGCCAGACTTTGAAAGATACACACTGTACATCCCACTCAATTTGTACCAAGTGTTTGCACTCCTTGGCAGAGATTGAGAGAGATGAAAATGTGAGGGTGGAGAGAATGGGTGTGGATGCTATGGTTGAGACTGTAAGGGGGGAAAGTGGATAGTAGAGAGGGAGTGGTGGAAGGTGAGTGTGAGGTGAAAGGGGTAAGAAAACAGCTGACAGATGGAAAATGTAAAGCTCTTTGTTGAAAAAAAAATCTTTTGTATACATCATGATGGGGACTTAATTAATCTGAAAAACATTTTAAAAGTTCCTGATTTACAGGATCAGCAGGTGGCACAGTGGTTAAGGGCGCTTGACTCCCACATGGGTGACTACAGATCGAGAACCGGACCCAGTGGCTTCCTTCTCACTTTCTTTCTCTCTCTTGTCAAAAGAAAATAAAATTAAATAGAATAATTCTTTTTTTTTTGAGAATTTTTGCTATAGGGCATGCACACTCACCACAAAGACAGAGAGAGACTGAGAGACAGAAAGCGAGAAATTACTCCCCGGGGAGGAAAGCCATGCTGTAATTCCTCCTCCTCCATTCTCCTCTCGGGATCTTGGGCATGCACGCACACATGCCTGGATTGAGTTTAAGCCACGAGGTCTGGGACTCGAACTGCGGTAGACTCCACAGGAGTCCAGTGATGTAGCCATTATGCCATCTACTGGTCCCATAAGTAAAATAATTCTTAAAAAAAAAAAAAAAAAAAAAAAAATTAAAAAAGTTCCGTGCTCGCTTCGGCAGCACATATGCTAAAATTGGAATGATACAGAGATTAGCATGGCCCCTGCGCAAGGATGACACGCAAATTCGTGAAGCGTTCCATATTTTAAAAAAAAAAAAAAAGTTCCTGATTTACGATGGTTGTACTTACCATCATTTTTTGCCTCTACGATGGTACAGATACTCATATAGCAGACATTGGACATAGAGTACATTTACAACCTTTCTGTTCTCACTGTCAGTACAATATTCAGTAAATTAGGTAAGACATTTCACATTTTACTGTAAAATAGATTTTGTGTTAGGTAATTGTGCCAAACTATAGACCAATGTTAATTGTTCTGAGCACATTTAAAGTAGGCTAAGTTAAGCTATGGTGTTTGTTAAGTTAGGTGTATAAAATGTGTTTTCAACTTTCAATTTATGATGGGTTTATACGGATATAATAACAGCTGAACAGCATCTATCTGTATTGCACATAAACATACCACTAATTTAGTGTCAACAACTGAATTCATTCCAAATCATTTCATTCTACAGAAAGATGTACCTAACTATAAACTGTTTTTAAAATATTTTAATCAGATAGCACAAATTACAGTGATTAATATAAATCATAACATTTTCATTTTAAAAAATAGTATTCTTGGGTCAGTTGGTGGTGTGAGGGATCCCTTCCACATGGATGCAGACCTGGCAGCATGAAGATCACACCCATGCATGTGCGTGCATTCCCAAAACTCCAGGAGAATGGAGGAGAAGGAACTGTGCACGACCACACCCCACCAGGGGGATTTCTCTTTTTCGCTTGCTCTCTCCCCCCAAACTGTCTCTCTCCAGCAAGTGTTAAGGGCCCTATGGCAATAAATAAATAAATAAATAAAAGCACAGTATGATTAATTTTTAATTGTAAAATCAAGGCACACCACTGATACAGAATCAAATCAAGGCTACATCTATAACCTAACTCAACCAAACTTCACTAATTGAAAATAAATATATTCCATAAATTTCATGTAAAATGACAACTGTAATTTGCTACAACAGAGCCAAACAAAATAATTGTTTCATGTAAGAATAATTTAAAAAGTAATAAAGCAGACAGTATTAAACATATTTATAACAAATAAAGTGTCTTTTTAAAGTTTTCTCCTAACGGTTAAAAAAAAAATTAGGGGCCAGCAGATGATGTAGCAATTACATTGCTGGACTCCCACATGGCCAACTGAGGTTTGAGTCCCTGACCCAGTGGCTTGAAACTCACACCAGGCTCATGAGCATGCATGCCCAAGATCCCAGGAGAATAGAGAAGAAGGGACTGCAGTGTGACCATCCCTCCTGAGGGTTGATTTCTCACTTTGCTTCTCACTGCCTCTCTCTCTGGGAAGTACACATGCCCTAAGGCAAAAACCTCTCTTTAAAAAAAAAAAAAAAAATCAATGAAATCAAAGTAGCACCTGAAAGTAGCACCTGAAATGTCAGGACCACGACCACCACAATGACCCCGACGACCATGACCACCACCACAACCACCACCACCACAACGGAGGAAAATGTTTAACTGAGCTGCAATGAACCAATAACCACTGTATTTAAGGGATACAATGTAACCTTTTGGTTTTAATATATGTATACATTATATAACGATCCTTCCCATCAAGTTGATTAACAAATCTGTCATCTCACATTTTTATCTTTTGTTTGGTTAGAAAACTTAAAATCTAGACCTTTTCAAGTATACAAAACATCATTACTGTTTTTAGTAACCAGAGGGTATTATGCACTTGCCAGAGGGAGGGAGAGAGAGAGAAAACAGCCTCTGCCAGAGAGAGGGAGTGAGAGAGAAAACAGCCTCCAGAGGGGTATGGCCACGACACAATCCCTTCTCCTTCATTTCTCCCCTGTGAGGATTTTGGACATGCACAAGCACAGTGTATTTTTAAGACACCAGAGCCAAAGTTCAACCATGTTCAGCCTGTGGGATCCAGCTCCATTAACCCCAAGGCCATGGGGCCAGCCCCAAAACATTAACTATAGTCATCATGCTGTACATTGGATCTCCAAAACTTATACTGCTTATAACTGAAAGTTTGTACCCTTCAACAAGCATATAAAAAACTTTAATTTTTCACTTGAGCTAAGCTTACCTAACTATAAAATGATTTGATCTGTGCACAAAAATGAAAATACTTTTAGGTATAGAATTGCCTAAATAATGATTGCACTTAAGCAGGAACAGCAGATAGCATAATGGTTATGTCACTGAACTCCTAGGTAGTCGACTGTGGTTTGAATCCTAGATCTGGCAGCTTAAAACTAACGCCAGGTGCATGTGCGTGCCCAAAATCCCAAGAGAAGACTGGAGGGGAAGGGACTACTTGGGTGGCCATACCCCTGGAGGTGATATCTCGCTTTCTCTCTGGTGAGCGCTCATTCCCTATAGCAAAATTCTCTCTCTCTCAAAAAAAAAAAAAAGCACTATGGAAACTGTTTGAAAATGACAAAGAATAAAAAAGCCATCTTACAAAAATATTTCAATGTAGCCCCCAAACAACTGCTCATAGTTTCAAGACTTTTCTGACAATATCAAAGATTGATTCAAATTTGAAAAATTCCAAGTACTTTTCTTTACCCTTTAGATAGATTCTGTGACATAAAAGATTGCTCAACTAGTAAGTGGGGTATGTTTACATTCTGAAGGGATTTAAAAATTTATAATTAGGACCCTCAATAAATAAATATAACTCATGTCACAGATATCAATTCTTAAAAATATGAACCAGTTTTATCAACATGGATGCAAGTACTAAAGGAAAATAATTCTCTGATATCCAATTCAGTTACTGGAAAACTTTTGAAATATGTTTAGAATAATTTGATATACGACTCGGGGCTGGCAAGTGGCGTGGTGGTTAAGAGTGCTGGACTCCCACATGGCCGACCATGGTTCAAGTTCCAGACCTGGTGGCTTGATTTCTCACTTTCTCTCTCTCTCTTGTTCACTCTGTTCTTCTCTGGTAAAATTTAAATAAATAAGTAAATAAAGTTTAAAAAAAAATTGATATATGACTCGAGTTCCCCCCCCCCCTTTTTTGTCTTAAATTATTGGGTACTCGGACTGGCTGCCAAGAGATGGAGGGTGGGTAGAGAGAGGGAGAGAAAGAGAGAGACAAAGGGAGAAAATCACACCATAATCTCTTTTCCTCCATTCTCCTTGTGGGATTTTAGATGCACCCACATGCACCTGGCGTGATTTTCAAGTCACCAGGTTCAGGACTAGAACCACAGTCAGCCATGTGGAAATCCAACACCTTAACCACACCACCTGCTGGTCCCATCACTCAAGCTCTTCAAATACATATGTCATAAAGTCTGAATTATTGCCAATGAAAATGTAACATCTGAACTGAAAGGTGCTGTATGTGTAAAATACACTCCAGATTTTGAAGACTGAGTATGAAAACAAGAAGGAAAATAAATGATTATACTATGTTAATATTTTAATCAATATCATTGGTTTAATTAAAATTATTGCATTTATTTCATCTATTCCCTTTTATTTTTTTAATATGGCTACTACAAAATTTAAAACTTCGTATACAGTTCACATTTTATTACTATTAGCACTGATTTAGTCAATTTAATAAAAATCAACATAGGATTATAAGGTTATCAAATACAAACTAACTACCATCTCCTCACCTAGATCACTTTCCTCACTTGATGGTTCCTCTGTCTTTATGTTTTCCTCCGCCTTCTTACTATCTGTTTTTTCTTCCTAGCAAAAGGAAGGCAAACAGTACTATCAGTGTTTAATAACATATACAATATATACACTAATCTATACAAATCTATGTATTAACTGTTCACATACAATATATTTCAGTTGATGCTCCCTTCCTTGTTTTGTCAAACTACTCTTGTTTTTTTTGTTTGCTCTTTTTTAATTAATTATAGATGTAGTCTCTTATCCAAACCTTTAGGACAATGCATTTTAGAAATAAAAAAATTCAGATTGTAGAAATCTAATACAATGAACATATGATGTATTACACCTCAACAGACTCATCACACTCTGTAAGCAAACGCATTACTATTTCTGCAAAATAAAGTTTGAACATTCAGAGGAAGTGTTATGAAGATTATAAACAGCCTCATGCCCACTCAGATCACATTTTACTGTCAAATTTACTAAAAATCTTTAAACATTTCAAAGGTTTTTCAATTTTGACATTAGAAGTTTATAGAGCTATAACACACAAAGAGCAAACATTCAAAGAATTTAAAAGTACACATGATGGAAAAGCTAATATCCTTCCCATTGTGAAGTGACCAGTGTGAGCTCTCATATATCCCACAGCAGCAAATCCTGTGTAAGACGACTCTGTATCTTGCCTTTTTCATGTAACAATACTGTGCATATTGGAGAATATATCGTTATCAGCTGACTTATAGCTATTCATTCAACTGTATTGGTATATAAGTTATTTAACCACTTAATTAGGTTACTCTACTTCCTGAGTCTTAAAAATGAAAATCAAAGCCCTATCTTATTACAAAATATTTACTGTGTTCCTATCAAAAGTAGGAGGTGCTATAATAGATACTACAACATAAGAGCTATATCTCAGTATTTTGAGAGGATTGGCTCCAGATCCCCCACAAATACTATAATTAGCAGATGTTCAAGTCCTTCATATACAATGGCACAGTATTATATTTGCTAGTTGCCTACACACAACCTTCCTTTTACTTTAAGTCACCTCTAGATAATTTATAATACCAGACACAATGTAAATGTTATTTTGATTTGATATTATGTTATTCTGAATTGTATTAATTTTTATTTTATTTTAGGAAATTATTTTCAAACCACAGTTGGTTAAATATGCAGATGCAGAACCCAGAGATAAAGAGGACCAACTGTACTGAAAAGAAGCCCAGCTGCAATTCTAAATCACAATGTCATTAGAAAATAGTTTTAGCAGAGACAAAGGTTAAATATAATTTTGTCTTCACACATCTTTATCAAATGGCAAAATATCCTATCTAGGTCTCTTAGTAACTCACCTAAAAAAATTACTTCCTTTTTGAGTTTTTGCTAAAATTTTCTCATTTTGTTCATAGATACTTCTCTCTCTCTCTCTCTCTCTCTCTCTTTTTGGAGAGGTTTTTGCTATAGGGTATGTGCGCTTGCCAGAAAAGACAGAGAGAGAAAGAGAGAAAGCGAGAAATCACTCCCCAGGGTGGATGGCCACATAGCAATCCCTTCTCCTCACGGGATCTTGGGCACGCATGCACACGTGCCTGGTGTGAGCTTATGCCACTGGGTCCAGGACTTGAACCGCAGTCGGCTACATGGGAGTTCAGCAACATAGCCATTACGCTAACTGCTGGTCCCTAGATACTTCTATTTTTGTATCCAAATAGATAAATCTTGTTTAAGGTTCTAAATAATACAAGTGAATAATAAAACAGCTTATCAGAAAACATGAGTAAAACTCTTTTCTTTTTAAGAGTTTTAGTCATGAAGACAGCTCTTTTTGGAGAGGTTTTTGCTATAGGGTATGTGCGCTTGCCAGAAAAGACAGAGAGAGAAAGAGAGAAAGCGAGAAATCACTCCCCAGGGTGGATGGCCACATAGCAATCCCTTCTCCTCACGGGATCTTGGGCACGCATGCACACGTGCCTGGTGTGAGCTTATGCCACTGGGTCCAGGACTTGAACCGCAGTCGGCTACATGGGAGTTCAGCAACATAGCCATTACGCTAACTGCTGGTCCCTAGATACTTCTATTTTTGTATCCAAATAGATAAATCTTGTTTAAGGTTCTAAATAATACAAGTGAATAATAAAACAGCTTATCAGAAAACATGAGTAAAACTCTTTTCTTTTTAAGAGTTTTAGTCATGAAGACAGTAAATTAAAAAATGAAAAAGTCTTAAGACAGTTTTTTTTTTCCTTTTAATATGCTAGAGGATGAGACAGAGAAAGTGAGAAAGCACTCCCCATGGGAAATGGCCACAACACAATTCCTTACCTCATTACTGTTTTAGGATTTTGGAGCATACCCTTTTTTTCCTTTCTTTTTCTTTAGTTTGCACTACAGGGTGTGAGCACTCACAGAAGAGAGACTAAAGGCAGCATTCTATTTCTCAGGCTGGCAGGTGGCATGGTGGTTAAGGGCACTGGACTCCCACATGGCTGACCACAGTTGAGTCCAGGACTGGCGGTTTGCTTTCTCATTTTGTCTTTCTCGTCAAATTTAAATAAATAAATAGTTAAATAATTCTTAAAAGAAAAAGAAAAGTAGATTTCTCCCCCTTCATCTTTTAACTTGGCAACCTCCTCCTGATCTTACATGTTCTTTTGGAAAATATGCTGAAGCAAAACTATGCTTCATACTGAAAAATATTCCTCATGTGGTAGCACAAAAAAACACCCTAATTACTGTTTTAGAGTAGGCTACTTGTTCATTAACTTTGCAAATTTTAATCAAGTACCTACAATGCGTAAGACAATATTCTAGTTGCTAAAGAGTGATAAATGAAGACTATGGATGCACATCACTGAGCTTACCACTTACCAGCCATGCATGTAAGGTGTATGTTAACATTTATTCATTTACTTTAAAATACAGCTAACATTCAACCATGAATTCTCAGTTTTAAGTCAGATTCTAGCGATTTGGTCTATAAACAGAGGTGTTATAAAGACAAACAGGAATTTACACAGATGTTTATTTCCACGTGACTGTGATAAAATCAGGAGTTGTAATTTGAAAGCAGCAGTTAAAAAACACCTTATAATACTCTATCATTAAACAAATAAAAAATTACCTTGATATGCTCTTCAGATTTAGCTTTCTGAGTAGCTGGTGGTACTTTACCCCCCATGCTTGAAGAAGATGAAAAAAGGCATTTGTTTAGAAAATTTTAATTCACTAAGTCAAACACCATATTCAACCCCCTCCTCCAAAGTTAAGAGATTTAGATGGCTACCTTTTCAAAACATAAGAGTAAACTCTTAATTAGAATGCTTTGGTATTGTATTTTGTTTCAGCTTAAAATCTTGATTTAACCATACTGGTTAACGAACGAAACCTTTTTCCTGCCTAAACAAGCCTAAAAACACAATAATTGGGTTATCAAAAAAAATGTGTCATGACTTTTCTGAAAACCCAATATATAGCTCTGTGCCCATTCCCAGAGTTAAAGAGGCAGAGAAGTCAACAAGCAATGACAGAATCGTTCATACAAGTTGTTACCTTAAAAATCATTAGGTATATCTGAATCTAAAGCTTGCTGTTCAGCATTTAGCAAGAGTAGTTCAACACATTGAAACAGCTTATGATAATAATGAAGTCATAATTCCGAATGTTTCCTGTGACTGGTGCTTACAATGATTTTGTTTGCTTTTATTTGCACGCTCTTAAAATTCTGTATTTTTGCCTCCTTATCCCCTTTTAAGCTTTACCTTTTAACACAACAGGAATTCAAAAATTTATGGAAAAATGAATTTTGAGTATGAATTTATTCTGACGCAAAGTTTTACTCCATACAGTTTTTTCATAATATGTTTTCTGTGAACTTTTTCTTAGTTTGTTATCGAGTGCATGAACTCACTGAGGGTAGAGAGTAAGCAAGGAATCACCCCCACGGGCAATGGCCACACTACAATCCTTTCTCCTCTAGGGATTTTGGCACACATGCAGACCTTGCCATCCAGTCCAGAACTCAAACCTAAAACTTTGGTTGGCCATGTAGGATCCAGGCACTTTAACCACATGTCACCTGCTAGCCCCATGTGAACTTTCTGAAGACCCTTTGGACTTTCTCTTGGCCTTGCATACTCTTCTTGCTCTAGCAGTTCTAGCCCATATATATACACGAGAACTTAAAAGAAAAAACGACTACTATTACTGTTATATGCACCATTTAGGGCAGAAGCTGAAGTATACTGGCAAAAGGCAGTAGTGCAGAGACTAAAAACTGATGGGGACCTCCACAATAGCAAAGGCAAGCAGTCAGTGCCTTTACTAAAATTTGCTGTAAAAACAAAAAGCCATTAACTTTTATGTGAAACAAGATTAACTTGGAAAACAACATCCTAAATCCAAAATACCCTAAAAGTCTTAATTTTTGTAACTGTACTTGTCACATTTACATTCATTTAAGTCGGGTGGATTTCGTAGACAGTTATGTGTAGCTGGATTCAAGTGGAAAACAGTTTTCTAAAGTTCATTTGTCAGTTTGGGACCAGCAGTAAGCCTAATGGCTATGTCGCTGGACACCCATGTAGTTGACCATGGTTTGAGTCCTGGGCCCAGTGGCTTAAACTCACACTGGGCATGTGTGCACACCCAAGATCCCGACAGGAGAAAGGAGAAGGGAGAAGGGATTGCGGCATGGCCATCCCCCCTGGAGGGTGATTTCTTGCTTTCTGTCTCTCTGGCGAGCGAGCGCACGAGCCCTATAGCAAAAAAAAAAAAAAAAAAAAAAAAAAAAATTAAATTGTCCCAATGTTCACTTCTATCAGCAATGCAGAATTTCAGTTGTTTCATACTTTGGCCAGCACTTAGCTACTGTCTATCTTTAAAATGTTTAGCCACTCTGATAGGTGTGTAGTGGCATCTCAATGTAGTTGAGCCCCTTTCCATTTTACTTTACTGGCCTTTTTTGGTAAAGTTCAACTTTCATCCAGCCTTCTACCAGGTTGTCTTCATTTGTAAGAGTTCTCTGTATACTCTGCATGTAAGTTCTCTGTCAGTTTTACTGTGTATGTTACAAGTATATTCTTCTACCCTGAGGCTTGGCATTCCCAATATCTTCCAATGAACCCAACATAAATTCAAACTATACATGCAAAGTGGCAAATAGAATGAAAAGAATTTGGAATTTCTACAAACATCATTCAATCAAGAAAAATGTGTACTCTTTTCCACTTGGTTTAATGAGAAAGTCACAAAAAATCTTCAAGACCCTTAATAAGAAGTGACTTCCAGGGTTCAG
>NW_006159782.1:1942794-1950367 GCF_000334495.1 Tupaia belangeri chinensis | reverse complement strand
GTGGATTCCCACATGGCTGACAACAATTTGAGTCCTGGATCGGATGGCTTGCTTTGTCGTTTTCCCTGCCCCTCTCTCTTTCTCTGGTCAAATTAAAAAAATAATAACAAATGGAATTAAGTAAATAAAAATTATTAAAAAAGAAATGACTTCCATATACAAAAAGTAAATATAATCATTACATGACCTCCCAAAATTGCTTAATTTGCAATTGAGCAAAGTAAAATGATAGTAACAAGCATATAAACACCTAAAAGTCCTTTTCTAAAAGAAAAACTAGTCTTCAAAGGAGCACAGTAATCAAAGAGGAGTTCTTTACAATAAAATTTTAATGAAGGTCCTCAGCTGTGTTTTTCTCAAGTTTCAATGCAATGTCGGGAATGTAATCAGTGTCACGCCCAAACACAGTCACAACAGTCTAATTTATGGTAGACTAACTTTGGAAAGTAATTTTTTTCCCCAAGAAATGTATTAAGCTATATCTAATCCTAAAGAGAGATCAGACAAACTCAAATCGTAAAGACAGCGACAAAATAACTGGTCCTATGATTTGCAAACTGGCAAGATCACAAAAATTGAAAAACCATTTCCCAACAAAAATGAAGAGATATGACAACTAAATACATGTAATTGTGGTAAATATTAATATATCGATATTCATTTCTTATCAATATTCATTTCTTGAATTGATTTCTCTTTGTAGGAAATACATGATAGTGTTAGTTGCATAAAACTGGCCAGCAAGTGGCATGGTCATTAAGATGCTGGATTCTGACATGTCCAACTTGGGTTCAAATCCTGGACCCTACAGCTTAAAAATGACAAGGGGAGCTTCTTGTGTGGGCATGTCCAAAATCCCTCAAGAACAGGAGAGACTACAGCATGGCCATTACCTCCAGGGGCGAGTTCTCACTTTCTTTGCCTCTCTCTGGCAAGTGCACACACTCTGTGTCAAAACCCTAAAAAAAGGGGGGGGGGGGGGCAGCTTATTCTCATAGTGAAATAATAATGAATACAACTAAATAACTCTAAAATTTTTTTTAAGAAGTTCTTTGTACTGTACTTATTTTGAGCTATAAATTGTTCAAGAAAAATTAAACACTGGAGGGTTTATTCATAAGCTAGATTTATAGAGTTCTTAACAGTTAACTAGTAGGAGATAACAAATTTATAGATACAGAAAATAGGATTAATGTTTCCAACATTAAGAACAAATGAATTTCCTGCCAACAATTTCCTGCCAACCCAGGCTTTGCCAAGTACAGGCTGAACATCCCTATCTGAAAATCCAAAATCTGAAACTTTACATGCATTCACATGACACTCTAAGTAGAAAATTCTATACCTGACCTCTGGTAAGGGGTCAGTCAAAACACTGCAGTATGGGAACCAGCAGTTAGCGTAATGGCTATGTCGCTGGACTCCCACGTAGTCGACCGTGGTCTGAAACACTTCTGATACCAAGCATTTTAGATAAGGAATACTCGACCTATATAGGTTTTAATGTTACACAATTAAGTAGGGCTAGTCATTCATAACTCTACTTTGGTAACTTGCAATCTGCTCTATGCTATATTTATTTACACACATGTACCAAAAAACTGGTGCTAAATTCTATACTGAGATTAGAAATGCATTGTTTACTTCATTTAAAACATTTACTAAAAGCCACGTGCCATGCTTGTGCTCGTGAGCAGAATATAGACAGTACGGGGACCAGCAGTTAGTGTAATGGCTATGTCGCTTGAGTCCCATGTAATCAACTGCAGTTCTAGTCCCGGACTCAGTGGCTTACACTCACAACAGGGCGCATGTGTATGTGTGCCCAGGATCCCGAGGAGAATGGAGGATTGCGGCGTGGTCATCCCCCCGGGGGGGTGATTTTTCGCTTTCTCTCTGTCTTTCTGGCAAGCGCACACGCCCAATAGCAAAAAACTCTCAAAAAAAAAAAAAGAAGAATACGGACAGTACTACTGACTACCAATAAATCAAATTATGAAATCACATTAAGATACAAAAGACAGTTGTTAAATAAGAGAAAATAATGTCAATGCTTTACTCTAAATAGATAAAACACAAATCATCTAAAAAAATACTTGCTGAGAGAGTGAGGGGCAGATGGTGGTGTACTGACAGAACACTACACACACTGAGGTTGTCTCACTTGGAAAGGTTCCAGGTTTATGTCTGGAGCTCTCCCTGAGTACACTGGGCCTGTGAGTGCCCATCATCTGGGACTGGATGAAGGCTAGGGGTAGATCTCAGCATAAAGACCCTGTTAGGGGTTGTGGTGTCTCTGTCTCTCAGAATAAATAAATACAATGGAGGAAAAAAAAAAACTTTGCTGCAAGAAACTCCTTGGATCCCCAGTGACTACTTATTCAGGAAAATTTTTCTTCATCTTTGTGTAATTTATTTTTAAGAATTTAAAATTTTTATTATTATTAAACTTGACCAGAGAGAGAGAGAGAAAGCAAGCCACCAGGTCTAGGTCTTGAAGTGTGATCAGTCACATGAGATTCCAGAGCCTTAACCACCAAGCCACCTGCTATTCCCACCTCTATGTAATTTAAAAAGTTGTCAATTATCACATCAAATCAAATGTGAGACCCACATGCGGTATGGTCGTTAAGGTGCTGGATTCCCACATGGCTAATCAGTCCTGAACCCAGAGGTTGGAAATTCATGCAGGACATGTGTGTGTGCATGCCCCAAATCCCAAGAGAATGGAGAAGGGACTGTAGCATAGTCAGCCCCTCTAGGACTGGGGGGGGGGGGGGGGGGGGGGGTGGATTTCTCACTTTCCCTTTAAAATATAAAAAGCAAATTGCTGGTGCCTGTGAGTGGCATAATGGTTCGGGTTCAAGCCTAGGACTTGGCAGCCTGCTATTTTCTCTCACTCTCTGGTGAGTGCATTTGCCCTATAGAAAATTTTTAAAATGGGACAAGCAGTTGGTGTAATGGCTATGTTGCTGGAGTCCCATGTAGTCGACCACGGTTCGAGTCCTGGACCCAGTGGCTTAAACTCACGCCGGACGCATGAGTGTGTGCCCAAGATCCAGAGAATGGATTGTGGCGTGTCCTCCACTGAGGGGTGATTTCTCATTTTCTGTCTGTCACTCTTTCTGGCGAGTGTACACGCCCTATGGCAAAAACCTCTCCAAAAAAGAAAATTAAAAAAATAATAATAAAGTTAATTAGTTCTTTAATACTGGATTGTGTAAGATCGATATGAGCACCACCTCTGTAGCTGTATGTCCCATGGCCAACCACACCATTTGAATCCCAGACCAGTGGCTTGAGAAGCACACCAGGAACTTGTGTTTGTGGTCAAAATCCCAAAAGGAGGGAAGAGTGACTGCAACACGACCACTGTCCACGGTGGATGCTTTCTCCTCTCCCTTTCTGGAAAACCGATGCACCCTCTAGCAAAAAAAAAAAAAAAGGCTGATATCATGGCAAAGAAGTTGGTACAAACTCAATTAAAGGCCTCAGAACCTATAAAAATGTTAAAGTTAGACTGAAATAGAAATAGAAAAACTTTAGAGCCAGTTAACAACCTACCTGTTTACAACAGCTCAGACTTAGACCCGGTTCTCCAACTTGGGAAATCCGGTCTCAGTGTTTCCCACAGTCCCTTAGTATTCACACAATCATGCAAGACTACATATTTTGTTTATAAACATGTACTTTACTGTGCCTCCATAGTAGTATTTAGAACAAATACAGACAATTAGTGCAGATATTATTATGCTGTGGTGTTTTTTGTCATTTTCTGGTGCTTATCTAATGCGTGTTTTTGGGTTTTTTTTGCTATAGGGTGTGTGCGCTTGCCAGAGACAAAGACAGAGAGACAGAAAGCGAGAAACCACCCCCCAGGGAGGATGGCCATGCTGCAATCCCTTCTCCCCCGCCTTCCTCTTGGGATCTTGGGCATGCACACACATGCGCCTGCGTTAGTTTAAGCTGCCAAGTCCGGGACTCGAACCACAGTTGACTACATGGGAGTCCAGCTACATAGCCATTACACTAACTGCTTGTCCCTAATGCATGTTTTTTATATGGATAGAATTACGTTATTCTAATATGCTGTCAAGTGCTATCTAATGAAAAATACATACCCTGTGACACCACAACACACTACAAATCATTCTCCTTTAAGCTCCTCACTTATTGATCAACCTGCTTAATTACCTAGCAGTAGGAACTGAACTTGGTCATTACGTGAGAAGTGCCACTATCTCAATTTAAGTGTAGACTTAAGGCCCAGGGTCAGCAGGTGGCATGGTGGTTATGGCACTAGACTCCCACATGGCTGATGCAGTTCCAGTCCCAGACCTGGCAGCTTGCTTTCTCACCCCCCCCACCCCCCCACCCCCCGGTCAAATTAAAAATAACCATAAAGAGGACTGGTGGGTGGCAATGTGATTAAGGGCACTGGATTCTCACATGGCCTACCACACAGTTCAGGCCCTGGACCTGGTGGCTTGCTTTCTCACTCTCTCTCTCTGTTCCTCTCTGGTCAAATTAAAAATAAATAAATAAAATTAAATAATTCTTTTTTTCCCATTTTTAAAATTTTATTCATTCACTATACATCACTACAGCATACATAATGAGATTTCCCATTCAGCATACACTGTATATTGGCTCAATCAAGCACATCAACTTACGTGTTATCAACAAAAATTTTCCATTTGTTTCCTGTAAAATTAAGTAACTCTTAAAAAAAAAATGAATTAAGGTCCGTACATATGCCAAGATGCTCCATTCCAAACGTGAACCAACAATTTAGGATGCCACAAAAATAAATAAATAAACGGAAGGAGAAAGGTAAAAACTGGAATCAGGTAAGAGAAATGTTAAATTAAGATGCAGGTCTAGGAATGAGGTCTAGGAATATTCCTGGACCCAACAATTAAGTCCAATCTGCTATAACAGAATTACGTTATTCTAATGTGATGTCACGTGCCATCTAATGAAAAATACATACCCGGTGACACTACAACACACTACAAATCCTCCTCCTTTAAGCGCCTCACTTATAGACCAACCTGATTAATTATCTAGTTGGTGGTGTTTTTTGAAATGACAGTGCCTGACAAATACTATTTTGCAGACTTTAAGCTGGAATTCTCTGCATATCCATAACTGTGCCATCATAATATAATACTGTTCTTTTTTTTTAGGGGGGGGTTGCTATAGGGCTGGTGCATTCACCAGAAAGATACAGACAGAAAGCCAGACAAAGCGAGAAATCACCACCACCACCACCACCACCCACCCACCCCCTTCGTCCCCCAGGGGAATGGCCATGTCGCAATCCCTTCTCCTCCATTCTCCTCTAGGGATCTTGGGCATGCACATGCCCCTGGCGTTAGTTTAAGTCCAGGACTTGAACCACGGTCCACCACATGGGAGTCCAGTCATTATGCCAATTGCTGGTCCCTATAATACAGTTCTTAGACATGCTTTAACTTTTTCTTCAGTATCCCCTCTTCCTCTTCTAATAGGAACGAAACAAAACATTGTATTCACTCAGAATATGTTCAACATACCCTTGGTGCTGGTCATTTCTTCAAGTTGTTATATATATCTCTGCTTTATCTGGGATTTTTAGGAATAATTGTAGCATATTTCCCATAAAGAGGAGATATAAGATAAAAGCATATGAATATCTTAAAAGAGACTTTTAGGATCATCAGGTTATTCAAGCGAGAAAATTACTAAAATCTAGCCCTTGATTGCTAGTCCTGACATTCATGTAATAGCCATTAATGACTTTTTCTATTGAGAAACAAGTTATCAAGATAGGATTCTTCTTGACAGATAACAATAATTTCAAAGTTAACTATAGTAATTTCGATGGTCTTCGAATTTTACAAACATAAGAAAAATCTTGCAGTACCTATAAAACTGGTGGGGAGTAAAAGACTGAAATAAGAAACTCATAAGGAGGGAGAGGCATCAAACATACACGAAGCTGAAAATTTTCAACTGAAGCTTCTTTCTTACAAAAGGCTTGTTACAAGTACTCTTGTGGCCGGAAGGTAGCGGCGGTGATTAGGGCGCTGGACTTCCACATGGCTCACCAGTTCCAGTCCTTACCCTGGTGGCTTGCTTTCTCACTTTCCCTTTCTTTCTCTAGTCAAACTAAAAATAACAACAAAATTTTAAAAATTCTTAAAAAAAAAAAAAAAAAAAAACCTCTTTTAACTACTTGGTAATCATTAGTTCTTCTCTATAAAAACATACTAAATGGATTAACGTTTACAGTACTAGCTCTTAGTAGTCTTTTTTTTTTTTAAAAGAAGGGTATGTAGATCAAGGTTTGTTTTAAAGTCTTATTTATTCATTTATTTATTTTAATTTGACCAGAGAGAGACAAACACACACACATACAGAGGAAGTGAGAAAGAAAGTTACCAAGTCTGAGACTTGAATCGTGGTCAGCCATGTGGGAGTATCCAGCGCTTTAACCATTATGCCACCTGCTGGTCACCGCTCTTAGTAGTCTTAATTCTTTGCTCTGATATTCATCCCAGTGAAAACGTCACCTCTCTTCCCTAGTATTGACTTTCTCCCTCTCATTTTCTTCCCCGAAGTGCCCCTCTAATGTGCTGAACAGCTAATCTCAGTTACATAGTAAGTACCAAAACGAATTAGTCTCTATTCATCTGTATCCCTAAATAGAAGAGTACTTGTACTGTTTCCCAGCACC
Source organism: Tupaia belangeri chinensis (assembly GCF_000334495.1). Lineage (NCBI taxonomy): Eukaryota > Metazoa > Chordata > Mammalia > Scandentia > Tupaiidae > Tupaia > Tupaia belangeri. The sequence continues at coordinate 1,943,646 of NW_006159782.1, read as the reverse complement.
TGGCTCCCGGCCTGTTCACTTAATTCCTCGCACGTAGTGAAATACTTTAAAGAAAACAATATACCCTGTAAACACGCCGGTCCCACTTTTCCTTAATCATTTGATGTGAAAGCACTGCCAATGAGGTAGATACGTGATCCTCTAAAGTAACGACAATCAAACACAATTATTTTCATAACTTATTTGTCATTCTTTTTAGCACTGGTATTCAAAGGGCCAGTGCGTAAGAAAGCTGCTGTATGTCAATGCGACCTAATCAGGACACCAAAGATTTAAACGAAAACAAATCCCTGCAAAGGCAAGCTCTTGCTGTGCTCGTCTCCTTCGTTGATTACGTATCCAGTGCCCAATCCCTAGAACCGCCAGCATCTGTGTATCTTGCCAGGCGTGCTCAGGGTGCGGGGAACCCAACCATGTCCCTCGCACCCTAGCCCCTGTACTCTCCAAAGTTTCCGAGCCTTAACTAACGATTAATCACTCAACGTGGCGCGACCTTGTATGTCTCCTCCGCGACCCCAACCCTGCTCCCGGCCCCCTCCGGCAGCTCCCCCCGGCCGCCCTTCTTCCCGCCCCAACGGTCCTCAGGCCCTGGTCTCACCTCTCCACCCACTCTCTCAGGAAGCGCATCTCCTCGGTGTGCAGAACGGTCGGATCCTGCTTACACATTTTCACGAAGGCCCGGAGCTCGCTCACTTTGCGGGGATCCATGGCTGGGAAGCGGCGAGAGGAAGGGAACGCGGCTGAGGAGGCTGGAGCCAAACACCAGGCCAAGGCGCTGGCTCAGCGTGACCGTGTACAATGGGGCGGCAGCCGCGAGGCAGAACAGACCAGAAACTCCCCGGCCCCGGGCGC
>NW_006159782.1:1939475-1940469 GCF_000334495.1 Tupaia belangeri chinensis | reverse complement strand
TTTTAAAGTCTTATTTATTCATTTATTTATTTTAATTTGACCAGAGAGAGACAAACACACACACATACAGAGGAAGTGAGAAAGAAAGTTACCAAGTCTGAGACTTGAATCGTGGTCAGCCATGTGGGAGTATCCAGCGCTTTAACCATTATGCCACCTGCTGGTCACCGCTCTTAGTAGTCTTAATTCTTTGCTCTGATATTCATCCCAGTGAAAACGTCACCTCTCTTCCCTAGTATTGACTTTCTCCCTCTCATTTTCTTCCCCGAAGTGCCCCTCTAATGTGCTGAACAGCTAATCTCAGTTACATAGTAAGTACCAAAACGAATTAGTCTCTATTCATCTGTATCCCTAAATAGAAGAGTACTTGTACTGTTTCCCAGCACCTGGCTCCCGGCCTGTTCACTTAATTCCTCGCACGTAGTGAAATACTTTAAAGAAAACAATATACCCTGTAAACACGCCGGTCCCACTTTTCCTTAATCATTTGATGTGAAAGCACTGCCAATGAGGTAGATACGTGATCCTCTAAAGTAACGACAATCAAACACAATTATTTTCATAACTTATTTGTCATTCTTTTTAGCACTGGTATTCAAAGGGCCAGTGCGTAAGAAAGCTGCTGTATGTCAATGCGACCTAATCAGGACACCAAAGATTTAAACGAAAACAAATCCCTGCAACGGCAAGCTCTTGCTGTGCTCGTCTCCTTCGTTGATTACGTATCCAGTGCCCAATCCCTAGAACCGCCAGCATCTGTGTATCTTGCCAGGCGTGCTCAGGGTGCGGGGAACCCAACCATGTCCCTCGCACCCTAGCCCCTGTACTCTCCAAAGTTTCCGAGCCTTAACTAACGATTAATCACTCAACGTGGCGCGACCTTGTATGTCTCCTCCGCGACCCCAACCCTGCTCCCGGCCCCCTCCGGCAGCTCCCCCCGGCCGCCCTTCTTCCCGCCCCAACGGTCCTCAGGCCCTGGTCTCACCTCTCCCCC
>NW_006159782.1:1925438-1939387 GCF_000334495.1 Tupaia belangeri chinensis | reverse complement strand
GATGGCTGGGAAGCGGCGAGAGGAAGGGAACGCGGCTGAGGAGGCTGGAGCCAAACACCAGGCCAAGGCGCTGGCTCAGCGTGACCGTGTACAATGGGGCGGCAGCCGCGAGGCAGAACAGACTAGAACCTCCCCGGCCCTGGCTCCTCCCACCCAACGGTCTCGTGACCCCGGGGCCTTCGCTGGCTCATTCCTACTCCCTCTCTCTCCGCTCCTGCGCACTGCCTAGAACCTTCCAGAAGCATGGCTGTTCGTGCTCTTGCCTGCCTCCCTACGCACACATTCCTATAGCCTTAACTCTGAACCAGCTCCCTGGGTGGGCCAAACCTCTGGATGGGAGCTTTCCAGGAGGCGGGCCGGGGAGCCATTTAGGATGGGACACTCTGCGAATGTGGGCACTAAGTGGAGCACCACGCCCAGACTAGCGGGAAGGGACGCCGAGCCGCAATGGCGGTCAGTGCGCTTGTGTGACGTAATCAGCCTGCGCCGCCGGGGAACCAAAGCCCGGGAGCGACGCCGCCGGAAGGGGAGGGGCGCAAGGCCTGGTTTCCTGGCGACGCGGTCCTGCTGGCGGCTACTTCTCTGGCTGTTTGACTTTTTGTCTACGTGACTCGTGAGCTGGGCAGTCATGCTTTGGCCGCTTTTGGCCCCCAAGCTGGTTCCCGTCGTAACAAGCGCCCGTGGCCTCTCAGGTTAGACTCTCCCACAGTGTCCCCTTCACGGCTTGCCCTGCGAGAAGCCTGAGTAGCCCCAGAGGGATCCCAGGTGGTCTTGGGCGATTCCTGATTCGGCGGACCTTCTCCTGCTGGGGCCTCTGCTCCAAAGCCTCTGTGCTCTCCTTGGATTTATAATATACCAACTGCTCCTGCAAACGGGTGGGCCCTTGTTCTTGCTACCGTTGAGGTATTCTGGGAACCTGAAATTCTCCCTGACTGCAGGGAGAAGGTGTGTACCATTCCCCTAGAGGGGCTGTCTTCAAGTTACTCGAATTCATAATTGTGTCGCTTCTCACGTTTGCATAGGTGACAAAGTGTCTCACATCAAGTAGCACTTGTTTCTGTTAGGTCATCCTAAATTCCTGTTTGCGTGTTTTCAAAGAGTTCACCTGGGAGCTGGCTCAGGTGTGCAAGAAACTTGTGAAGTAATGAATTTGGGGGCAGTTCCTCTCAGAAGTAATGTTTACAAGCACTTTTTGATCCGGACGAGCAGATGGCGTAATGATTACGTCGCTGGACTTTGTCGAGTCCCGGACTGGAGACTTAAAACTCACTCCTGGCTCGTGTGCGTGAGTGCCTTAAGATCCCGAGAGGAGAATGGAGGATTGCGACATGGCCATCCCCCCCAGGGATGGTTTCTCGCTCTCTCTGTCTCTGGTGAGCACATGCGCCCTACAGCAAAAATCTTTAAAACAAACAAACAAAAAAACTTTTTGTTATGATAGTCCTGTTTGTAAAGACAAGCTGGAGCTCAGAAATGAGGGAAACCTTTTTTTTTTTTTTTTGGTTGAGTGTACGCTATCACTATAAATTAATTTGATGAGCATTTTTTAAAAAGCTTAGTGAGGGGCCAGCAGGTGTTGAGGTGGTTGGGGACAACTGGACTCCTACATGGCCGATGTCTGTTCGAGTCCTGGACCTGTCTCCTTGCTTTCTCACTTTCCTTCTTTCTCCCTCTCTGGTCAAATTAAAATAAATTAAATAAATAAAGTTAAATAAAATAATTCTTTTTAAAAAAAACTTAGTGAAAACGGAATCATCTATTGTACTTTGCTGGCCGATCTGCCATTGCATCATATTTGTTTGGGGAGAGGGGGTGGCAATGTGTGAACAATTTGTGAACCAGCACACTCTGTATATAACATCAAAGCTATGACTTTGCATATGTTTATGTTGATAAACGTGAATTCATTAAAAATGGAATGTTAATTATATTGGTTACTATAACATTAATTGAATCCTTGTCTAGCACACAAAACTTACTCTTTAATTCTAACATGAAAGCAGTAGAAAGGTATCTCTTTGTATGGGATTAGGCGAAAAGATAGATGTGCAATTTATCACTCTTAATCACAGAAGCCATTGAGTTAAACCATTGGTCGCTTGTGTCATCTGGATTTCTTCAAGCTTTCTTGTAAAACCTGATTAGTTAAGATTTAGGACTGGGTACAGCACCAGGATCTTTGAAAAATGTATTCATTATGTTTCAGTAGAATATGTGAATTTAACAACTTCGTACATATTGCCTTATGATCTCCCTGAGTCTTCACAAGTCTAATAAGGTAGATATCCTTATATTACCGATGAGAAACTGAAGCACAGAATCACAAATAACAAGGCAGGAGTTTTATTTGTATGATTATGTCTAGTCCTTTCTGTTATATCCACTAAACTTAGTAGTAGAGGTCTTTTAAAACTTTTTTTGGAGGGGACCAGCAGTTAGTTTAATGGCTATATCACCGGACTCCCATGTAGTTCACTGCAGTTCGAGTCCCAGACCTGGTGGCTTAAACTCACGCCAGGTGTGTGTGCGTGTGCGTGCCCAAGATCCCGAGAGAATGGAGGAGAAGGGATTGCAGCATGGCCATCCTCCCTGGGGGGTGATGTCTCGCTTTCTGTCTTTCTGGCGAGCACAATATAGCAACAAAAAAAACCTTTTTTTTACTGGAGCTGGGAGGGCCAACAATGGCACAGCATTAAAATGCCATTCCTCTTTAAAATGAAAAAAAATGTAAAGAATAGTAAATAGAGAATTTTTTTATTTCCTAAGGTAGTCCCACATGGGAAGTTTTCCTGGGTTCAAATCCAGAGACCTCCCTCTTAATGATCTATACCTGACAAGCCTGGGGATGGATCTCTGTCAAGACCCTATTTAAGTTTTGTCTGTCACACTGTCTCTGTCTTTCTCTTGCTCATGAAAGAAAGAAAATAGTTTTCTTCACTGAGCCAGAAAAATATGCAGTTTCGTTCAGTACCTTTTGAATTAGTAATCATTGCGGATGAATCTCCACTTCCTTCCAGTTGCCCGGAGTGTGATCAAAGGGAAATAGACAAGCAATGAATGACAGTATAGCACATTACAGTAATCTTGACTCAAGTGACATGGGTGCTCAGGAAAGGCAGGAGTGTGTTGTAATATGTTATTCTGGGGCTTTACTAAGCCTTAGTATCTGAAAAATCTCACATTTGAGGTGCTCACAACAACTGTGTCGGTCTTGCTTACACTTTAGGAGGATTCTGTCTCAAGAGGATTGAGTGCCATAGGAAACTTCTTGGTGAAAGTCACGCATCCCTAAAATGAAAATGTTTTTGCTAGTTAAAAGTTAACCCAATTAATATATCTTGCTAGAGTATGTTTCCATCACCATCTAGTCAGGTGAGAACAAGCAAAATACAGTAGGAAACTCTTTTATAAAGGTTTTGCCATAGGGCACATGCACACACCAGAGAGAGAGACATTGAGAGGGAAAGTGAGCAATCACCCCCCAGGAGGGATGGCCATGCTGCAATTCCTTCTCTTCCTTTCTCTTAGGATTTTGAGCACTCAACGCTTATGTGCCCAGCATTTTTTTTTTTGGAGAGATTTTTGCTATAGGGCGCATGCGCTCGTCAGACAGACAGAGAGACAGAAAGCGAGAAATCACCCCCGAAGGGGGATGGCCACGCCACAATCCCTTCTCCATTCTCCTCTCGGGATCTTGGGCACGCACGCACACGCGCCTGGCGTGAGTTGAAGCCACCGGGTCTGGGACTCGAACTGCAGTTGACTAGGTGGAAGTCCAGCAACATAGCCTTTATGGTAACTGCTGGTCCCCCCAGCATGAGCTTTAAGATACCAGGTCCTGAACCAAAACTGGTTGGCCAGGTGGGAGCCCAGTGCCTTTATTGCTCTGCCACCTGCTGGTATCAGTAGGGAGTAGTTTTTTGGTTTTTTTTCTTAAGAGGTTTTTGCTATAGGGCGCATGTGCTCGCCAGACAGAGAGAGACAGAAAGCGAGAAATCACCCCCGAAGGGGGATGGCCACGCCACAATCCCTTCTCCATTCTCCTCTCGGGATCTTGGGCACGCACGCATACGCGTCCGGTGTGAGTTTAAGCCACCGGGTCTGGGACGCGAACCGCAGTCGATTACATGGGAGTCCAGCGACATAGCCATTACGCTAACTGCTGGTGCCGAGTAGGGAATAGTTTTTTAAAGCCTGTTTGCAGGTTTTAATTAATTCAACACACATTGAGCACCAAGTGTAAAATCTCTCCCTTCATGAGAGACAGGTAAATAATTTTATATAGTAAGTATGATAAAAGTACAAAATATTCTAAACATACTAAATACTATTTATTTATTTATTAAGAGAGATTTTTGCTATAGGGCCTGTGCACTCACCAGAGAGAAAATCAGAGAGACAGAAAGCAAGAAATCACCCTCCATGGAGGATGGCTACACCACAATCCCTTCTCTTCCATTATCTTCTTGAGATTTGGGGCACACATGCACGCATGCCCAGCATGACTTTCAGACCCCTGGGTCCAGGACTTGAACTCACGTAGTCGCCCATGTAGGAGTTCAGCACCTAATCACTATGCCACCTGCTGGTCCCTGTATTAGAATTTCTAAGCATGGTAAAAATCCAGTGGAGAAGGAAGAAGTGATATTTTCTAGGAACAGAAATGGATGGTACTTTTTTTTTTTTAATTTTTTATGGAGAGGTTTTTGCCATAGAGTGCATGTGCTCACCAGACAGACAGACAGACAGAAAGCGAGAAATCACCTCCCAGGGGGGATGACCATGCCACAGTCCCTTCTCCTCCATTCTCCTCTCGGGATCTTGGGCACGCACGCACACGTGCCCGGTGTGGGTCCACGACGTGAACTACATGGAGTCCATCAACATAGCCATTACGCTAACTGCTGGTCCCTGGGTGGAACTTTTAAAGATTGGGAAATATTTGATCTAAGACTCAGAAGACTTCACCAAATAGGCTAGAGAAAAGGCACTATCCTTATAGAGGGAGCATATGCAAAGGCATAGAACTCTGAAACAGAATGACTGGTGTTATGCACTGCAGTCATTTTGTATAGCTGGAGAAACTTACATGTACCTGAGCATATTGGTATGTACTACCTCAAGATGATTCTGTGGTCAGATACATATGGGAATTGTTACATTTCATGGTTTTGAAGATAGTTTAATTGCAAATCTCAAAGAGGGATACGTATTGGGCAGTAATTTGCCAAATGTATTTGACCACCAGGTTTGGTGTCCAGTTTCTGTGTGGGTCTTTTTTTTTTTTTCTGGAGAGGTTTTTGCCATAGGGCACGTGCGCTTGCTGGACAGAGAGAGACATAGAGACAGAAAGCGAGAAATCACCCCCCAGAGGGGATGGTCACACCGCAATCCCTTCTCCTCTCGGGATCCTGGGCACGCACGCACACGCGCCCGGCGTGAGTTTTAAGCCACCGGGTCTGGGACGCAAACCGCGGTCGACTATGTGGGAGTCCAGTGACACAGCCATTACACTAACTGCTGGTTCCCTCTGTGTTGAGTCTTAAACTGGTATCCCTGGAACACATTTTGGAAAAAGTTGGGCTAGAGCATAATATGTGTACAAAGAGGTGATAGAAGGGCCAGCCCCATAGCACAGTGATTAAGTCCTTTAGCTTAGGAACCAGATCCCACATGGCTGACCAGTTTAAATCCCAGCCATGGCAGCTTTAGAAATACACAGTGTACAGAAGCAGCAGGTGGTATTACGGTTATGCCTCTGGACTCCCATGTAATCAACTGTGGTTCAAGTCCGTGACCCAGCAGCTTAAAACTCACATACTGGGCATGTGTGCATGCATGCACAAAATCCCCAGAGGAGAATGAAGAAGGGATTATGGTGTGGCCATCTCCCCAGGGAGTGATTTCTCACTTTCTATCTCTTTATTTCTTTGTCTTTGAGGCAAGTGCACATACCTTATAGCAAAAAGCTCTCTGGAAAAAAAAAAAGGAATCTGCAGCATGCTTGTGCATATGCACCCTAGATCTTGAGGGAATGAACAAATGGAGAAAAAGGGATTGCAGCATTACCACGCTCTAGTGTGTGTGTGTGGGGGGGTATTCTCTCATTTTTTTCTGGCAGGCATATACACTCTCTTGCAAAAAAAAAAAAAAGAAAGAAAGAAAAGCAGGTAATAGAAGATCAAGATGGGAGAAAGTGGCTCATAGAGGGCCTTTTAAATTTGTTAAGAAACAGCTTTGGGACCAGCAGGTGACGTGGTTGGTGGTTAAGGTGCTAGACTCCCACATGACCAACTGCAATTCCAGTCTCAAGTCTCAGACTTGTCAGCTTGCTTTCGTACTTTCCTTCTCTCTCTAACTCTGGTCAAATAAAAAATAACTACTACTAATAATAAAGTTAAATAAAATAATTCTTTTTTTTTTTTTGAGAGAGAGATTTTTTGCTGTAGGGCATGTGTGCTTGCCAGAGGGATGAAAGAAGGAAAGAAAGAGAAATCACACCACCCCCACCCTCGGGTAGATGGTCACGCCACAATCCCTTCTCTTTCAGTCTCCTCTTGGGATTTTGGGCACACGTGCGCACATACACACGTGGCGTGTGTTTTAATCTACTAGATCCAGGACTCAAACTGTGGTAGATTACGTGGAAATCCAGCAACAAAACCATTCCGCCATCTTCTGGTCCCAATAAAATAATTATTTAAATGAAAAAAGAAAGTGAGCTTTTTCTGTTGAAGAATTTTATGCTAATGAGTGAGGTGATTAAATCTGAATTTTTAGTTGACTCTTAAGAGTGGAGGAATTGACTAGAGGACTTGTTATTGTAGTCTTAGATTTTTGAGACTGGTTTTTGTTTTTGTAAAAATGCAGTTTTAAACTTTAATACCACATATAAATAGCACATTAATACCCTGTCATTTTATTTTCTGAAAATAAACTTCAGATACTAATTTGGATATTCCAGTAGAACAGATGACTTTTCTTCCCCACCCATCTACCCACAAAAAGATCCAAATACAAAATAAAAGCTCACATTGGGGACCAGCAGGTGGCGTGGTGGTTAAGGCGCTGGACACTCCCACATGGCTGACCAGGCTTCGAGTCCTGAATCTGGTGGCTTGCTTTTTTTTTTTTTTTTTGGAGAGGTTTTTGCTATAGGGCACGTGCACTTGCCAGACAAACAGAGAGAGACAGAGAGACAGAAAGCGAGAAATCACCCCCCAGGGGGGATGGCCACGCCGCAATCCCTTCTCCTCCATTCTCCTCTCAGGATCTTGGGCACGCACGCACAGGCGCCCGGTGTGAGTTTTAAGCCACCGGGTCCGGGACGCGAACCACGGTCGACTATGTGAGAGTCCAGCGACATAGCCATTACGCTAACTGCTGGTCCCGGTGGCTTGCTTTCTTTCTCACTTCCTCTCTCTCTCATTCTCACCCGCTGTCTCTCTTTGGTCATGTTAAAAAATGAATGAATAAATAAAAAATAAAATAAATAATTATAAATAAATAAATAAACAAATAAATAAAGCTCACATTTGGTGGCCAGCAGGTGGCATGGTGGTTAAGGCTCTAGATACTCCCGCATAGCTGACCACAGTTCAAGTCCTGGACCTGGTGGCTTGCTTTCTCACTTTATCTCTCTCTCTGTCTCTCTCTAGTCAAATTTAAAATAAATGAATGAATAAATAAAATTAATCTTTTTTAAAAAATTCACAGTTTACTATAGCAGTCATTTAACAGTACATGCTGGGTTTTTTTGGCTCCAATTTTGTATATAACCAAAGATAATTGAGTTTTAGTGCTGCTAGATTATTTGCTCCCATTGTTCAGTTGCATTAAAATTTACACTAATTGCATTTGTAAAACATAGAAGATTTTAAAAATGTGATTAGATGTTTTTGCTAAAAATGAATATTCAATGATAGACAATGAATATTCAATGATAGACAACATGGATGCAGGTCAACACAATAAATTATTTCTTTCTCTCTCTGCATTTTTATTTATTTATTTATTTATTTATTTATTTTGGAGAGGTTTTTTCACTATAGGGCGCGTGCGCTCGCCAGACAGACAGAGAGAGACATAGAGACAGAAAGCGAGAAATCACCCCCCCGGGGGGATGGTCACGCCGCAATCCCTTCTCCTCCATTCTCCTCCCAGGATCTTGGGCACGCACGCACATGCGCCCGGCGTGAGTTTTAAGCCACCGGGTCTGGGACGTGAACCGCGGTCGACTACGTGGGAGTCCAGCGACATAGCCATTACGCTAACTGCTGGTTCCCTCTCTGCATTTTTTTAATGTTCACTAAAATGTGCATGCACTTGCCTGAGAGAGAAAGTGAGGAAGCATCCCCCGCCAGAGAGGAAGGCCGCACCATTATCCCATATCCTCCACTCTCCTCTTGAGATTTCGGGTATGCGTGCATGTGCACCTGGTGTGTTTTTCAAGCTTCCAGGTAGGAGGCTTCAGCCACATAGTTGGCTCTATAGGATCCAGCTGTTTTAGCCACCGCCACCTACTGTCCCAAGAAATTCTTTTCAATGAGTAATAAATTTGTGTCTCAAATGTGGCATATCTAAACTTAACACCTGCAGTCCTATCTCAGTTAATGGCAACTCCATTTTTCCAGTTACTCCAGTTGTACTCCATTACTCCAGTTGTACCAATAACGTTGTTATCTTTGATTCCTCTCTTATCATATCCAACTCCCAGGACACAGACTTAGGACTTTTCATATGTGGATCTAGTTGTGTTACCACCATGAACCTGACCCATCCCTTTTTATTTCAGCTAAATTTATACTTATACTGTAAAATTTTTATCTCTGCCTACTTTATTTTTTTCCCCTTAGCTTCTGTGACTAACATATTTTGCTTAGTGTTCGTCTCCAGTTTATAAACTGTAGCAGCTATTTTTGAAATATGAGTAATTAGAATATTACCTAACAAATAGTAAATGCTCAAGAAATAATATGAGTAACTAGAACACTACCTAACAAATAGGAAGTGCTCAGAAAATACTATTGAATGAAGTAATAAATTAATAAAAAAAATAAAAGGTTGAGATGCCATGAATTTTGAAAACGAAAGAATGGGGGCCAGCAGGTGGCATAGAGGTTGAGGTGCTGGACTCCCACATGGCCAGCTGTGGTTCAAGTCCTGGACCTAGTGGCTTGCTCTCTCACTTTCTCTCTCTGTCTGTATGGTCAAATAAAAAAAGAATTATAATAGGAGGCCACCAGAGAGTGTAATGGTTACATCACTGGACTCCACATGGCTGACTGCAGTTAAAGTCCCAGACTTGGTAAACTGAAGCTCACACTGGGCGCATGTATGTACATGCCCAAGATCCCAAGAGAAGAGTAGAGAAGAAGGGATTGCAGTGTGGCCATCCCCCTAGGGGGTGATTTCTCACTTCTCTCTCTAGCAAGTGCACACGCCCTATAGAAAAAAACCTCCCCCCAAAAAAATTATAATTATATTAAATAAAATAATTCTTTTTTTTTGGAGAGGTTTTTGCTATAGGGCGCGTGCGCTCGCCAGACAGACAGAGAGAGACAGAGAGCCAGAAAGCGAGAAATCACCCCCCAGGGGGGATGGCCATGCCGCAGTCCCTTCTCCTTCATTCTCCTCTCGAGATCTTGGGCACGCATGCACACACGCCCAGCGTGAGTTTTAAGCCACCGGGTCCGGGACGCGAACCGCGGTCGACTACGTGGGAGTCCAGTGACAACCATTATGCTAACTGCTGACCCCAAATAAAATAACTCTTTAAAAAAATGAAATCATGGGCCAACAGGTGACATGGTGGTTAAGGTGTTGTACTTCCACATGGCAGACCATGGTTCAAGTCCTGGACTTGGCAGCTTGCTTTCTCTTCCCTCTCTCTGTCCAAATTAAAAAGTAATAATAAAAAGTAAAATTAAATAATTTTTAAAAATGAAATCATTACAGGAAAATAAAAGACAATCATGTTGTAATCAAAGTAAATGTGTAAAAAGAAACTAACATCTGCAGACATTTAACTCAAACCACTTGCTCAATATTTAATATATTTGTAGTTCATACCTGTTTTTCCCCCAATATGGTCCTAAGTTAAAATGGCTGTGGGTGATATTTTAAAGTAATTTATTTGTAGATCTTACATTCAAACCAGAAAATACCGTGGTCCTGGGCCAGCAAGTGGCATGGTGATTGGGATGCTGGATTCTCACATGCCCAACTGTGGTTGTAGACCTGGACCCAATGACTTGAAAATCAGAACAAATACATAGATAAATAAATTATTATTATTATTTTTTAAATACTGTTGTCCCTTGGTGTATCAGGGGATTGGTTATAAGATATCCCTACCTCTATGTGGATACCAAAATCCATGGATGCGCAAGTTCCTTATTATAAAGTGGTATATTCTGTAGAAAGTTCCTTGTGGAGTGATTCATGTATGGTGATGATCAACCACATATAACTAAATAGCTTTGAAGAATCCAGGACTTTTGGGAACCAGCAGTTACCGTAATGGCTGTGTTGCTGGACTCCCACATAGTCGACCGTGGTTCGCGTCCTGGATCTGGTGGCTTAAATTTCACGCCCTGTGCGTGCGTGCTCAAGATCCCGAGAGGAGAATGGAGGAGAAGGGATTGCGGCGTGACCATCCCCTCTGGGGGGTGATTTCTCGCTTTCTGTCTCTACGTCTCTCTCTGTCTGTCTGGCGAGCGCACGCGCCCTATAGCGAAAACCTCTCCAATAAAATAAAAATAAAAAGAATCCAGGACTTTTTAAAAATGTTGTGTTTAACAGGACTGGCCCCTAGCGCAGTAGTTAAGCACTGTGTGTAGAGAGCTGGGTTCCACATAGCTGACTGTGGTTCAGTTCTCATCCCTGACAAATTGAAAAAGATCCTGGGCCCAGGATCATATACACACGTGTACAGGATCCTGCCAAGAAGGAGGAATGGTGAAAAGGGAATTGCACGTGACCAGCCGCATGGGGGTGGAGGCTCTGTCTCCCTCTTTTGCTCTCTGTGTGGGTAAGGGTTAGGGTTTAGGATTAGTGTGCTCTTGTCCTCTGTGTTCTTGTCCTCTGGCATTAAAAAATAAAAAATAAAAATAAATCGAGGACCAGTAGATGGCATAATTGTTACATCACTGGACTCCCACATAATTGTCCACAGTTCAAGTTCTGGACCCAGCGGCTTAAAACTCACATTGGGTGCCTGCACATGCGTGCCCCAAATCCCCAGACGAGACTAGAAGAGAAGAGACTGTGGCGTGGCCATCCTCCCTGCGTGGTGATTTCTTACTTTCTCTCTCTCTGTCTCCCTAGTGAGTACATGTGCCCTATAGCAAAAATCTCTCTTAAAAAAATAAAAATTGTTGGGGGACCTAGTAATTGGTGTAATGACTATGTCGCTGGACTCTCATGTAATCGACTGCAGTTCGAGTCCTGGACCTGGTGGCTTAAACTCATGCCGGGCACGTGTGCATACGTGCCCAAGATCCCAAGAGAGGAGAATGGAGGAGAAGAGATTGTGGCGTGGCCATCCCCAGGCTGGGGGGTGATTTCTCGCTTCCTGTCTCTGTCTTTCCAGCGAGCAAATGCACCCTATAGCAAAAACCTCTCCCCCCAAAAAATATAATTGTGAGAGGACCAGCAGATGGCGTCGTGGTTGAGGCACTGGATACTCCCACATGGCTTACCACAGTTCAAGTCCCAGATGTGGTGACTTGCTTTCACTTTCTCTCTGTCTCTCCGATCAAATTAAAATAAATAGCTGAATGAATAAAATAAAATAAATAATTACTTATATGATTTTCAAGGTCTGGGACTTGAACTGCAGTTTGCCATGTAGGAATCCAGCTATTTTAACACCCTCACCACCTACTTGCCCCACCACCATTCTTTTTTCTACTTTGCCATGCATCTATACCTCCTGGGTACTGCTTTGACTACTTTAGATATTTAGGTGGATCGTACAGGATTTTTCCTTTTGAGATTGACTTATTCCACCTAGCATAATTTCCTCAAGGACTATTCTCATTATAGCACATGAAGGATTTTCTTTAAGGCTAAATAATAATCTCTTGTCTGTGTCTGTGTGTATGAGAAACAGAGAAAGAAAGAATTTGTTTCTCCATCTGTTGATGAACATTTAAGTTACTTCCATCCCTTTTCTATTCGAATAGTGTTAAAGTAAATACAAGTCTTACTGTTTTGTTTTGTTTTGTTTTGTTTTGTTTCTTTGGAGAGGTTTTTGCTATGGGCATGTTTGCTCACCAGAAAAGAGAGAGAGAGACAGAAAGTGAGAAAGCATCCCCCGGGGTGATGGCCACACCACAATCCCTTCTCCTTTGTTCTCCTCTCGGGATCTTGGGCACACGTGCACAAGTGTCTGGTGTGAGTTTAAGCCATGTGGTCCAGGACTTGAAACACCGTTGACTATGTGGAAGTCTAGTGACAGGATCATTATACCAACTATTCCCGTCTTATTGTTTTTAACTTGAAAAAATTACTTGAGGATCAGCCTGTCCTGGTAGTTACATGAGCTGGATCCCACATGGCTAACTGCAGATCAGGCAGCTTGAGAAATGCATGTACCTATGTGTTCAAAATCCCAGAAGGAAGTAGAAATGGAGGAGAAGGGAATGTGGTATAGCCATTCCCCATGAGGCGTGCTTTCTCAATTTACCTGTCTTTCTCTCTGTGTCTCTCTTTGGTAAATGCCCACACCCTCTGGCAAGTTAAAACAAAACAAAGCAAAACAAAACAAAAAAACTTTATATTGTAATATTCAGTTTGTAGTATCTTTAAGTTAGGTACCACATGCTCTGCCTCCATTGGGAGAAAAGTCACTTCATAAATAATTATATAGTCCAATCTTGTTTATCTTAATACATTCTTATCTCCTAATGCTGTACATGTTTCAGAAGTCTGTATAGTGGTTTTAATTAGAAAAAAGAAATGCAATAAATCTGGGCCAGCTAGTATTGTGGTTAAGGCAGCTGGATCCTACATGGCTGATTGCATGGTTTAAGTCCTGGACTTGCCCTGAAGAACATACAGAACACTTATCCATGCATACCTAGAATCCCAATAGACGAATAGAGGGGAAGGATTGTTGTGTGATCATGCTTCTTGGTGGGGGAGGGGTGCTTTTTCGCCTACTTGCTTTCTATGTCTCTCATCAAGTCCATGCATCCTCTAGTTAAGATTTTTAGTGAAATTAAATAGGTCATAAACTCTACTAAAGAAAAGTTCTAGGCCCAGTAAATGGCATGGCTATTATGGCTGGTGGATCCTACGTGGCCAACTGTGGTTTGAGCCCTGGACTCAGTGTCTTGATAAATACGCTGAGCACATGCGTATGCGTACTTAAAATCCTGAGAGGTGAATGGAGAAAAAATTGCAATGTGGCCATCCCCCTTAGCAGGTGCTTTCTCACTTCCCTACCCTCTGTCTCTCTCAAGCAAACTCTTGTTCCCTAGAATAAATTTAAAAAAGAAAGAAGTTAGCCCATGGCATGGTGGTTAACGTGGCTGAGGCAGCTGGATTCTCCATGGCTGACTATGCAGTTTGAATCCCAGACCCGGCCACCTGATAAACACTCTGTGCGTATGCATGTGTGTCCAAAATCTGGGAAAGCAGATGGAAGAGAAGGGTGTGCATTGTTACCATTCTTACTAGGGAATTATTTTATTACCTTCTCTCCAATAGTACACATGTCTTAAAGTAAACACTTTTAAAAAAGAAGAAGAAAAAAGAAAAGTTCTACTGATGATGCAAACAATTCAGACCAAAAAGTATTACAGTCTTTGCAGTTCTCTAGTTTTTTGTTTGTTTGTTTGTTTTTTGAGAGGTTTTTGCTATAGGGCATGTGCGCTTGTCAGACAGACAGAGACAAAGAGACAGAAAGCGAGAAGTCACCCCCCCCCCCCCGGGGGGTGGCC
>NW_006159782.1:1905308-1925283 GCF_000334495.1 Tupaia belangeri chinensis | reverse complement strand
TTTTTTTTTTTTGTTTTTTTTTTTTTTTTTTTCCTTAATTTTTACCACTGGGTACATGCACTGCCAGAGGGAGCAGGAGAAAGCATTCGCTGTGGGCATAGTTATGGCCCAATCCCTTCTTCATTTCTCTATCCCATTGGGATTTAAGGCATGCACACACATGTGCCTGGTATGTTTTTTCAAGCCACTAGGCAGGGATTCAAATTGCAGTCAGCCTTTGACTCTCTCTCTCTCTCTTTTTTAATAATTTTTTTATTTAACACTATTTATTTATTTATTTATTTATTTATTTTAATTTGACCAGAGAGCAACAGAGTGAGAAAGAGAGAGAAAAAATGAGAAAGCAAGCCACCAGGTTTGGGACTTGAACCACTGTTGGCTATGTGGGAATCCAGCGCCATTAACCACCACACCACCTGCTGACCCCAGGGATTTAACTCTCTTAACCACTAGGTCATGGGGTTGACCTAGTTTTCCAAGTTTTTAATATTACTGTTACTGCAACTCATTTTTTTTTTTTCTGACTTACCTAATCCAAACACCCACTAACCAAACGTTAATAATCCTGCCAAAAATGTTAAAAACATGATCTTAGTATATATTAAACACAACTGTGTGATTAACCAGAACACGCACACAGTTGTGTTCCAATGTTATATGAGCATAATATCTCTGAAGAGTCAACTTAACGATTTCTTTTGGTTGACTTCTTCTTCACCTCTTTATGCTTTTTTTTTTTCTTCTTACCACCTTCTTTGCATCCTGCTGAGAAAATAGAGGGATCCCAGTTGCTGGTGACCCAAGGTACACCTTGCTCATTAATGTCCACAGAAGCATATTGAGATACATGTTTAGGAGTGTAGGAATTCAGTGAATCATTGTTGAGTGACAGTCTTCCCCAGCTGCTTTCTTTAAAGTGCTCTTCATCTGCCATACCATTTACAAGGAAGGATTTCAATTCACCATGTTCAACTTCTCTTTCTTGATCATTCTCAGTTTTCTTTGTATTAATATTTCTGCCATTAGCAATTTTGCCTGATGTTGTAACAGATATGTAGTTGCCCAGCTCACTATCATCACATGCCAGGGAAGAGAATGAAGTGAGGCCTTCATGCCCCAGTGAATCATATGATGTATATTCTGTGTCATATGAAGAAAAACTCTCAAAATCTGTATATTCACTGGAGGAAGAGAAAAAGGATCCTGCACCTCTGCTTTTACTTCCATGGGAACTTCTTGGATTATTTGAAAGTTCGTCAAGTAAGTCTTCAAAGAAGTGAAATGAAAATGAGTCCTGTTCACCAAAAATTTCACTAAAGACATCATCTGGCTTCCGGAACATGAAGCCGTACTCAGACTCATCATCAGAACGACTTCCACTTCTACCATTTAATCCTTCTTTCCCATATTTGTCATAAATGTCCCGTTTTTCATTATTCGATAATACCTCATATGCCTCAGCTACTTCTTTGAATTTTTTCTCTGCTTCTTCTTTATTTTCTGGATTTTTATCAGGATGCCATTTAAGTGCCACTTTACGATAAGCTTTTTTAATGTCTTCAAGTGAGGCATATCTCCGTACTCCTAGAACTTCATAGTAATCCACCATGTTTTAACAGATCTTTGGAAATGGGTGTGTTGAGTCCTGGCACCCAGGGTTTCCTCCAGTTCAGGCCCTACTGGCGGTACAGATAGGCACATTTTTACATTGAAGACACTGTTATTACCATGGGCCACTCCTAGGAGACACTAGCAAACTGATTATGTGGTGAGCAGAGTTAGCAAGCTTATGTCAGAGAGGGCTACATTATGGTGTCATTCTGGGCTAAGGATAGGGACTGGACCTCCCAAATGGAGCTAGTCTAGAGTCAAACAAGACCACCCTGAATCCTCTGGACTGCTTACCCTGTTCTTGGAAGCCTCATAAACTGTGGAACCTGAGGCTAATGGCTAAAGCATACCCCTTGTATACTGTGACCCCTAGATAACTGAATTTCAGTGACTGACTTCTCATTTCTTTCATGTGTCATTCTTTTAATAGTTTTTAATATTTTTTTTTCTAAGTTGCCAGAGGGTACATGCATCACCAGAGATAGAGAGGGAGAAAGAGGAAAGACCTTCATGGGATGTGGTCACATCACAGTTCCTTGTCATCTCTATCCTGTCAGGATTTTTGAGCATAACTGGCATATTTTTCAAGCCTCTGGGGCTGGGATTGAACCTCCTGGTTGGCCCTGTGGAATCCAGCACCCCCAACCACCAGGTCTTGGGACTGGCCCACTGCATCCTATATTCTGTGAGCTTTGATTACGGTAAGAGTTTATTTACAGGGAGGGCGAAAGCTGAGGTTCTGCTAAACTTAAAATTTTATTCCTTTTATTCATACAATTCTATTCCAAACACCCCATCAGCATATTCTAGTCGCTGGAGAACCCACTGCTGTCACCTTTTCCCACACTCTTCTCAAGAAACATGTTGAACTAGCGCTGTGTCCTAGTGGTTAAGGGACCAGATTCTACAAGGCCACTTGGATTTTCAAATCCTATGTCCAACAAATTAAAACACACCAGGTGCATGAGTGTGCATGCCCCAAATCCCAACAGGATGGAAATGTGGAGAAGTGATTGTCGATGTGACCATGACCAATTGCCATGTCCCTCTTTCTTTAGCATGTACACATGCTCTCTGGCAGTAAATAATGTAAACAAGTGTCAAGGATCAAGTCACTGAAGAATTAAGTGAGTCAAGACAAAGTGGCATAATGGTAACTTAATGTCCCACTGCTGAAGCTGTATGGGAATCGACCAGTTTGCATCTCGGGGTTCCCTGTACGCTTCAGGCACACAAATATCTGTGATCCTGACTGATTTAGACTGAGGATGGATCACAGAATAAAGACTCTATCAGGGGTGCCTCTCTTATTCTCGGAAGAAGTAAACAAACTTGAAAAAAATAAGTGGACTAAGGAAATTTGCTATGCTTTGGGGAAGGTAATTTCTGTGCGTTAAGGAATTTCATGTTTGGATGGGTCAGAAATTAGTCTTGGGATCCCTATGTGCTCTTAAAAACAATTGAGTAGCCTCTCCTTGCACCCCCTCCCCAACTAGAACTGACCTCAATGTAGAGCCATAGACTTAAGGTAGTGCAGTGTTTTTCAAACTGCATATTATAATCTTGGCAGGTTATTGTATAGGCCCTGAGGCTATCTTAACAAATAACCACAGACTTAGTAGCTTACACCAACAAAAATTTTTCTCTTGGTTCTGAAGACCCTAAATTCGAAATCAAGGTGCCAGCTGCATTGTACCCTCCAGAGGCTCTAAGGCTCTAATATAGTATCATTTGGAAACCTGGATTTTGAAAATTTTTTGGGAGGGAGATTTTTGCTATAGGGAGAGACAGAAAGAAATCACCACTTGTGGGCTGGCCATGCTGCAGTCATTTTTCCATTCTCCTCTCAGGATTTTGAGGTATTCATGCACATGCACCCACATGAGTTTCAGGCCTCCAGGTCTGGGAATTAAACCATGGTTGGCCATGTGCAAGTCCAGCAATGTAACTATTGTGCCATCTGCTGGTCCTGGGTTTTGAGATTTTTGAACCAAAATAAACTGATGTTTACTTCTACTTCACCATGAACATTTTGAAGTCTACCTTTTTTACTACAGTTGGTTGATAATGTCTTCTAAGGTTTCTTGATCTATTCCCCTTCCATCTCATACTGAGTGTTGAACAAACTGAATTGTTTGTTTTTCAGTCTTGACTTGGTTGATTGCATCCCTATGGTCTCATTTAGCGAGTTTCCCTGTCCTCTAACTTTCTATAAATTGCTTGCCTCCTTTTAAGCTTTCAGTGTGTGGCCTGTACACACTCCCTGAAATGTAATCTATAAACTTCCTAAAGACATGTTACGTAAATATTTTTCGAATGTTTTGTCTATTTTCTGTTTTTCACACTATTCCTTTTTTTTTTTCCTTTGGAGAGGTTTTTTTGCTATAGGGCATGTGCACTCGCACTCATTAGAAAGACAGAGACAGAGAGACAGAGCGAGAAATCACCCCCTGGGGGGAATGGCCACACTGCAATCCCTTCTCATCCATTCTCTCTGGATCTTAGGCAAGCACGCACACACTGCCGGTGTGAGTTTAAGCCGCTGGATCTGGGACTCAAACCACGGTCAACTACATGGGAGTCCAGCAACAGCCATTATGCCATCTGCTGGTCCCACACACTGTTCTTAACTGCATCTTCATACTGCCTGGAAGTCCATACTATTTTCTGTATATATATTTTAAGGTTTTTGCCATAGGGTGCATGTACTTGCCAGTGACAGACAGATAATGAGAGGAAAAGTGAGAAACCATACCCCAGGGAGGAAGACCTTGCTGCAGTCCCTTCTCCTCCATTCTCCTGGGATTTAGAGCCTGCATGCACATGTGCCCAGCATGATTTTTGTTTGTTTGTTTTTAAATTTATTTATTTAGATACTATTATTTTTTAATTTGACCAGAGAAAGAGAGAGGGAAAGTGAGAAAGCAAGCCGCCAGGTCCATGACTCAAACCATGGTCAGCCGTGTGGGAATCCAGCATCTTAGCCACCATGCCATCTGCCAGCCTGCAAGCATGATTTTCAAGTCACCAAGTCTAGGGCTTCTACTATGGTCAGCCCTGTGGGAGTCCAGCACCTAACTAGCATGCCACCTGCTGGCTCCTGTTTTCTGTATTTTTTAATCATTCAAAGATCTGTACTTTTTTTTTTTTAAACAATCCTCTATAAATTGAATGCAGAGTTGACACTTAAGACTCACAACTTGGGCCAATTCCATAGTCTGGTTGCGGTAGCTGGATCTGACATGGCAGACTACGTATGGTTCACGTCCCAGACCTGGCAGCTTGAAAAAAACACCAAGTGCATGTGCGTGCATCTCCTTTCTAAATCCTGAAAAGAGAAGAGATTATGGTATGGCCATCCCTCTCGGGTGTGCTTTCTCACTCTCTCTCTCTCTCTCTCTCTGTAATATGTGTGTGTGTCTGGTAAGTACATGTGTCATGGAGCAAAATTTTAAGTGAAGGAGACTCCCAACTCTCTTAAAATATTATACCGTCATTCGTGCTTTATAGTCCCTGTAGAAATCTTTACATTGATAGAGATTGATCATTTTCTGCAGTTGTAGTGATTGTATATTCACAGAGAGATTGTACAGTACTGATTGTGTTGTTGAGATTAAACAGAGACTACTTACTAAATAGCAGGGTGGAGGGATACTCGTGGAGATTATAAAGTTAAATAAACCTGGGTTTGAATCTCCCAGTAGGAACTATGGAAACTTGTGGAGTCTAAATTTGTAAAATATAGATGATAATGCCTACCTCTTGTGGCAATAAAAAATCTAAGTACTTCGGCTGGCAGGTGGCGTGGTGGTTAAGAATGCTGGACTTCCACATGGCTGACCACAGCTCAAGTCCCAGACCTGGCAGCTTTCTTTCTGGCTTTCCCTCTCACTCTCACTCTCTTGCTCTATCCTCTGGTCAAATTAAAACAAGTAAATAAGTACGGTTAAATAATTCTTTTTTTAAAAAAAATCTAACTCCAGGACCAGCAGTTGGTGTAATGGCTATGTTGCTGGACTCCCATGTAGTTGACCGCAGTTCGAGTCGCAGACCCGGTGGCTTAAACTCACACCAGGCGTGTGTGCGTTCCCAAGATCCTGAGAGGAGAATGGAGAAGGGATTGTGGTGTGGCCACCCCCTTTGCGGGTGATTTCTCTCTTTCTGTCTCTCTATCTCTCTCTGTTATAGCGCATGCACCCTATAACAAAAACCTCTCAAAAAAAAAAAAGAAAATATATATATATCTAACTCCTTAATTTACCATACAAACTCTTTAAAGGTCTGATCCTTACCTTCCTAATCTTTTCAATTCCCTCTGGCAACACTGACTGCTAAGGGAGCTCTGCTGTTGTTACACTGCGGTAGTGTCTGTCCGTCCTTCTTTCTTTCCTTCCTCCCTTCCTCCCTTCCTCCCTTCCTCCCTCCCTCCCTCCCTTCCTTCCTTCCTTCCTTCCTTCCTTCCTTCCTTCCTTCTTTCTTTCTTTCTTTCTTGCCATATCTGTGAACTACCCAGAGAGAGACAGTGAAAGAGAAAGTGAGAAATCAGCCTGTACAGAGGTATGACCACGCCCACAATTCCTTCTACTCCATTCTCCTCTCAAGATTTTGGGCACATGCATCTGGTGTGATTTCTCAAGCCTCCTGGTCCGAGACTTGAACTGCGATCAGCTATGTGGGAGTCTAGTGCCTTAACCGCCATACCACTTGTCGGCTCTGCTCTTATGCTCTTTCTTGTCCTCCTACTGCCTCTTCTCCACATTCACGCCTGAGCGCACACATGTACACATATAATGCCTTTTGTAATGTTAATTATGGTACATTATTTCATGATACACTCCTTCTCGTCTTCATTTGACTAATTACTATTTAGAGCGGCATTACCTATTCCTGCAGTCCCACATATAACCCTTTTATGTGTTCTCTGTGATCCCCAGAACATTTTGTGCCTCTTTGTCACCCAACTCAAGCCTTGCAATAATCTTAGTGCTCTTAAAACCTTGTATCTGCATCTACTACTCCATTAACCATGTAATATAATGCTTTCTTTTGTCTTACTTCAACTAGACTGCATTCTTAGAAGACTAAGGTAAATAGGACCAGCCAGTGGCAAGGTGGCTAACTGCACATGGCCAACTGTTCAGTTCAGGTCCTGAACCTGGAGGCTGGGAAACACACTACCACATGTGTGTACATGCCCAAAATCCCAAAAGGAAGAAGAAATGGAGAAGGGGTGGGAACGTGATCATTTCCCATAAGGGGTGCTTTGTCTTTTTCTCTGTGTCTGTCTCAGGTGAGTGCATGTGCTCTCAGGCAAAATTTTTAAAAAGAAAAAAGATTAGGGAAAAAAAAAAAGATTAGGGCAAATAGTCTTATCTTTTGTCTTTTCTAGCTCAATCATCAAGTTCAAGTCATGTGCTCTATGAAATTTTGTTGTACTAATGCCAATAATATTAACATTGTGTGCCAAGTGTGATTAAGCACTTCTTACACATTACTACTTTTTTTAAAGAGATTTTTGCTATAGGGCACATGTGCTCACCGAAGAGACAGAAAGACAGAAGGCTAGAAATCACCTTCCCAGGATGGTGGCCTTGCCACAGTCTCTACTCCACCATGCTATTCTTGGGATTTGGGGCATGCATAAACACATGCCCAGCATGAATTTCAAGCCTCTGGATCCAGGACTCAAACCACAGTCAACCATGTGGGAATCCAGTGCCTAACCACTGTGCCACTTACTGGCCCCCTTATATAGTATTTTATCTTGCTCTAACAGTTCAAGATTCAGTGAGACCGCATGTACATATTTTCTCATAATGAACATATTGTGTTTTTTTGTTTTCAGGTTTTTGCCATAGGGCATGTGCACCTGCCAGAGAGAGACAGAGAGGAAAAGTGAGACCCCAAGGGTAATGGCCATGCCACACACCCCTCTCCATTCTTTTCCTGGGATTTTGGCCACGCATGCCCACGTGTCTGGTCTGATTTTCAAGCCTTCAGGTCTGGGACTTAAACTGTTGTTCGCCAAGTGAGAGTTCAGCCCCTTAACCACCACACCACTGCTGGCTCCCTAAACATAACCTTAATGTAAATGTTATTTCTTTTTCTAACACAGCCTTAACTACCTTTTTGAAATCCTTCTTGACCCTACTTATGTTCCTTCCCTTCCTTCTGTTCTCACAGCTCCTTATTTTTAGATTTATACATATCTATTATACTGGAACAGAGTAAAGTTTCTAGGATAAAGATGATCTCATTTCTGTTTTTCTGGGGCCTGTCATAGTCTCTTGCACAGAGGAGGGGCTATAAATATTGAAGGAGAGAGAGAGAAGGAAATACTAACTTGGATTTTTCTAAAGCATCCAAACTGCTGAAAATAGATAAATGTATGTGTACCATAAAGATTTTCTCAATCTTTTGTTCCATTTCACCTCATTTGTTCTTCCTTCAGGATATATGTCATATTCCCAGAGAAGGTACTCACTCCAACTGGTCCCAGAGAGGAAGATTCCACACCGATACTTAGGCCAACCTAGTCCCTTTACACATCCACACCTCCTCAAACCAGGTAAGGCCTGTTAAGTGTAAGAGTAAGAACTAGCTATACGTTTAGGTGCTTTGTTTAGAATGATGCTATCTAATAGAATTTTCTATAGTGGTGAAATTCTAGATCTCTGCTCTGTATCCAGTAAGGCAGCCACTAACCACATGTAGTTTTTGTTGTTGTTGTTTTGGTTTTTGTTTTTTTTGGAGAGGTTTTTGCTATAGGGCGCGTGTGCTCGCCAGACAGACAGAGAGAGACATAGAGACAAAGCGAGAAATCACCCCCCAGGGGGAATGGTTACGCCGCAATCCCTTCTCCTCCATTCTCTTCTCGGGATCTTGGGCACGCACACACATGCACCGAGTGTGAGTTTTAAGCCACTGGGTCCGGGACGCAAACCGCGGTCGACTATGTGGAAGTCCAGCGACATAGCCATTACGCTAGCTGCTGGTCCCCAGCCACATGTAGTTATTGTACACTAACGATGTTGCTACCGTGACTGAAGAACTTAAATTTTAATATTATTTAATTTTAATGTGAGTTTATTAGCTACTTGTAACTATTGAACTGTATTAATAGCCATTGGTCTATAACAGTAAACCTTCCAATTCGGTATAATTAATGAAAAGTGTGTATCTCGGAAACCAGCAGTTAGCGTAATGGCTATGTCGCTGGACTCCCACGTAGTTGACCACGGTTCGCGTCCCGAACCTGGTGGCTTAAAACTCACGCTGGGTGCATGTGCATGCGTGCCCAAGATCCCGAGAGGAGAATGGAGGAGAAGGGATTGTGGTGTGACCATCCTCCCTGGGGGATGATTTCTCGCTTTCTGTCTCTATGTCTCTGTCTGTCTGGCGAGCACATGCGCCCTATAGCAAAAACCTCTCAAAAAAAAAAACAAAAAAAAGTATGTATCTCAGGATTTTTTGTAAGACAAGTTCTATTACTTCCTATGTAAAAGTTTTTAGAACTGTGTTCTAATTATTGATTTCTTATGAAATATGTTAAAGATATTTTAGAAAACATGCCTTTTATGAAAGTGTTAAATGTTCATTTGAAAATTTTATGTAACAACCGAGGCCAGCAGATAACATGGTGGTTAAAGTGCTAGACCCCCACATAGCTAATCGGGATGATTTCACTTTCCCTCCCTCTTTCTGTCTCTGTCTCCTATGAGTACACGCACCCTCTGGCAAAAAAAAAAAGTAACGATAATATTTTGATGTAGATTAAGCAAGATTTTAAAACCTGTCCCTACTTTGAGAGTTGATATTAATTGATAAAGGTAAAGCTAGAAAGATAAAGGTTCACTTTTTTTTTTCCTGCTGTAAGATCTTAGTGTTGCTGCTAGAAGATGAAACAAAGATTTTGTTTTGTTTTGGTTAGGCTTGTTTTTTGTTTTTTAGATTTTTGAGAGAGAATATATGTGCTCGCCAGAGAGAGAGGAAAGTGCGGGGGGATGGCAACACTGCAGTCCCTTCTCCATTCTCTGCCTGGGATTTTGGGCACACCCACACATTTGCCTGGTGTGATTTTCAAGCCACCAGGTCCAGGACTCCAACTGTAGTCAGCCATGTGGAAGTCCAACACCTTAACCACTGTGCTACTTGCTGGCTCTGAGTTTTTTTCAGTTTTTGTTATAGGGTATGTGTACTCACCAGAGACTTGGGGGAAGGGTAAGAACAGAAAGCAAGAAATTATTCCCAATGGGAATAGCCACGCCATCCTGAGTCTTAATCCTGAATCTCCTCTCAGGATTTTGGGTACACACTCATACTTGCCTAGTGTGATTCTTAAGCTGCTAGTTTCACAACTTGAACCATGCAGCCAGTCATGGATCCAGCAACTTAACCACCACTGCACCTGTTACCTCTGTTTTGTTTTTTAAAAAGATACTTAAGAGGTGAACTATGGTGAATGAATATCATACCAAAGAAGTAAGCAGAGTAAAACCAAATACTTTGTAGCAAAAGTAGTCAGGGTTTTAGGGAAAATTAACTATTCCTTCTGCTATGAGAAGTTAAATGTATGTTTACTATGTAAGCATATATATTAATAATACAAATTGTCTTTAGAAATATATTACCATCTTTCACTATCTCTACTCAGTGAATGATACCAGTGTGTCTCTCAGTGAGGGCTTCCTTTTGCTGATTCATCAGACTGGAATTCCTAGGCTGGAAGTCCTGCTGGGATGTCGGCTGAGACTCAGGAAATGCAGCTCACCACTGAAACACACAAGAAATCAGAGTTTTCAAAGCTGTAAGGTAAGCTTAATAGCAATCCAGTTGATATTAATTTAAACATTTCTCTATCCTGTTAGACTCCTTGTGGCCTTGATGTTAAAAAAACAGAATCAATATTAGGTTCTACCAGCTTTGAAAATTATTGATTTCTCGTGGTGAAATACATGGTGAGCTGCATTTTCCAGGCCTTGAACCTAGTAATCATATTGTCAAGATAGTGGTCTCTGTATCTGGACTGTTTTTGCTATGTTTGGTAGGCTATTTGTTGTTAAGTTTTGAGTCAAAAGTTATTCACAGATTTTCAGCTACAGAGGTCATTATCCCTTACCCCCATGTTGTTCAAGGTTAACTATATAAGTTTATGTCTGCTATTGGGGGAAAAGGATGCCTGTCCTAATTTTACTGTTGGACGTAGGATTGTAGACACTGGGTAAGTTTGAAGGGGTAGAAGTAAATAGAATTTAAAAATAAAATTATCAGTGTTTTAAACTCCAGAGGAACCATCTGGTAAAATAATGGGTATATAGGTTTTGTAGGCAATAAAAAGTATCTCAAATATCAATCATTTGTCTTCTCCATCTAGAAATGTAAAACTTATGGAAGTGT
Source organism: Tupaia belangeri chinensis (assembly GCF_000334495.1). Taxonomy (NCBI): domain Eukaryota; kingdom Metazoa; phylum Chordata; class Mammalia; order Scandentia; family Tupaiidae; genus Tupaia; species Tupaia belangeri. The sequence goes on along the minus strand of NW_006159782.1, from coordinate 1,914,276 downwards.
TAAAATGATTGTGGCATAGAGGAGGAGGACATTTTTAAGGGAAAAAAGACATGTAATGCTATTTTTTTAAATCACTTTTACAGAGCGGAAGTTTTTTAGTGTGGGGTATAAAATTATGTTGTCCATACATGGGTTTGAATTTATGACAGGGTCATTCCCCTGTGCCTCTTGTAGTGACCACTCATGGTAGAGCAAACTGACCTCTCACCATTGCATGGCCTCTCTGCTTTTAGGCCACTGGCACTGAAGAGAGTTACACATGAGGAAAAAAGAAAGAAAGAAAATAATTACATCATCCATTACTTGGTTTGCTTCAAAAGGTGTCACGTTTGACATTGTTAGTTTCCCCATATATGGTAGTACTTAAAACCTTAGGAAAGCATCTCATTATCTTTCCTACTTATTATATAACCTCTGTATATACTATAGAAAAATTAGGAAAGATGAACGAACATAGTGGTATTTTTTTAAAAGAATATATATTTTATTTATATTATATGAGAGAAAGCAAACCATCAGGTCTGGGACTCAAACCATGGTCAGCCATGTCAGGAGTCTAGCACCTTACCCACTATGCTACCTTCTGGCCCCTTATAGTGTTTTTTTTTTGGTTTTTTTTTTTTTTAATTACTGATAACATTGACACTCAGAAAGCCACTGTTGAAATGTAGGTATATGTGTAGATTTCTTTCTTTCTTTCTTTCTTTCTTTCTTCTTTTAAGTTTTTTTTTGCCATAGGGCACATACACTCTCTGGAGAGAGACAGAGAGAGAGAAAGTAAGAACTAATCCCCCTGGTGGGAATGGCCATGCTGCAATTCCTTCTTCTCCATTCTGGGATTTTGGGCACACATGCACATGTGCCCAACATGATTTTCAAGCTGCCAGGTCTGGGACTCGAACTGCAGTCAGCCATGGGGGAGTCCAGTACCTTAAACACCATACCACCTATTGGTCCCTAGACTTATTTCATATATAAAATGTATATGTGTTGCGACCAAGAGATGGGGCATAATGGTTACATCGCTTGACTCCCACATGGGCGACAGCGGTTGGGGTCCCAGAACCAGTGGCTTAAAACTCATACTGGGCATGTGTGCATGCATGCCCAAAATCTTAAGAGGTGACTGCAAGAGAAGGGACTGTGGCATGGCCATCCCCCTTGGGAGGGTGATTTCTCACTTTCTGTCTCTCTGGTGAGCGCACATGTCCTATAGCAAAATCTCTAAAAAAAATAAAGTGTGTGTGCATGTACATGTATATCTACTCTTTGTATGTTGCTCAGTTATTTTTCTGAATTCTTATAGGTGAAATGACTGAGTCAGCCCTTCTGAATTTTTGGGTGCTTTCTACCATGGATTTTTCTGTCCATAGCTACCTAAGTTTCCCAAAGGGACAGTATCAAGGTGGCACAGGAGATAAAGGAATCTATTCTATCTATGGTAGTACTGCTCTAGCTGGAACTGTTGAGTCAGGCTGACTCCTTATCATTTCCTTTAAGAAATATAAGCACAGTAGACCATTTCTACTTTTTTTTTATGACGTTGTTATCCTTGTACTAAGGACTGCTGACAGAAATAGAAAATGTCATTCAATCTCTGATTGCTGCTGTGCCCTCCACTTGATACTGAGACAAAACAATGAAGATGAATGGTATTTTGAGCTATGTAATATAATGTGACTCTACTTTTTTTTTTTGGTTAGGTATGTGTTTGATTTTGTTTTGTTTTGTTTTTATGTCATAGGGCCTGTGTGCTCACCAGAAAGAGACTAGAGAGAGGTGAGAGAAAGAGAAATCATTCCCTGGGGGGATGGCCATGCCATAATCCCTTCTCCTTCATTCTCCTCCTGAAACTTTGACCAGCATACATATCCATCCAGTGAGATTTTCAAGTCACTGGGTCTGGGATTCAAACCATGGTCAGCAATATAGGAGTCTAGCACCTTAACCACTGTACCATCTGCTGGCCCCTGTGACTCTACTTTTTATAATATGTCTGCCAAAAAGATACTTTTATACTTCCCTGACACTGCCAATGGAGTGATACTGTCATTAGCAGAATGACAAGGTATTCAGCTCAGAGAAACACTGAAATTTACCATAAAATGAATGGGGAGAATCAGTGGACTGCCTAATAAAGTGTTATTTCCAAAAACTTGTATTTTTAACATTTTTACTTTCTTATGCAAAATTAATTTTGAAATATGTAGTGTAGTTTTAAGTGCTAATATTAAGAAAGGATTACTCATGGGACCAGCAGATGGCATAATGGTTATGTTGCTGGACTTCCAAGTGGCCCACACGGCCAACCATGGTTTGAGTCCTGGACCCAAAGGTTTGAAACTCACACTGAGTATGTAAGCGTGCATGCACACAAAATCCTGAGAGGAGAAAAGAAGAAAAGGGATTGCAGCATGGACATCCCCCTGGGGGGTGATTTCTGGTTTTCTTTCTGTCTCTCCAGTAGAACATGTGCCTATATTTAAAATCTCTCCAAGAGGAAAAAAAAAAAAGAAAGAAAGAAAACATGCCAGACGTGTATGTGCATGCCTAAAATCCCTAGAAGAAAATGGAGGAGAAGGGATTGTGGTATGGCCACCCCCCATGGGATGTTTTCTTACTTTCCCTCTTTCTGTGTCTCTCTCTAGCAAGCACAAGTACCTTATGGCAGAAATTTAAAAAGCAGAAACATGATTGATTTTAATGATATCTGAAAGCTAAAGATATTTTGGTGGCGGGCCAGCAAAGGGCATGTAGGTTAAGGTGGCTAGATCCACATGGCCAACTACATGGGTTGAGTCCCGCACCCTGTGGCTTGAAACACACACTGGGCAGATGTGTGTGCATGCAGTTCAAGTCTCAGACCTGACAGCTTGAGGAACACTAGGTATGTGTGCTTGCATGCCTAAAATCCTGAAAGGAGAGAGAAATGGTAGAGAAGGGATTACAATGTGAAAATTCCTCATAGGGTTGCTTTCTCTCTCTCTCTCTCTGTCTCGTGAGCACATATACCTCCTGGCTAATTGGTTTTTTTTTTTTTTTTTTTTTTTTTTTTTTTTTGAGAGGTTTTTTACTATAGGGCATGTGTGCTTGCCAGAAAGACAGAGAGAGACAGACAGAAAACGAGAAATCATCCCCCAGGGGGGATGGCCATGCCGCAACCCCTTCTCCATTCTCCCCTTGGTATCGTGGGCATGCACACACACGCCTGGCGTGAGTTTAAGCCATCAGGTTCAGGACTTGAACTGCGTTCAACTACATGGGAGTCCATTATGCCAACTGCTGGTCCCAGTTTTTTTGTTTTTCTTTTTAAAGGCGGTTCAACCCTACCTAGACCATTGAGTGAGTATTTTCAAAGTAGACATACCTGCCAGAATCCCCATATACTTGTTGAATAAGAATTATTTCAAAGGGCATAGAATTCAAAGTTTGAACACCTCCCCAGGTGGTTCTCATACACACCACTGGCCTAATGGTACTAATTTTGCTGCGGTGCCTAGCGATTATGGAACAAGGCAGAGATAGGGCCACTGACCTTATTTTGAAGCAAGAATATGCCTTCTCCATCCCTCTCTGGTATCATCTCTAAATCACTTAGTTCTTAAATTCATTCACTTCTTTATTATCATTACACCATTAAACATTTACTGAATGATTATATTTAACCATTTCAAAGTGTTTTGTAGAAATTATGCCTGATAAACAGAATAGTAAACTAAAAGTTTTGTATTCCACAATTTTTATGTTCAGAACCAACTTTTTCCATAAAGACTTCACCATGAAGTCTACCTGTTTTTGTTTTATTTTTTTTTTTTTTGCTTCTTTCTCTTTTTTTGAGAGTTGTTTTTGCTATAGGGCACGTGCGCTCGCCAGAAAGACAGAGAGACCGAGAGGTAGAAAGCGAGAAGTCACCCCCCAGGGGGGATGGCCACGCCGCAATCCCTTCTCCTTCATTCTCCTCTCGGGATGTTGGGCACGCACGCACATGCGCCCGGCGTGAGTTTTAAGTCACCAGGTCCGGGACTCAAACCGCGGTCGACTACATGGGAGTCCAGCAACATAGCCATTACGCTAACTGCTGGTCCCTTGCTTACTTCCTTCATGAAAGAGAAAGAGAGCAGTAAGCACCCACAACAGGGTCTCACTGCCCCACTCTCACTGCAGCCTTACACCCAGCCACGGTAAGGGGCACATACATGTGCACAGTCTATCTGCCCAGGGTTGAGCCCCTGGTCTTCCACATGGCTTCCAGCATTGTACAGTGGCACCACCACAGCCAGTCCAATGTCTTACCTGTTTGTATAACTTATTTTCTCACCCCTAGTATTCCTATATAATTCTTTTAGGTTTTTTGCTATAGGGTATGTGTGTTCACCAGAGAAAGACAGAGAGAGGGAATATGAGAAATTACCCCCAAGAGGGGATGGCCACACCACAATGCCTTCTCCTCTTCAGATTTTGGGCAGTATACACATGCACCTGGGATTTTTCAAGCTGCCTGGTCTGGGATTCGAAATGCACAGTCCACTATGTGGGATCCAACCATCTTAACCTCCATGCCACCTGTTGGCCCCTTAATTGTTAAAAATCACTGTACACTGGGAACCAGCAGTTAGCGTAATGGCTATGGCGCCGGACTCCCACGTAGTCGACCGCAGTTTGCGTCCTGGATCCGGTGACTTAAAACTCACACTGGGCGCGTGTGCGTACGTGCCAAAGATCCCAAGAGGAGAATGGAGGAGAAGGGATTGCGGCGTGACCATCCCCCCTGGGGGGGTGATTTCTCACTTTCTGTCTCTCTCTGTCTGGCGAGCGCACGCGCCCTATAGCGAAAACCTCTCAAAAAACGAAAAAGAAATTCTCTGAGGTAAAGATTAGCAAGAATTATCTCAAGATAATTATCAGGAACCTTCTAAAGAACAGAATAATAATTAAAGCTCCCAGATGGTCACTTGAGACTCATTCACATTGTGTGAGAAAGCCATGGACTACTAGAGCTTCTATGTGACTAAGTACTGTGAGACGAATAGTGGTTGTCCATGTAAATCTTACTGTTCCAAGGTACTCAGCTTTGGATTACCAGGATGCCCACCTCTTCAAGTGTAAATTCTTATTCTCTTAATTATAGTTAATACAGTACTTAGATAGTTCTTATTGTTCTGAGTACTTTATTAACTTATTTAGTCCTCCTGATGACTTTATAAAGGGGTGCTCTTATCACCGTTTGACAGCTGAGGAAACTGAAGCACAGAAAAATTTGTTAACTCTTTCCAAATATCTCATAAATTTCTAAGCTAGGATTCCAACTCATGAAAAGTCTTGGTGTTCATGCTCTTAACCTCAGAACAATGCATAATGCCTGTGACAAAACTCTCTGAGAATTGTTAAAAAGTCTCTTCTCTCTCTCCCCCCTCTCTCCTTCATGATAGAAAATGTATGTGTGTGGTCTATGTGTGCATACTCAAAAGAGAGAGAGAGTTAGAAAGGAAGCCTCTTGACAGGGTTTTGTCACGCTGCATTCCCCATTTCCCCAGTCTTCCACCTCCTCAGACTTCGGGCACCCGTGTGCACAGAATATTTGATGTTTTTCAGGCCAACCCGGGATCCAAAATGACGTTCAGCACGGCAGCGCCACTGCTGTACAACACTGTCTGGACCTCCTTATCTCTTTGAGGCCATGAATGTTTTTCATGTTCAGAGAATATTACACTTATTTTTTTTTATAGATTTTTGCTCTAGGGTGCATGTGCTTCCCAGAGAGAGACGGACAGGCAGGCACAGTATGGGGGGGGGTAGGTGGCCACGTTGCAATCCCTTACCCTCCATTTTCCTCCCAGGATCTTGGGTACACACGCACACACGCCCAATGTGAATTTCAAACCACCAATCTGGTGCTTGTGCTACAGTTGGCCTGTGGGAGTCCAGCTATGTAACCACTATGCCATCTGCTGGTCCCTTTACTTTCTTTTAATGAAGTAAAATAGCATGTAGTGAATTGCAGAGATCTGTAGCGGCAATTCAGTGAGTTGTGACAAACGTATACATTAGCATAACCTACAGCTTGATGAAGATAGAGAACATTTTCATCACCCCAAAAAGTTTCCTTCTGCCTCCTCCAGGCAATCCCCAAATCCTTAAGCAACCACACCTCTGATTTCTTTTTTTTTTTTTTTTTTTTTTTTTTTGAGAGAGATTTTCGCTATAGGGCGCGTGCGCTCGCCAGACAGACAGAGAGAGACATAGAGACAGAAAGCGAGAAATCACCCCCCAGGGGGGATGGTCACGCCGCAATCCCTTCTCCTCCATTCTCCTCTCGGGATCATGGGCACGCACGCACACGCGCCCGGCGTGAGTTTTAAGCCACCGGGTCCGGGACGTGAACCGCGGTCGACTACGTGGGAGTCCAGCGACATAGCCATTACGCTAACTGCTGGTTCCCTGATTTCTTATTTTTTTAGAAGAGATTTTTTGCTATAGGATTTGTGTGCTCACCCGAAGAGAGAGAGACAGAAAGCGAGAAATCAGGTTCCCCCCAGCCCCCCCCACCCACCGAGGGAGGATGCCCACACCACAATCCCTTCTCCTCCATTTTCTTCTCGGGATTTTGGGCATGCACAGAAACGTGCCTGGTGTGTGTGTGTGTGTGTGTGTGTGTGTGTGTGTTTAATCTTTATTATTGCTTTTAATTTGCTACAGGCCACGTATGCTCACTAGAGAGACAGAGAGAGAAAGAAAGTGAGAAAGCAAGCCACCACGTTCAGGACTCAAACCATGGTTTGAGTAATACAACCATTACACCATCTGCTTGGTCCCCCCTCTGATTTCTGTTAACACAAGTTGTTTTGTCTGTTCTTGACATCATATAAATGGAGTCAAACAGAATTGTATAATATGTACAGTATTGTCTAACTTGTTTTGCTCAGAATGTGCAAATAAAATCTATTTAGAGGTTTTTTTTTTGTTTTTTTGATTATCTGGTCATTTGATTTTTTTTTTAAGAGATTTGTGTTTTATGTTATAAAGGAAACCTTTATTAGTTTTTTTTTTTCCTCCCCATTGCATAAGAATAGAAGTTTATGAGCTCCTTCCTTATATACAATAAAAATTGTCAAATGTTAAACGGAATTCTTAGGAGAATCAAACCACACTAAAAAGCTGAATGCAGTTAGTTTCAAAAAATAATTTAAATCCGTACCTAGATTGGAGCAAATACCTGCATCGTTCTACCCGTCTTCAGTCTATTACACATTTTTCTCTGGGCTTTCTGCTTGGCTAATGTAATCTGAAGAACTGTCTTGTACTCTTGAGAGGCACAGTCCCAAATGTCCTGGAAGTGTTTTTCTTCTTGGCACGGAATCTCGGAACTGATTGTGAGACTTTGCTATTTGCAGAGTCCAGCTTATGACACCGAGGCTTTTGATTGGTTAAATAACCGTATTAGACTATTTCCTCCATTTTTAATTGAGCCCACATAATAAAATACTGCTTTTTAATACTTTGCAATTTGACAAAGTTGCCAGAATGGCTATTCAGATACAGTTTCATCCGAAAAAATTCAGGCCAGATTGACTGTGTCAGTTTTCTGGTCAAAGGCCGTAACGACTGCCAAGTTTACTTCTAGGGTTTAAAGTACGTTGTTTATCACCCCCTTTTTATTCCTCCTTCAAAAATGAAAAGAAAATGTGTCTTTTTCCTTGGATAATTTTTCTATTGTGATGACAGTTGTTACTATGAAATTTTAAAAATTTAGAAGCATTTAGTTAATGATCACTCCAAAGTCTTGATAAGACTTAAGAAAAGATAGCCAGTGTTTTTAAATGTTTCTCATATACTTATTTGTATAAAATTCAGTTTTACAAAGATGTGACGGGCAAAAAAGATGATTTTCTAGTTCTCGTTGATTTCCAAATAATTATATTCCTTTTCAGAATTACTTCCTGTAACATATTAGTATTAACTAGCAGCAAAAAGACAGATAATCATGCGTTGACTAAAGTTATTAAAATTAATTTTCTTCTGAAACTTAAAACCACAAAGCAGAATTTTTTAATGTCTTTTTTTATGTCACAGTCTATAGCTATGAAGTAACTAGAACCAAAGACTTAGGAATAGGAGAAGGTAAAAAGACAAAAAATGAAAGGTCAGATAATCCACCCATTATAATCAGCCTCTGATTTAATAAAAAAAAGTATTTACTACTTGGGTAAATTAGGAAATTTCCAATGTTTGGTAGCAGTGGTAGACTTAACAAGTCAATTATTAAGGGGATAAGTAGCTAGATTGTTCCTCAGCTCTGGGACAAAGGTCAGGATTCTACCCAAGAGTCCTGGAAGACTCCGATCCAGCTTGAACTCAAAAGAAAATCTGATTTGAGCTCACTTCTGTCCTACTCTTGTTATTTTGCTTGATTCAAATTAATCTATAAAGGCCCTCACTTAATCTTTCTCTTTTATTTCTTGCCAACTTTGTCACTAAAAATGTAAAAATTTTTTGTTATAGATGTCTAAAAGTTAAATAATTAATTTTTTTTGGGGGGGAGGTTTTTGCTATAGGGCGCATGCGCTCGCCAGACAGAGAGAGACAGAGAGACAGAAAGCGAGAAATCACCCCCCAGGGGGGATGGTCACGCCGCAGTCCCTTCTCCTCCATTCTCCCCTCGCGGGATCTTGGGCACACACGCACACGTGCCCAGCATGAGTTTTAAGCCACCGGGTCCAGGACGCGAACCGCGGTCGAATACATGGGAGTCAGCGACATAACCATTATGCTAACTGCTGGTTCCCAAATAATTAATTTTTTAAAATGAAATACACACTACAGAATTTGCTGGTGGGATAAAATATTTATAGGTAAAACAGCTAGCCAGTTCTCGGGAACCAGCAGTTAGCATAATGGCTGTGTCGCTGGACTCCCACGTAGTCGACTGCGGCTCCCCACCCGAACCCCGTGGCCTAAAACTCACGCCCGG
>NW_006159782.1:1901424-1905163 GCF_000334495.1 Tupaia belangeri chinensis | reverse complement strand
AAAAAACCTCTCCAAAAAAAAAAAAAAACTAGCCAGTTCTAACGTAATCATAAAAAACTATGTTACATTTACTAACATGAATCATGAGAACATTCAAAGATTTTTGACCCAGCAATTTCCCTTCTAGGACTATCCTGTAGAATAAAAACACTAGGGGACCAGCAGGTGGCGTGGTGGTTAGGACACTGGACACTCCCATAAGGCCAACCAAGGTTCGAGTCCTGGACCTAGTGGGTTGCTTTTTCACTTTCCCTCTCTCTCTCTCTTTCTCTCTGTGTGTCTCTCTCTGGTCAAATTAAAAAATGAATGAATGAACAAATAAAAATAAATAATTATTTAATAAAAAATGGGGGCCAGCAGGTGGCATGGTGGTTAAGGCGCTGGACACTCCCACATGGACAATCACAGTTCACGTCCCAGACGTGGTGGCTTTCACACTCTCTCTGTACCTCTGTCTGTCTCTGTCAAATTTAAATGAATGGATGAATAAAATTAAGTAAATAATTCTTTAAAAAATAGTAATAAATAAAAGCACTAGTACATAGGACATGAAAGTACCAAGACGTTAAGTACAAAGACATTTTTGTAGCAGCAAAACACTGAAAATGATATAAATGCCTACTAGTATGGATATTGCTCAGTAAGTTATGATGTAGCAATGCCATGAAATGTTAGGGCAATATTACTTTATTTATTTATTTATTGTCAATGTTTTTTGTTTGTTTTTTTAAGAATTATTTTCTTTAAATTTATTTATTTTAATTTGACCAGAGAGGGACAGAGCGAGAGAGAGAGAGAGAGAGAGAAAGCAAGCCACCATGTCCGGGACTTGAACCACAGTTGGCCATGTGGTAGTCCACCGCCCTTAACCACCATGCCACTTGCCAGCCGTTTTTAGGGCAATATTAAACAGAGTGAATTGGGGACCAACAGGTGGCATAATGGTTACATCGGTGGACTACCGTGTAATCAACTTCCGTTTGAGTCTTGGACCCAGCAACTTGAACTTACACCAGGCACATGTACGTGTGTGCCCAAAATCCCAAGAGGAGAATGGATAAGAAGGGATTGCAGTATGGCCATCCCTCCTGGGGTGTGTGTGTGTGTGTGTGTGTGTGTGATTTTTTTCCTTTTCCGTCTCTCTCTGTCTCTCTCTCTTTCTTTCTCTCTCTCCAGGGAGCACATGCGTCCTTTAGCAAAAATCTCTCTAAAAAGACAAAAAAAAAAAAAGAGGGAAAAATAAGATACAGAAAAGTGATATGTTGGTTTTGTAAAACATAGTGATTAAAAAGCTCCAAATGTATATCTTTGTGTGTATGATTTTGTTTTTCTTTTAACTTGCCATAGAGCATATGTGCTTACCAGAGTTTTACTTGATTTTTGTCTCAATAAGTATATAGGGTTTTTTTGGGTTTTTTTGGAGAGGTTTTTTTGCTATAACGTGCGTGCACTCGCCAGAGAGACAGAAAGCGAGAAATCACCCCCCAGGGGGGATGGCCACACCGCAATCCTTTCTCCTCCATTCTCCTCTCGGGATCTTGGGCACACACGTACACGCGCCCGGCGTGAGTTTTAAGCCACCAGGTCCGGGATGTGAACCGTGGTCAGCTACGTGGGAGTCCACCGACATAGCCATTACGCTAACTGCTGGTTCCTCAATGAGTATATAGTTTTATAATTACAATCCTAAATAGAAAAAGAGGCTAAAAAAAGGGAAATCATGTATACTCCATACTCTTTATCTACAGTAGCTATTTGTTGCCTATTAGATCAAGTTCAAGCCCTTACCTGAAGTAAAAGCAGGTATAATTTCTATTTTCTAAGGGAAGCATTCACCTGATCCTCACTCTGCTAATAGACAGGCAGTCTGCTGGATGATAGCTATAAGCAAGTACATGTGGCCAGGACTCGGTGGCTGGAGGACTTAAGGGGGATCATGGTCTGATCAGCCCTGTGAAAAGTGGGCATGTGTTCTTTCTCTCTTGTACATGCACATTCTCTATCATGAATTTTTTTTTTTTTTTGAGAGAGAGAGAGATATTTTTGCCATAGGGCACCAGAAAGACAGAGAGAGATAGAAAGTGAGAAATCATCCCCCAGTGACTGGGAATTCAGGAGGGGAAATTTATTCTAGGTTCTGAGATTGGGGAAAGGTTTTTGTTCTAAAACTGTTACGTTAAAAACTGTAGATCGTTTAAGGAATACTTCTCAAATGCCTGCTGTAGTTTACATATTATTCTAGGCCTTGAGAATATAATATTGAACAGTCAAAAATCTATGTTCTCATGGAACTTACCTTATTTTAAGGAGGTCATACAGAGATAACATGAGTCTTCTATCGTACATATTGGAACTTTAAGGCAACTTTGAATACATAACTAATAATACCTTACACATAATAATGTTAAATAAATGTTTGATTGAATGAATAAAAGAGTGCACCAAAGAGCTGGAAGATGCTTTAAGGGGTCATAATCCCAGTTTTCAGGTAGGACCAGCCACACTTTACTGTCATTTCTTCCCAGTTTTTGCAATGGAATAGAAATTTGGAGGCCCTGTTATCTCCCTGATTCCCCATGTGCTATGAGAAGATTTGGCCTGGATGGAAGAAATGAACTTGTGTTTCTCCATCTAATATTAAGTTACCTTAAGTACTGTATTTTGGCACTATAGAAATGTAAAGCACCACTTTTATTTGTTATTTCCAGGGGAGGTGACACCAGGACTATCTCAAGTAGAATATGCACTTCGCAGGCACAAACTGATGTCTTTGATCCACAAAGAAACACATGGACAGAGTGGGACAGACCAGGCTGTTGTCGTGCTTTCCAACCCTACATATTATATGAGCAATGATATCCCCTACACTTTCCACCAAGACAACAATTTCCTGTACCTGTGTGGATTCCAAGAGCCCGATAGCATTCTGGTCCTTCAAAGCCTCCCGGACAAGCAGTTTCCAGCACATAAGACCATGCTTTTTGTACCTCGGAGAGACCCCAGTCGAGAACTCTGGGATGGCCCACGATCTGGCACTGATGGAGCAATAGCTCTAACTGGAGTGGATGAAGCCTATACACTAGAAGAATTTCAGCATCTAGTGCCCAGACTGAAAGGTATCAAGTGGGAATAAAAGTAAAGTCACTGGCCAGATTGCTATTAAAACCTTCCTTGCCTATTTAGTTACTAATTTCTTTTTTTTGGGGGGGGGCGTTGTGAGCGAAATTTTTGCTATAGGGCACATGCACTCACTGGAGAGACAGAAAAGGAGAAATCACCCCTGGGGGGATGGCCACATCACAATTCCTTCTCCTCTGTTCTCCGCTCAGGATTTTGAGCACACATGCACACACACTTAGCATGAGTTTGAAGTCACCGGGTTCAGGACTCAAACCATGGTCAATGATGTGGGAGTCCAGTGACATAACCATTATGCCATTCGCTGGTACCAGTTATTAATTTATTAAAATGACTAAACATTCCCTCAAGCCCCAATGAAGAGATACTAATCTTGACAAAACTGTGCTGTTTGCTATAGGGCACATGTACTTGCCAGAGACAGAGAAAGAAATAGTGACAAAGCATTCCCCAGGGTGATGGCCACACTGCAATCCCTTTGCTTTTTTTTTTTCTTTTTTAATTTTTAAAATTTAACTTTATTTATTTATTTTAATTTGACTGAAGAGGGACAGAGAGAGAGAGAAAGTGAGAAAGCAAGCCACCAGGTCTGGGACTCAAA
>NW_006159782.1:1889720-1899557 GCF_000334495.1 Tupaia belangeri chinensis | reverse complement strand
AAAAATCTAGTTCACAGTAGCCATGTGGAACCTTGTCCTGAAGGCCCGTGGCTTCTTCTGCCGCTAGCTCGTTTGTTGGAGGTGAATTATTAGTAGAAAATCTTCATTCCCTTAAAAATCTAGTTCACAGTAGCCATGTGGAACCTTGTCCTGAAGGCCCGTGGCTTCTTCTGCCGCTAGCTCGTTTGTTGGAGGTGAATTATTAGTAGAAAATCTTCATTCCCTTAAAAATCTAGTTCACAGTAGCCATGTGGAACCTTGTCCTGAAGGCCCGTGGCTTCTTCTGCCGCTAGCTCGTTTGTTGGAGGTGAATTATTAGTAGAAAATCTTCATTCCCTTAAAAATCTAGTTCACAGTAGCCATGTGGAACCTTGTCCTGAAGGCCCGTGGCTTCTTCTGCCGCTAGCTCGTTTGTTGGAGGTGAATTATTAGTAGAAAATCTTCATTCCCTTAAAAATCTAGTTCACAGTAGCCATGTGGAACCTTGTCCTGAAGGCCCGTGGCTTCTTCTGCGCTAGCTCGTTTGTTGGAGGCTGAATTATTAGTAGAAAATCTTCATTCCCTTAAAAATCTAGTTCACAGTAGCCGTGTGGAACCTTGTCCTGAAGGCCCGTGGCTTCTTCTGGGACTCAAACTTTGATTGACCATGTGGGAGCCCAGTGCCCTTAACCACCACACCACCTACTGGCCCTATGCAATCCCTTTTCCATTCTTCTTTCTGGATTTTGTGCATGCACACACACACATACCCAGCCTGTTTTCCAAGCCTCCTGTTCTAAGACTGATACCGCACAGTCAGCTATGTGGAATCCAGCTGCCTGAACACCACCACATCACTGACTGGGCTGGTTCTGAGAGTTTTACTCAAACCTTTAGAGTTCTACATTACTGGCTTTATAGTTTTATTCAAGTCATTATGACCGTTGGTATTTCTTGTGGTTGCTGTTGATTTTATTTTAAATGTACTTTTTGGCTTCTCATTCTAAGCTGAGACGACCATGCTTTGGTACGACTGGGTGAGGCCCTCTCATGGGCAGCTTCATTCTGAGTACATGCAGCCTCTGACTGAGGCTAAAGCCAGGAGCAAGAACAAAGTTCGGGGTGTTCAACAGCTGGTACAGCGCCTCCGGCTGATCAAATCTCCTGCAGAAATTGAGCGAATGCAGATTGCTGGGAAGCTGACATCACAGGTATAGTTTCTATTGAAAAGTTTTTTTCAAACTGAAAAATGCACCTTAATGTCTTAAATACAATACTGTAGTCTTATAGGTGGACGAACCTCTCATCTGCTTCAGTATGTTTAGTGAATATATCTAGAGACTTGTGCAGTACCTTATGAGGCAAAGTAAATCTTTTAAGGTTAATCTTTGGGGCCAGCAGGTGGCTTGGTGGTTAAGGTGTTGGACTCCCACATGGTTGACCGCAGTTCAAGTCCTGAACCTGGCAACTTGCTTTCTCTCTCTATCTCTGTATCTCTCTGGTGAGTGCACATGCCCTATCAGAAATTTTAAAATAGTAATAATAAATAAAAATTTAAAAATAGTTCTTTTTAAAAAAGATCTTTTACTGTCAATCTTAATCATTTCTCTTTGGAACAACATAAATTAATTCTATTTCCAATGATGACTGTACTTATAGTGGCAGGTACAGAGTTTGATTGTTAAAGAAGAGTCATAGAACCCAAAATGACAATTCTTATAAATCTACAGTTTATTATAGAAAAAAATAAATACAATGTACAAATAAAAGTAAGTATTTGTATCACAACCAGTCACAGTTCTCACAAGTAGGGGTCCAGGGAGGATAATGCCTGCATCTTTTGTCCTCCTTAGGTGAGGGCCAAGCAAGATTCATTTCGTCACATGTTGGGAGCATGAATGTTGCCTTAGTCCACGCAGGCTGCCGTAACAAAACGCTGTGGTCTGTGTGCCCACACAACAAAAAGTAATTTTCTCGCACTTATGCATATTGGAAATCCAAGATAAGAATGTCAGCATGATCGGTTTATTATAAAGACTTACTGGCTTATAGATACTACTTTCTTGTGTCCTTCCATGACAGGGAGAGAAGGCCTTTTTTTTTTTCTTTTTGAGAGGTTTTTGCTATAGGGTGCATAGGCTCGCCATACAGACAGAGAGAGACATAGAGACAGAAAGCGAGAAATCACCCCCCAGGAGGGATGGTCACGCCGCAGTCCCTTCTTCATTCTCCTCTCAGGATCTTGGGCATGCACGCACACGTGCCCGGTGTGAGTTTTAAGCCACCGGGTCTGGGATGCGAACCATGGTTGACTACATGGAAGTCCAGCAACATAGCCATTACGCTAACTGCTGGTCCCAAGCAATGTAATTTTCTTAAAAATTATACTGCATTTGTATTGTTTGGACCGAACCAAAATTTATCTTCTTTTGGAGCAAACCAAATATAAGTAACTATTACAGAGACTTGATAAAATGTGTAGTGTGTAAAGGGAAACTTTCTCCAAGTCAGATCGCTCCTATCTGTGGCTGATTATACAGCCTGCCTTCTGGACGTCTCTACCCGAGTTTCCCTATTTGCTTAATTTGTGCTCTGTCCTGCACCATGTATTTTTTTTTTCCTAATTTAACTTTATTTATTTATTTACTTACTTAAATTTGCCTAGAGAAAGTGAGAAAGCAAGCCTCCAGGTCTGAGACTAACCGTGGTTGGCCATATCGGAGTTCAGCACCCTTAGCCACCATGCCATCTGTTGGTCCCAACCTCATGTAATTCTTTTTCATGGGTGATAATATTAGCATCTACCCAGCTACTATATATAGAAATATGGAAGTTATCCTAGACAATTGCTTTTCCTTAACCCTTACATGTAATTAGTTTCCAAGTCTGTTTCTAAGGAGGCAGGATAGTATAGGCGAAAACACACAAACCCAGATTTAAATGCCAAATTGTGTCATTTTGACCATGTAACTAAACCTTGCTAAAGCCCTAGTTTCTACAGCCAAAATAAGGATAATAATGCCTTGATGACTGAAGTCATATCCTTATACATTCCATTACTATAAAAACATCATGTTATATAGATATTGCATGTGTTTCTGTCTTAGTTAATTGTGTTGCTATAACAAAATGCATGAGACTAGATAATTTATGAACAGAAATTTATTTCCTCACAGTTCTGGAGGCTAGGGTGTCCAACATTACACTGTTGGCAGGTTGGGTGCCTGGTGAAAGCCCATTCCTCATAGATGCAATCTAGGTCCTCTCACGTGGCGGAAAGGGTGAAGGGACAGAAGTCATGTGACTTTACATGGTAGAAGAGAAAAAGGAATTGAACTTACTCCCTCGAGTCGTTTTATAAAGTCTGTGATCTCTTTGAGGACCCTAGTGATTTATTAGCTTCCCAAAGGACTCACCTCTTAATACTACCACAGTGGGAATTCACTTTTAGCATGAATTTGATAGGGGATACATTCAAAATAGCAGTTTTGATGTTGCTTTTTTTTTTTTCATTACCAAAGGCCTGTGTGCTAACCAGAGACAGGGTAGAGGGAGAGAGACAACCCCCACCCCCTGGGGTGTGGTCTTGCTGCAGGTCTTTTTCTTCCATTTCTTTATGTCCATTGGGATTCGGGACATGCACAGATTGGCATGGTTCAAGCTGCTGGTACCCACAACATTGCTTATTCTATATGTAGAGGTTTTAGCCTGGGTTCACCAGAGAGAGAGGGAAAGTGAGAAATCACCCCCAAGGGATAGCCACACTGCAATCCCTTCTCCTCCATTCTCCTCCCAAGAGTTTGGACACACACCCAGCCTGAGTTTAAAGCCACCGAGTCTGGGACTCAGACAGTGGTTGGCCATATGGGAGTCCAATGACGCAACCACTATGCCATCTGCTGGTCCCTATATATATATTTTTAAACATTTATTTATCTATTTATTTGTTGTGATTTTCAAGCCACCAGGTCTGGGACTTGGACTGCAGTCATCCATATGGGAATCCAGCACCTTGACCATCATGCCACCTGCTGGCCCCATGTTGCTTATTCAAAAATTTAGTGTATATTAACTGGGAAGGTTGGGGACCCTTCCACTAAGTCCATCTTTGATCAAATACATTCCTGAAAGTAGCGGTCCCCCTCCCCCTTTAGAAATACTATTATTATGCCCACTGAGTCAACTTCCGTTTGACAAAATTGGGGAGGAAGAAAGTTACTCCAGTACTTTGAAAGTTTTGAGTAAGCAGCAAAGTTAAAATGTAGCTATATTTTGCCTTTCTTTCTCTTTGCAGGCTTTCATAGAGACCATGTTTGCTAGTAAAGCCCCTGTGGAGGAAGCCTTTCTTTATGCTAAGGTGAGTCTCAGATGTTGGAAAGGTCTGGTTGGAGATTCATGTCGTTTCATTGACTTGTAGATGTCATATAGTTGGTGTTCATAGGAGTAACTGTCATGACATTGGAGATGATAAGGTTCTTTTCTTTTTTTTTTTAATTTAAGTTTTTCCTATAGGGTGCTTGCACTCACAAGAGAGAAACAGAGAGAGAGAAAGTGAGAAACACCTCCCCCACCAGGAGATGGCCACACTGCAGTCCCTTCTCCTCCATTCTCCTCTTGGTATCTTGGGCACACACACACATTTGCCCAGTGTGATTCTCAAGCCACAGGGTCCAGAACTCAAACTGCAGTCAGCCATATGGGACCCATAGATTAACCTCCACACTACTTGTTGGCCCAGGGATTTTGTTCTTAACTGTTACTAGTCAATTGGATGAGTTTAAAGCATACATTTCCACATCTAAAGGAAAAGGATTACAAAATAGAAAAAAAATGAAGAAGGAAAGATTTCATGTGAGATGAGAGTAATACTGTTCAAGTGAATAGAAAGGAAGAAAAATTAAGGTGCTGCAAATAGCGGTAGATACTCACCCATCTCCAGCTCCATCCTCAAACATCCTAATATTTGTAGAGTTAACAATTTGCCTAGCAGGCTTTTTTCATCTTTTCAGGGTGTTTAGTTTGGTAACTATTTGAAAAGTTGAAACTACTAATTTAGGTACCAGCAGTTGGTGTAATGGCTGTCGCTGAACTCTCATGTAGTCGACCGCAGTTCAAGTCCCAGACCCAGTGGCTTAAACTCACGCCAGGCATGTGTACTTGCATGCTCAAGATCCCAAGAGGAGAATAGAGGAGAAGGGATTGCAGCATGACCATCCTCCCCCGGGGGTGATTTCTTGCTTTCTGTCTCTGTATTTCTGGCGAGCGCATGCTCCCTATAGCAAAACAAAACAAAACAAAAAAAACTCTCCCCAAAAAAAGGAAGTTACTTATTAGAGCTGTTGTTAAAAATATAAGCCGTATTTCAGTGTTTAGGTTTAGAATAAACAAACAGTAACCTTCAGTGATTGTATCTCTGGACTCTGCCTTTTTCATAGATTTTCTTTTTTGTTTTTATATTTCATCTTTACTGTTATTATTGCTATTTAATTTGCTATAGGGCATATGTGCTCACCAGAGAGAGAGGAAAAGTGAAGAAGCAAGCTGCCAGGTCCAGGACGCATACCATGATTGCCCATGTGGGAGCCCAGTGCATTAACCATAATGCCACCTGCTGGCCCCTTCATGCGTTTTCTGTATCCTCTTTTGGACTTAATTTGAAAGTCATAGGGAACCAGCAGTTAGTGTAATGGCTATGTCGCTGGACTCCCACGTAGTCAACCGCGGTTCGCGTCCCGGTCCCGGTGGCTTAAAACTCACGCCGGGCGCCTGTGCGTGCGTGCCCAAGATCCCGAGAGGAGAATGGAGGAGAAGGGATTGCGGCGTGACCATTCCCCCCTGGGGGGTGATTTCTTGCTTTTTGTCTCTATGTCTCTGTCTGGCTGGTGAGCGCACGTGCCCTATAGCAAAAACCTCTCCAAAAGAAAAAAAAAAGAAAGTCATGGGTGGCCAGCAGGTGGTGGGGTTGTTAAAGTTGCTGGATTCCCACATGGCTGACCACAGTTTAAGTCCCAGACCTGGCAGCCTGATTTCTCACTTTCCCTTTCTCTCTTACTGTCTCTCTCTGGTCAAATTAAAAAATAATCATAACAAATGGAATTAAATAACTGAATAATTCCTTAAAAAAGAAAAGAAAGTCACAGGAGGCAGAGAACATTTAATAATAGATTGAATAACAGGATTGGTGGAAATGAAACAGTATTTGTAGCATAGATTATAATATGGGGGGTGAGAATAAAAGGAATGGACTGGGGGATCAGCAGATGGTGTAATGGTTACATTGCTGGACTCCCATGTAGTCCAAAGTCCTGGACCCAGTAACTTAAAACGTACACCGTGCATGTGTGCCCAAAATCCCGAAAAGAGAGTGGAGGAGAGGGGATTGTGGTGTGGCCACCTCCCTGGGGTGGGGGGATGATTTCCCGCTCTCTGTCTCTCTCTGTCTTCAGTGAGGCCATGCACCCTATAGCAAAACTCTCTCTTTAAATAAGAAATAGACTAAAATTACAGCATAAAAAATTTGGTTAGAAATGATAAATAGTTTTCTATAAATCTCTGAAAGGGCTGTTAAAGGGAGCATGGGCTGGGGCAGCCTGCAGAAATCCTTTGTGTCATAATTTGCTGTTATTTTTCAGTTTGAATTTGAAGCTCGTGGTGCAGATATCTTAGCCTACCCACCTGTGGTTGCTGGTGGTAATCGATCAAACACTTTGCACTATGTGAAGAATAACCAACTCATCAAGGTATGCTAAATGCCCTTCAGTGTTTCTCCTATTAAGTCCCAATGCCCTAGAAGAAAACTCACTAATCTCAAGGTCCCCTAACCTTCAAGTTTCACATGTTAATCGCCATTTAAAAAGCACTTAAGAGCTAGCCAGTGGTGTGGTGGTTAAAGCAATTGGATCCCATGTGGTCAACTGTGCAGTTGAAGTCCCAGACCCCCTGACCTGGAGGACATTCCAGATACATGCCAAAAATTCCAAGAGGAAACTGGAGAAGGGGTTGTGGCACAGCAGTCCCTCCTGGAGAGATGATTTCTCACTTTCTCTGTCCGTGTCTCTCTCTCTCTTTGGTCTTATCTGGCAATTGTGAATGCCCTATAGCAAAACAAAACTAAACAAAATTTAAATAAATAAAAATAAAATACACTTAATGTTGTTTATAAAATGGTTTTATAGATATTATCTCATTTGATTCTCACATTAGCCCTGTTAGATAGGATCAACTATTGGCTTGGGCTATTGGCCTAGTGATTAAGGAAACCAGATCTCACATGGCTGACCATGTGGTTCAAGTCCCAGACTCAGTGGCTTAAAAAGTACACCAGGTAGGGACCAGCAGTTAGCATAATGGCTATGTCGCTGGACTCCCATGTAGTCGACCGCAGTTTGTGTCCCAGACCCGGTGGCTTAAAAACTCACGCCGGGCACATGTGCATGTGTGCCCAAGATCCTGAGAGGAGAATGGAGGAGAAGGGGTTGCTGCGTGGCCATCCCCCTTAGGGGACGATTTCTTGCTTTCTGTCTCTCTGTCTCTCTCAGTCTGTCTGGCTAGCGCACACGACCTATGGCAAAAACCTCTCCCCCCACAAAAAAAAAAATACAACAGGTACATGTGCATGAGTGCCCAAAGTCCTGATAAGCTGGACTCCAGAAAAGGAGGAAACAGAACTATGGTGTGACCACACTCCATTAGACAATGTTTTCTCTCTTTCCTTCTCATTCTTTCTCTCTGGTGGTACCCTCTAGAGAATGAAAAATAAAAATAAATACATAAATAGAAGAACTGATGGGGACCAGTAGATGGCATAATGCTTACATTGCTGGACTCCCACATGGTTGACCGCGGTTTGAGTCCTGGACCCAGTGGATTGAAACTCACGTCAGGTGCATGCCCAAAATCCCGAGAGGAGACTGGAAGAGAGGGAATTGCAGCATGGCTATCCAACCGGGAGGTGATTTCTTGCTTTCTGTCTCTCTGTCTCTGTCTCTCCAGTGAGCTCTCACGCCCTATAGTAAAAATCTCTCTCTAAAAAACAATAAAAATTGATGGAAGAATCATGCGAGTGTAGGTACATTAATGTACATGTTTGACAAAAGTGAATTCTGTATATTTAAGATCTGTGCATTTCACTATATGTAAATTATGCCTCAAGAATATGGGTTAAAGAAAAGAAATCTTGGGACCAGCAGTTGGTGTAATGGCTATGTCTCTGGACTCCCATGTAGTTAACCATGGTTCAAGTCCTAGATCTGGTGGCTTAAACTCACGCCGGGCACATGTGCATGTGTGCCCAAGATCCCAAGAGAAGAATGGAGGAGAAGGGATTGCGGCGTGGCCATTCCCCCTGGAGGGTGATTTCTCGCTCTCTGTCTTTCTGGTGAGAGCACGTGTTCTATAGAAAAAAACCTCTTCAAAAATAAAAAATCTCGGGCGAGCAGGTGACATGGTGGTCAGGGACTGGATCCTGCATGGCCAACTATGTGGTTTTAGTCCTGGACCCAGTGACTCAAAAACCACACTGGGAATGTATGTTTGTGTGCCCAAAATTCCAAGAGGCAAATGGAAGAGAAGAGATTCCAGTGTGGTCATCCCCCCTGGAAGATAAGTTCTATCTCTGTCCCTCCCCCCCTCCCCCTCCCTCCCTCCCCGTGAGCACACATCCCCTATGGCAAATAAATAAATAAATAAATAGAAGAAAGAAAGAAATCTCATGCCAGCCTGTGGCATGGTAGTTAAGGAGCTGGATCCCATGTGGCCAAATGTGCATTTCAAGTCCCAGACCTTATGGCTTAATAAACATGCCAAGCATATGTGCCTACATGCCCAAAATCCTGACAGGATAGAGAAATGGAGGAGAAAGGATTACAGCATGGCCACTCACCATGGGGAAGAAGCTCTCTCTTACTCTCTGTCTCTGGCAAGCTCACATATCCTCAGGCAAAATCTTTTTTTTAACCTCACTAGACACTTGTTGGGGTTTTGTTTTTATTGTTTTTTTTTTTTGTTTTTAGTTTTGCTATAGGGAAGGGTTGGGGTAGTGAGAAATCACTACTAGGGGAATGGCCATGCCACAAGCCCTTCTCCTCTACTCTCCCGTTGGGATTTTGAGCACGCACACACACACGCACCTGGGCCTGGGACTCAAACTGTACAGCTCACAGTGTGAGGACCAGCCACTTTAACCATCACACCACCTGGCTGGCTCAGCTTGTTGGTTTTATGAGTCTTTTTTTTCTTTTTTTAGAGATTTTTGTTATGGGGCATATACACTATCCAGAGAGACAGAGACAGAGACAGTGAGAAATCACTCCCCAGGGGATGGCCATACTGCCATCCCTTTTTCTCCATTCTCCTCGGGATTTTGAATGGGCACGCATGCACACGCACCCACACACACACCCACACCTGGAGTGAGTTCCAAGCCACCGGGTCCAGGACTTGAACTGCGGTTGACCACATGGGAGTCCAGCAACATAACCATTATGCCATCTACTGCTCTCAGTTTCGTTAGTCTTTATTTATTTTTTTAATAATTATTTTATTTAACTTTATTTATTTACCTACCTACCTATCTATTTTAATTTTATCAGAGAGGGTCAGAGTGAGAGTAAGAGAGAGAGAAAGCAAGCCACCCGGTCTGGGACTCAAACCATGGTCAACCATGTGGGAGTCAGTACCCCCAACCACCACGCCACCTGCTGGCCCTGGTTTTATTAGTCTCTTAAACCAACATTTTTTTAAGAACTATTTTATTTCATTTTAATTATTTTATTTATTTATTTATTTATTTTGAAGAGGTTTTTGCTATAGGGCGTGTGCGCTCGCCAGACAGACAGAGAGAGACAGAGAGACAGAAAG
>NW_006159782.1:1888951-1889654 GCF_000334495.1 Tupaia belangeri chinensis | reverse complement strand
GCACGCACACATACCCAGCATGAGTTTTAAGCCACCAGATCCGGGACGCGAACTGCAGTCGACTACATGGAGTCCAGCGACAGCTATTACGCTAACTGCTGGTCCCTTTATTTATTATTTTAATTTGACCAGAGAGGGACAGAATGAGAAAAAGAGAAATGGAAAGTGAGAAAGCAAGCCGTCAGGTCTGAGACTCACACTGTGGTCAGCCATGTTGGAATCCACCATGCTGGCCTCTTCTAAACCAACTTTTCAGGCCAATTTTGTGGCCTACTGGTTAAGGGAGCCATATCCCACACAATCAACTGCACTGTTTGAATCCCAGCACCAATGGCTTTAAAGCATGCTGGGTGCAGGGCCAGCAGATGGTGTAGTGGTTATGTCACTGGACTCCCATATAGTTGACTGTGGTTCAAACCTTGGACCTGGCGACTTAAAACTCATGCCAGCTGTGTGTGTGTACATGCCCAAGATCCTAAGAGGAGATTTTAAATGAGAGACAGTTATGAGAGAGACAGCTTTCACCATGTCCATGTTGTATGTCTATGCTCAGCTTCCTAGTCAGCTAGGACAACTGGCGTGCACTGCCACACCAGCCTGGTTAGATTAGGCCAGGACAGAGAAGTATTATAGGGAGAAGAAGTATTGCTACTATTAGATGCTGTTGCTTAGAGAAAGTAAGTCAATGGGTCCAGCAGTTAGC
>NW_006159782.1:1887254-1888749 GCF_000334495.1 Tupaia belangeri chinensis | reverse complement strand
GGTGCACTTGCCCTATAGCAAAACCCCCTCAAAAAAAAAAAAAAAAGAAAGTAAGTTGACATCTTCCGGGTTATAGTCTAGCTTTGGTTACCTGAGGGATCCTCCTGGGGAAGTCAGCGAGCAAAATCTTCCACGAGTGATGAGTAAAGCATGGTACTGTTGGGCATCTGGGAGGGCTCCAGTGTGAACCAGGTACTAGGCATCTGGAAGAAGTACAATCAGGGAGAGCAAACTGCCCTGTGTTTAACCTCTAAGCTTAGCACAGCCACCTCTCTCAGAAGTGGGTCAGGAGTGGAACAGTACCAGCACACTACAAGCTGACCCACCTGGGCAGGTTTGAGTTTGCATCCAGAGACCCTACAGAACGTGCCAGGTGTGCGTGAGTAAGCCTGTAACTTACGGCTGGCTGAAGCTGGGGGCAGAACACAACATAAAACGATTGGGCTAGGCTGGCAGTGGTGTGGTCGTTAAGATGCTAGATTCCTGGGAACCAGCAGTTAGCGTAATGGCTATGTCGCTGGACTCCCACATAGTCAACCGCGGTTCGTGTCCCGGACCCGGTGGCTTAAAACTCACGCTGGGCGCGTGTGCGTGCGTGCCCAAGATCCCGAGAGGAGAATGGAGGAGAAGGGATTGCGGCGTGACCATCCCCCTGGGGGGTGATTTCTCGCTTTCTGTCTCTATGTCTCTCTCTGTCTGTCTGGCGAGCGCACGCACCCTACAGTGAAAATCTCTCCAAAAAAAAAAAGATGCTAGATTCCCATATGGCCAACTGCGGTTGGAGTCCCAGGCCTGGTGCCTTTCTTTCTCACTTTCTCTCTGGTCAAATTGAAAAATAAATAAATAAAAATAAAATAGATAATAATAAAAACTATTGGGGAGGGCCTACAGGTGGTATGGTCATTGGGGTACTGGACTCCCACATGGCTGACCGTGGTTTCATTTCCAGACCTGGTGGCCTGCTTTCTCACTTTCTCTCTGTCTATGGTGAGCACACGTACCCTATAGCAAATTAAACAAAAATAATTAATTCTTGGGGGGGGGACTATTTTGGTGTCTTTCTCTCTCACTGTCTCTTTCACTCACTCATGGAAGAAAGAAAAAAATGAGTCAAAAAGAACCCTTCTGACTCATGCCAGGCACATGTGCGTGCATGTCCAAAATCCCAAGAGGGAAATGGAGGAGACCAGATTGCCATTTCCCACGAAGGGTAATTTCTAGCTTTCTGTCTCTCCAGTGAACGCATGTGCCCTATAGCAAAAATTTCTATTAAAAAATAAATTCTTAGGGACCAGCAGTTAGCATAATGGCTATGTCACTGGACTCCCACGTAGTCGACCGCGGTTCGTGTCCCAGACCCAGCGGCTTAAACTCACGCTGGGCGCGTGTGCATGCGTGCCCAAGATCCCAAGAGGAGAATGGAGGAGAAGGGATTGCAACGTGGCCATCCCCCGTGGGGGATGATTTCTCACTTTCTATCTCTCTGTCTCTCCCT
>NW_006159782.1:1885423-1887201 GCF_000334495.1 Tupaia belangeri chinensis | reverse complement strand
CACACACACACACACACACACACACACAAATCCTTCTTACAGCATTTTTTAATATATTTTTTAGTTTATTTATTTTATGTATGAAACTGGCTTTATTCAGACACTACTGCACATGCAATCCACCACCCACAGCTCCTTGGACTTGTGTATAATAATCCCTCCTTTAAGATTCTTAGTCCACATCCAAACTGGCAAATGGGCTCACTCAACATTCAGGAATATCCTTTTCTGTGTAGTATTGATGTATGGGTGCCCTTGCCATTCCATCTGCACCTAACAGTTTACTTAGATTTAATCAGGTGCTCACCATTCCTTATGCCATTTTAAAAAGATGTTGTCAGAGGGCGTGCGTATCACCAGAGTGAGAAGAAAAATGCCCCCTACACACAGTGGGACATGGTCACACTGCACTCAGTTCCTTTCCTCCGTTTCTCCTTTCCATCAGAATTTTGGGCACACATGCACATGTACCTGTCACGTTTTTCAAGCCTCCTGGGCTATATTTCAAATTGCAGTTGGCCATGTGGGATATGGCTCTCAATGCAGTGTTCAACCACTGTATGGAGCTGGCCCCTTCTGACTTCTTCAATAGCCTTTCCAGCATCACCTTCCTTCTACCTGAAGAATGTCCTTGAGATGAAGGACTGAAAAACTTCTTCCATGTTGTTTAACTGAAAATATTTTTATTTCATTCTCATTCCTGAAAGGTGGCTAAGCCAAGAAAACCATCCTCGGTTGACAGTTTTTTTCAGTCATCAACTTGAATATATTATTCTCCTGTCTTCTGACTTTTAATGCAGTTAATTAAAAACAAACATGAAAACACTGCTATCATTCCTATGAGGAATCTCTTTAGGTTTTAGCTGGTTTTATGATCTCTTTTTCTTTAGTATTCCTCAAAAGTACAGATTTACCTCTGCTTCCTGAATGTAAGTATTCATGTCTTTTGTCAGTTTTGTAAAATTCTCAGACATTGGGCCAGGTGGTCATGTGGTTGTTGAGGCACTGAATTCCCACTTGGCCAACCACAATTCGAGTTCCAGACCCAGCAGCTTGCAATCATGCTGGGCACGTGTAAGTGTGTGTCCAAAATCCCAAGAAGAGAATGGAGAAGGGATTGAGGCGTGGCCATCCTCCCTGGGGTGGGGGTGAGTTCTCCCTTTCCCTCCCTCTTCCCAGGGAATGCACATACCTGGTGCAAAACCTTTTTTAAAAAGTCTCAGACATTATATCTTTTTATTTATTTATTTATGTAAGAGAGATTTTTTGCTACAGGACATGTGCGCTCACCAGAGAGACAGAATGTAAGAAATCACCCCCCAAGGGGGATGACCATGCCACAATCCCTTGTCCTCCATTCTTCTCTTGGGGTTTTTTAGAGCACACATATACATGTGCTCAGTGTGAAGTTTTTAAGCCACCAGGTCCATGACTTGAACTGCAGTCAACCACATGGGAGTCCAGCAACATGACCATTACACCATCTGTTGTTCTCTTTTTTAGAGTTTTTTGCCAAAGGGTGCATACACTGGTGAGAAAGAGAGACAGTGAGAGGGAAAATGAGAAATCACCTCCAGGGGGCATCACCACACCACAGTCCCTTCTGCTCCATTCTCCTCCTGGGATCTTAGGCACATACTTACATGGTGTGATTTCAAGCCACCAGGTCCAGGACTCAAACTGTGGTCAGCTATGTGGAATCCAGTGATGTAACCACTACACCGCCTGCTGCCCCCAACATTATGTCTTGAGATAATCATTTTCCTACATTCTACTTT
>NW_006159782.1:1883285-1885369 GCF_000334495.1 Tupaia belangeri chinensis | reverse complement strand
TTTTTTTTTTTAATTCATGAGAGAAAGAGAGAGGGAAAGTGAGAAAGTAAGAAAGCAAGCTGCCAGATCCAAGACTCGAACTGCAATCAGCCATGTGCGAGTCCAACACCTTAACTACACCACCACCTGCTAGCCCTCTGTTGACTTTCAAGGACTTCAAGTAGATGTAAATTAGACATTTTCATTCTGTTCTCCACAGGCTAACTGGTCTTTCATACTATATGACCTTGGTCTTACATCTCTCTGTCATATACTAGGTGATTTGGGTAGGTCTGTCTTTCATGAAGCTAATTTTCTCTCCAGCTGTCTGTCTCATTGCTACTTGCCACTACACCTTGTCTAGTTTCAGGTCTAGGTTCTTTTTTTTTTTCCCAGAATCAGTTATGTTTTATTTGTTACATAATAAACCACTTACATCTTTCAGCTAGAAAAAACAGTAAATTTGAGTAAAGACATTATAAAATGAATTAGGGTCCAATTAAAATTTGCTTTATGGGAGAGGACACCCTAATTCTACTCAGTTAAGAAAAACATTTTACAATCCAGAGTTCCTTTTATTTAATGCCTATTATGCCATGAATTCATAGGGATAAGTCCCAAAAGCTCAGGCTCCTTTCCATTGGTTCTCACAGGTGTGCTTCTCTGGGTGGAGCAGACTGGTGCTTCAGTTGAACCCAGGTACCTTTCTCTTCGGCTTCCCTCTTTTTCTGATAATTTTTCTTTACACATTTTAAGAAGCTCTCTCTGCTCTTTGAGTGCCAAATACACTCAATACTCACCTTAATTCTCCTGGCCTTAACTTGTTTACAGGAGTCCCAAAGCATGCTAGTTAACATTGTTGACTCTTCCAGTTTTGTCATGGTAACATTTATGGAGCATTCCTTTTTTTTTCTTTTTTCTCTTTTTTTGGGGGGAGGGGAGAGGTTTTTGCTATAGGGCACGTGCACTCACCAGAGAGACAGAGAGACAGAAAGTGAGAAATCACCCCCCAGGGTGAATGGCCATGCCACAATCCTTCCTCCTCCATGCTCTTCTCGGGATCTTGAGCACGCATGCACACAATCCCAGCGTGAGTTTTAGCCACTGGGTCTGGGACTTGAACCACCTTGACTACATGGGAGTCCAGCAACATAGCCATTACGCTTACTGCTGGTCCCTGGAGCATTCCTTTTTGAACAGTACCCATTCCCTTGATGTCTACAATATTCCCTTTTGTAGACATTTGTGGTCAAAGGAACAACTCTATGTTTTTCTAAAAAGCCTAGAAAAGGTATTGGGCTAAACTAATATGCACTGTACTCATGCTGGGAAAAATCATCATGTACACTGTAAGAATATATAGTGATTAGATGTAAATAATAATAAATTTAAAAGGTGTAACAGTGGTGTGATGTTTAAGGCACTGGACTCCCACATGGCCAACCACGGTTTAAAACTCAGCAGCTTGAAAATCATGCCAAGCACATCTGTGTGCATGCCCAAAATCCCAAGAGGAAATGAGGAGAAGGGATTGCAGTGTGGCCATCCCAGCTAGGAGGTAATTTCTCACTTTCCTTCTCTTTGTCTCTCTCTCTCTCTCTGGTGATTGCACGTGCTCTATGGAAAAATTTAAAAACTAAATAAAGGGAGCTAGCAGTTGGCATGGCGATTAAGGGTGCTGGACACCCACATGGCCAACTGTGGTTCAAGTCCCAGACCTGGCAGCTTGCTTTCTCACTTTCCCCCTCTCTCTCTCGCTCTCACTCTGTCCTTCTCTGGTCAAATGAAAATAAGTGAATAAATAAAGTTAAAATAAAATAATTCTTTAAAAAAAAACTAAATAAAAATTTTTGAGTGGTTTTAGCTATAGGGTGCATGCATGCACCAAAGAGACAGAAAGCAAGAAATCACCCCCCAGGGGGATGGCCATGCTGCAATCCTTTCTCCATTCTCCTCTCGGGGTCTTGGGCATGCATGCACATGCACCCGGTGTGACTTTAAGCCATCGGGTCCGGGACTCGAACCGCGGTCAACTACATGGGAGTCCAGCGGCATAGCCATTATGCCAACTGCTGGTCCCTAAATAAGTTTTTTTTAAAAAAAGA
>NW_006159782.1:1877446-1883275 GCF_000334495.1 Tupaia belangeri chinensis | reverse complement strand
TTTCCCTTTGTATTCATTGTTTTGGTGAATTACTGGAAGATGGCAGTTCTGGCGAACAGTAAGGAGGTGGAACCCCAGTGAGTGCCTTAACAGGGCTTGCAGGCAGCCTGTGTTGCCACTGCAAAGAAACGCCAAGCAAAAGCAAGTCTTTTCTAGGAAAGGAATCATCCCTGGTAACAGTCTCTGAAAATACTTTCTTTCCTTTTGGGACAAAAGTGCCATTGGCCAACACAAGCTAATACTTGTATCACATTAGATAGCCTGGAAAGGGGTCTTAGGTTGTCTTTTTTAAAGAGAGAAACAGTCTCTAAGATTTCTCTTACATTATAGAATGCCAGCATTCTATAAAATGTATTTTTATTGAGAATCTATTTGTTTTTTAACAGGAAGTTTTTGCCATTTTTATTGCCAGAAACAAAGACCACATCTATTCTTCAAAGTTGCCATTACTAAATATGTACTCATTTAATCATATTCTACTGTGTGCCCAATTTTGTATTTATTTAGCTATGAAGAAGATATGCCTTGGGACCAGCAGGTGGCGTAATGGTTACATATCTGGATTCCCACATAGTTAACTGTGGTTCAAGTCCCAGACCCAGCAGCTTGAAATTCACAGCAAGCACATGTGCATGCATGCCCAAAATTCCAAGAGGAGACTGGGGGAGAAGGGATTGCGGTGTGGCCATCCCCCTGGGGGTGATTTCCTGCTTCTGTCTCTCTCTTTCTTTCTGTCTCTCTGGCGAGTACATGTGCCCTATAACAAAACTCTCTCTCTAAAAAAAAAAGATATGCCTTGTCTTCAGGGGCATAAATAGCTAATTTCAATATAAAATGACAAGTAGTAAACTAGAGTTATACCTCAATTTTTCTTCTTCCCCATATGTATTTACAATAGAAAGCAGAAGGGAAAACGCTATTCTAAAGTTAAATGGCGGGGGTGGGGGGGTGGGCAGCAGGTGGCATGGTGGTTAAGGCACTGGAATTCCCACATTGCTGACCTCGGTTCGAGTCTTATAGTTGGTGGCTTGCTTCTCTTGGTCTCTCTCTCCCTCTGTCTTTCTCTGGCAAAACTCATGTGGAAAAAAATAATAAGTAAATAAAATAATTCTTTTAAAAAAACAGCTAAAGTTAAATGGTTAAATGTAATCGTCTTTGACTAAGACCCTGGATACCAATTTGTATAGGATTTTAAAAAATTACTAATGATAATGGTATTTTTTTTTAATTGCCAGAGCGTGCATGTGTTCACTGGAGAGGGATGGAAAGACAGAGTGAGTGAAGGAGAAAGCATTCCCCCCAGGGGTAAAATCATGCTGCACTCTCTTAGTCACTATTTCTTCAGCCTTGCAGGATTTTTTGAGCATGCATGCACACGTGCCCGTGTGTATTGCAAACCACCTTGGCTGGGATTCAAACAGCAATCAACCATATGAGATCTAGCTCCCTTGACTGCTGGACTGTAGAGCTGGCCCAGTAATGATATCATTTACGATGTAACATTTACACCTAATAATTCAAAGTAAAGAAATCTGATTCAGGAGCCTGCATATTTAGCCATATGCAGTGCTACCTTCCTTGAGCCAATGTGAATTCATTTGAAAAATTTAGATACTTATTTAAGAAGGAATCAGAGATTAGTCTTTTCTAAAGTCAAATTGTTTTTAATTACATGAAAGACATAGTTTAGATTAGAAATAACTTGAAATTATGAGATCACACTCAAAAAAAATCTATCTTTCTTTGTTCCAGGATGGTGAGATGGTGCTGCTGGACGGGGGTTGTGAGTCTTCCTGTTATGTGAGTGATATCACCCGTACCTGGCCTGTCAATGGCAGGTAAGGCTTCTACAGAGTGTCATATTCCACTGCTTCTTTTTTTTTTTTCTTTTTTTTTTTCTTGAGAGGTTTTCGCTATAGGGCGTGTGCACTCACCAGACAGAGAGACATAGAAACAGAAAGCGAGAAATCACCCCCCAGGGCGGATGGTCATGCCGCAATCCCTTCTCCTCCAGTCTCCTCTTGGGATCTTGGGCACGCACGCACACGCGCCCGGCGTGAGTTTAAGCCACCGGGTCCGGGACGCGAACCGTAGTCGACTACGGGGGAGTCCAGCAACATAGCCATTACGCTAACTGCTGGTTCCCATATTCCACTGCTTCTTAGGAATGAGTTGGAATATGGAAATATTTGGAATAAATTACTTAAAAAATATACAGGTCCCTTCTAGATCAGGTTAACTGCCTTTGCAAAGTTTCTGATTACTTCCTGATAACTTTTGTTCCTCATATCATAAGATTAGGCACCCTAAAACTCATGTTAACTTTAATATACTTGATTAATTGATTGATTGGTTGTTTTTGCCATAGGGTGTGTGCACTTACCAGAAAGGAGACAGAGAGGGAAAGTGAGATACCACCCCTTGGGGGGATGACCATGGCACAATCCCTTCTCCTCCATTCTCTTCCTAGGATTTTAGAGACGTACACACATGTGCCCAGCATGAGTTTCAAGCCACTGGGTCCTGTACTCAAACCATGGTCAGCCATGTGCGAATCCAGTGCCTTAATCACTATGCCACCTGCTGGTCCCAACACACTTTTTTTTTTTTTTTAAATAAATTTGAACAGTTTTTTTTTTTTTTTTTTTTTTCCCCTTAAGGGCCAAGTAAGGGTGTAGTAGTTAAATAGCTAGATCCCAAATGGCCAACTGCTTGGTTTGAGTCCCATACCCAGCGACTTGAAAAATATTCCAGGTGCATGTACATGCATGCCCAGAATTCTGAAAGGGGAATAAAGAAGGTGTTGTGGTGTGGCTATCCACCCTGGGGGGTGATTTCTCCCCTCCCCCCTCTCTGATGAGGCCAAGTAAGGGTGTAGTAGTTAAATAGCTAGATCCCAAATGGCCAACTGCTTGGTTTGAGTCCCATACCCAGCGACTTGAAAAATATTCCAGGTGCATGTACATGCATGCCCAGAATTCTGAAAGGGGAATAAAGAAGGTGTTGTGGTGTGGCTATCCACCCTGGGGGGTGATTTCTCCCCTCCCCCCTCTCTGATGAGTGCATGCACACTCTGGCAAATTATAGAAAAAAGTTTTGTGGCTTTTTTTTTTCTGATTACTTAAGTAATATTTAGGGGCCAGCAGATGGTATAGATGTTAAAGCAGCTGGATTCCACATGGTTGGCTCTATGGTTTTGAGTTCTGGATCCAACCACTTGAAAACCACACCAGGCACGTGTGCATGCATACCCAAGATCCCAAGAAGAAAATGAGAAGAAGGGATTGCAGTGTGGTCATTTTCCCCTGGAGGGTGCTTTTCCTGTCTGTCTGTCTGTCTGTCTCTCTCTCTCTCTCTCTCTCTCTCTTTCTCTCTAGCAAGCACTTGTGCCCTGTATCAATTATGAAAAAAAAAAAAAAATCCTTAGGTATCCTAGTGTTCCAGTTAGCATAGAAGCACTTTAAAGTAGCTATTATGTATATGTCCAAGACATTAAAAAATGTTCACAGGGCCAGCCCGTAGTGTGGTAGTTAGACGGCTGGATCCCACATGGCCATCTTCATGGTTTGAGTACCAGACCCAGTGGCTTGAGAAGCACACTGGACTTGTGTGTGCGTGGCCACCCAAAATCACAAGTGAAGAATGGAGGGGAAGGGATTGTAGCGTGGCCGTTTCCCCTAGAGCGGGGGCGGAGGAGGGTGTTCTCACCTTCTCCCTCCCTCCCTCTCTCTCTCTCTCTCTCTCTCTCTCTCTCTTTTTCTCTCTCTCCCAGTCCCCCAGCAAGCGCACTGTACCAACAACACAAAAAGATAAAAGCATGATGTGCGAATAGGTCATCTCCATGAGAAATGGAAACTATAAAGAGAATCAGGGATTCTAGGGCAGATGGCAGCATTAGGATAATTTTTCAATCTTTCCAAATCATCAAATTTTTAAAAAGCAACTATATAGCAAAACCAAACATCCGGTAATAGGTAATTTTATCAACACAAACCTCAAAATACACAAACATCCCGTCTATAACAGTATATAATTACCAGAATCAAGGCTGTGTTAAATTATATATCACACAGCCTGGGTTCTTTAACAGATTAATTATAAGGAAATGAAAAAGGAAAAGGAGGAATCTGTTGAATAAAAGAAACTTAAAGGCACATTTCATTTATTTTAAATGATCAAGAAAATAATCTTTTTTTTTTTAAAAGAGGTTTTTGCTATAGGGTGCGTGCGCTCGCCAGAGAGAGAGAGACATAGAGACAGAAAGCGAGAAATCACCCCCCCAGAGGGGATGGTCACGCCGCAATCCCTTCTCCTCCATTCTCTCGGGATCTTGGGCACGCACACACACGCACCCGGCATGAGTTTTAAGCCCCCGGGTCTGGGACGCGAACCGCGGTCGACTACGTGGGAGTCCAGCGACATGGCCATTACGCTAACTGCTGGTTCCCAAGAAGAAAATAATCTTGAGATACGTATTTAGGTGATGAAAATACTTTTAAAAACAGAAGGAATAGGGAGTGACTGCTAAGAGATACAAGATCACTGGGGAGGAATGATAAAGATGTTTTGTAATTAAGATAGTGGTAATGGTTGCATAATATCATGAATATATTAAAAAGTTCTGAACTGGGAACTAGCAGATGGCGTAATGGTTGCATTGCTGGACTCCCTCATAGTTGACTGTGATTTGAGTCCCAGACCCGGTAGCTTAAAGCTCACACAGGCGCATGTGTGTTCTTGCCCAAAATCCTGAGAGAATGGAGAGGAGACGGGATTGTGACATGGCCATTCCCTCTGGGGGGTGATTTCTCGCTTTCTGTCTCTGTCTCTCTTCATCGAGTGCACACGCCCTATAGCAAAAAGCTCACTTTAAAAAAAAAGAATTATTTTATTTAACTTTATTTTAATTTAACCAGAGAGGGATAGAGAGAAAGAGGAGTGAGGGAAAGTAAGAAAGTAGGCTGCCAGGTCCCGGACTTGAACTGCAGTCGGTCGTGTGGGAGTCCAGTGCCCTTAGACACCACACCACCTGCCGGCCCGAAAATCTCACTCTTTAAAAAAAAAATGTTCTGAATTGTAAATTTTTTTTTTGTCCTCTTTTTGCTATAAGACACATGATGTACTTGCTAGAAACAGAGACAGAAGGAAAGTGAGGTGAGGGATGGCCACATCTCAGTCACTGCTCCTCCTCTCCTCTCGAGGTTTTGGGCACACTTGCACACATTTCCTCTTTGTCAAGCTTCCAGGTCGGGAACTCAGGCCGCAGTCAGCCACATGGGATCTAGCACCTTAACCACCATACTACTTGCTGGCCTCCTGAATTGTACTTTTTTTTTTTTTTCTTTTATATATTGCATGAGTACTCACCAGAGAGAAAGAGAGAGAGGGAAAGTGAGAAAGCAAGCTGCTAGGTCTGGGACTTGAACCATGGGGAGCTATGTGGGAGTCTAGTACCTTAACCACCATGCCACCTGCTGGCCTCAAATTGTACATTTTTTTTTTAGAGAATCATTTTTTATTTAATTTTATTTGTTGTGATTATTTTATTTATTTTTATTTTTTTGAAGTTGACCAGAGAGAGACAGAGAAAAGGAAAGTAAGAAAGCAAGCTGGCAAGTCTGGGACTCAAACCACAGTTAACCATGTGGGAGTCCAAATGCCTCAACCATTACGTCACCTGCCAGCCCCAAATTGTACATTTTTTTAAATGGGTAAATCTTGCCATGTACGCAATATATCTCAATAAAAATAATAAACACATACCAGTAAAAAACACAGGAGGTGATTATAAAAGTTACTTTTTTGGGGGACCAGCAGATGGCATAATGG
>NW_006159782.1:1876860-1877178 GCF_000334495.1 Tupaia belangeri chinensis | reverse complement strand
CGCGGGCCTCCCACATGGCCAACCATGGTTTGAGTACTGGATCTGGCAGCTTGCTTTCTCACTTGCTCGCTCTCGCCGTCTCTCTCTCTTTAGTCAAATTGAAATAAATAAATAAAGTTGAATTTTTAAAAAAAGCTACTTATTGGGACCATCAGATGGTGTAATGATTACATTGTTGGACTCCTATGTAGTCAACCGTGGTTCAGGTCCTGGACCCAGTGGCTTAAAACTCAACACCAGGCGCATGGGCACACATGCCCAAATTCCTGAGAGGAGAATGGAGGAGAAGGAATTGTGTCATGGCCATCCCCCCCAGGG
>NW_006159782.1:1858591-1876792 GCF_000334495.1 Tupaia belangeri chinensis | reverse complement strand
CCCCCACCACAAAAAAAAAAAAAAAAAAAAAAACCTCCCCCAAAGAAGAAAAAAGTTACTTATTGGAGGGAATTGTCATTTGTTATGGGACACGTAGAAGAGCTTCTGGAATAGTTAGGCAAATTCTTCCATATTTTTTATCTAGCTGGTGTTCTCCTTTTAATAATTTCTTTTTCATTTATTTATTTATTTATTTTTGAGAGCGATATTTTTGCTGTAGGGCATATGTACTCACCAGAGAGACAGAGAGACAGAAAGAAGAAATCATCCCTAGGGGGGTGGCCATGCTGCATTTCCTTCTCCTCCATTCTCCTCTTGGAATTTTGGACATGCACGCACATGGACTCAGTGTTAGTTTGATGTCGCCAGGTATGGGATGCAAACCAAACTGACTACATGGGAATCCAGCCACGTAACCATTATGCCATCTGCTGGTTCCAAGGCTTTTCATAATTTCTTAAGGTTGGAGGCCAGCAGGTGGTATGGTGGTTAAGGCACTGGACACTCCCACATGGCTGACCACGATTCAAATCCTGGATGGACCTGGTGACTTGCTTTCTCACTTTCACTCTCTTTCTCTGTCTCCCTCTCTCTGGTCAAATTAAAATAAATGAATAAATAAATAAAATAAAAAATAATTTCTTGGGACCAGCAGTTGGTGTAATGGCTATGTCACTGGACTCCCATGTAGTCCCCAACGGTTCAAGTTCCAGACCCAGTGGCTTAAACTCATGCCAGGCACGTGTGTGTGCGTGCCCAAGATCCCAAGAGGAGGATAGAGGAGAAGGGATTGCAGCATGGCTATCCCCCCGGCGGGGTGATTTCTCACTTTCTATTGCTCTGTCTGTCTTTCTGGCAAGTGCACATGCCCTATATCAAAAACCTCAAAAAAAAAAAAAATGTTGGCCAGCAGGTGGCATGGTGGTTAATGTTCCGGACTCCCACATGTCAACAATGGTTCAAGTCCTGGTCCTGGTGGCTTCCCTTCTCTCTCTCTCTCTCTCTTTCTCTCTCTCTCTCTTTCTCCCCCCCCCCATCTTTCTCTGGTGAATTAAAATAATAGTAATAAATAAAGTTACAATAAATATTAAAAATAAATTTGTTTTTTAAAGAAAGATTTTTTAAAGAATTTTTAAATTTAACTTTATTTATTTATTTATTTATATTTTACCAGAGAGACAGAGAGAGAGAAAGTGAAAAAGCAAGCCACCAGGTCCCGAACTTGAACCGCAGTTGGTCATGTGGGAATCCAGTGCCCTTAACCACCACGCCATTTGCCGGCCCCATTAATTGTTTGTTGGGTTTTTTTTTATAAATATCCATTTGGAAGAATAGAAATACATTGTAGAAAATGAATAAAACTCAGAGACTTATGAGACATTTTCAAACTATCTAACATACATGTAATTGGAATCCAAGAAGGGAGACAATGGGACAGAAAAAAATTTTTTTTGAAGAAATAATGGCCAAACACTGTAAATTTCTTAAAAAACATCAACATATCAATCCAAAAATCTCAACATACTCAAAACAGGATGAACACAAAGAAAACCAAATCACATACTTTGCAGTCAAACTGCTAAATTTATAAAGGTAAAAACTCTTGAAAGTAGCAGGCGGAAAAATGGAAACAAAGAGTCAAAAATAGTAGAGACCAGAAGATATTGAAAAGACGATTAAAATCAACCCAGCATTCTCTATTCAGCAAAAGAATTTATCTTAAGTGATGGTAAAGTAAAGACACTTTCTGAGAAATTAAGGCAGCCAGTGTACCATAGTGCATTGGGAGCTGGATCCCACTTGGCCAGCTAGTTCAGAGATGTCCCAGCAGCTTAAAAGGCATGCTGGGAATGTGTGCGTGCTGCCTAGGCTCGTGACAGGAAAGAAGTATGAAGGAAAAAGGATTGTGGCCTGACCATGTCTCATTAAGTAATTCTCTCTTTCTTCCTCTCTGTCACATGTGTACAGGCTTACACACCCTCTAACAATAAAATAATAATAATAATTATAATAATAATAAAACTGTTAAGAAAATAAGTAACACTGGGGCCAGCAGATGGCATGGTGGTTAAGGGCGCTGGATTCCCACATGGCCAACCACAGTTTGAGTCCCAGACCTGGTGGCTTGCTTTCTCACTTTCTCTCTCTCTCTAGTCAAATTAAAAAATAACAATAACAAAATTAAATTAAATAAATAATTCTTTTAAAATATAATACTGTGGTGACATGGAGTGCATATGATACAATCATAATGGTGTTGATAGTGGTTGATTGTAAGAGACATGTAAATAGGTTTTAATTCACCAGAGGGTGTGTGCACTCACCAGAGACACAGAAAAGGAAAGTGAAAATAGTCACCCTGCAGTCCAGTTCTTTCTCCTGTCAGGACTGTGGGCATGTGTGCACATGTATCTGGTGTATTTCTTAAGCCACTAGGTCCAGGTCTCAAACCACACAGTTGGCCACATGGGATCTAGCCACCTTCACCACCATGCCACCAGCTGGCCACATAGGTGTTCTTATATGTTCTTTCTTTTATTGGGTCATCAGAAAAGTCATGACACATTTTTGCATAGAAAAACATAAACAACTATGCCATGACTTTTCTGATGACCCAATATTTGGAGACATTTGAATGTCTGATATTCAATAATGTATAAGAGTATATATCTTATGTCATCCCAGTTCACTTTATCAGACGGACATTTGTCTGATATTTTACAGTTATAAAATAAAGTTACAGTGAACATTTTTGTACATGCGGCTTTTTAAAATTTCAAATATTTTCTTAGGATAAATTCTTTTATTTTAAATATTGCCAGAGGACACATGCATTCACTGGAGTGGAGGGAGGGAGAAAGAGAGAAAAAATGAGAAGGCACCCCGCATAGGGAATGGTCATGGCATAATCCCTTCTTTTCTGTCTCTCTTTCCTTTCAGGATATTTATGTTTTTGGGGTTTTTTTTTTCTTTTTTTAAATTGCCAGCGATTATGTGCACTTGCCAGAGAGAGACAGAGAAAGGGAGATAGCACACCCCAGTGGGGCGTGGCCATGCTGTAATCCCTTTCCCTCCATTTTGCCATCCTGTCAGGATTTGGGGCATGCAGGTATACATAACATCTCGCATGTTTTTCAAGCTGCCAGGACTGGGATTCAAGCCACAGTTAACCATGTGGAATTTGGGTCCCTAGACACTAGGCTGATCCTCTTTGGATGGATTTTTCAAGCAGAATTACAAACTCAAATTATGTGAGCATCTTTAATGACTTAATTTAATTGATTGTGCTGATTTTTCAATATATTTCATCAATAACATGTAAGAGTATATATCTTATATCATCCCAGTTTACTCTTTCTCATTCTTCCCCATGATTGCTAAAGAAGTTATTTTTTTAAAGAATTATTTTATTTAACTTCATTTACTATTATTATTTTTTAATTTGACCAGAAAGAAACAGGGTGGGGAGGAATGAGAAAGCAAGCCACCAGGTCCAAGATTCAAACCACAGGCCGCCATGTTGGAGTTCAGTGCCTCCAACCACTACGCCATCCACTGGCCCCAAAGAAGTTGTTATTTTAAGGACAGCTAAGGGAGTCCAGCAGGTGCCGGACTCCCACATGGTGGACCACAGTTCGAGTCTCAGACCTCGCTTTCTCACTTTCCTTTACTCTCTCTCTGTCTGGTCAGGTTTTTTTTTTTTTTGAGAGTTGTTGGTTTTTTTTTTTTTTTTTGCTTTAGGGCACGTGCGCTCGCCAGACAGAGAGAGAGAGAAAGAGAGACAGAAAGCGAGAAATCACCCCCCGGGGGGATGGTCACGCTGCAATCCCTTCTCCTCCATTCTTCTCTCAGGATCTTGGGCATGCATGCACATGCACCCGGCATGAGTTTTAAGCCACCGGGTCCAGGACATGAACCGCGGTTGACTGTATGGGAGTCCAGCGACATAGCCATTATGCTAACTGCCAATCCTCTGTCTGGTTAGATTTTTAAAAATAGTAATAAAAATAAATAAAAAATTATTAAAATGGATTAATTAATTTTTTTGATTAAATTTAAGAACAACTAAATATTAGTAAGTTACTAATAGTAAAAACATTGACTAGATTTTTCCATGATATCTGCTTCACTATCAGAAATAGATTTGTAGGTTTTTTTTTCTTTTTGCTGCTTTGTTGTTATCTGAAATAGCATCATAGAAAGTTGTTTGGTTTAGCTCTTAGCCTCTGAGCTATGGGGAAGCTTGCTTTCTTCTAGGCTACCCAATCATTCTTCTGAGCAAGGGACATTTTAGGACAATTCTCTCTCTTCTTTTTTTAAAAAAATTATTATTTTATTTAACTTTATTTATTTATTTATTTTAATTTGACCAGAGAGGAGCAGAGTGAGAGAGAGAGAGCAAGAAAGAGGGAAAGTGAGGGACCAGCAGGTGGCATGGTGGTTAAGGCACTGGACACTCCCACATGGGCGATGGCCGACCATGGTTCGAGTCTCAGACCTGGTGGCTTGCTTTCTCACTTTCCCTCTCTCTCTCTGTCTCTCTCTGGTCAAATGAAAATAAATGAATAAATAAGTAAATAATTATTTTTTTAAAGAAAGAAAAGAAAAGAAAGGGAAAGTGAGAAAACAAGCTGCCAAGACTGGGACTCAAACTGTGATCAAGCATGTAGGAGTCCAGCGCCCTCAACCACTCTTAACCGCCACACCACCTGCCAACCCCTCCTCTTCTTTTTAACTTCTTTCTTTGGCTTCTTTCTTTTTTTCTTTTTTTTTTTTTTTTTAAAGAACTATTTATTTAATTTTATTTATTCATTTATTTTAATTTGACCAGGAGTGGGGGGTGAGGTGGTGGTGAGAAGGCAAGCTACCAGGTCCAGGACTCAGACCATGGTCAGCCATGTGGGAGTGTCCAGCTCCTTAACCACTATGCCACCTGCTGGTCCCTTGCACATAATTTTGTGTTTGGATTCGTTAATACTTTTGAGGTTTAATAGGAACTGAGTAACATGTAAACTTGTGAATGTAATTCAGGGATCTCTGGATTTTTGCTATTGCTCTCAAGTGCTTCTTTCTCATATCTACCTACGCAGTCAGTATTTAGTAAAAGCAGTCAATTACTGGGGGAGGGGGAGGGGGTTGGATAAGATATCATATTTCCCCATTGATTTAGCTTAGTGCTCAGGAAATCTTTTAACCATGTTGTTCAGAACTTGTAAAATGTGAGGGACCAGCAGTTAGTGTAATGGCTATGTCGCAGGACTCCCACGTAGTCGACCGCGGTTTGCGTCCTGGACCCGGTGGCTTAAAACTCACGCTGGGCAAATGTGTGTGTGCGCCCAAGATCCTAAGAGGAGAATGGAGAAGGGATTACGGCGTGGCCATCCCCCTGGGGGGTGATTTCTCGCTTTCTGTCTCTCTGTCTCTCTCTCTGTCTGTCTGGCGAGCACACGCACCCTATAGCTAAAACCTCTTAAAAAAAAAAAAAAAAACTTGTAGGATGTGTTAGTGAGAGATGTTCTAAAAACCTCACTCATAATTGTGGGTTTATCTTTCTTATTTTGGTTATGTCAGTTTTTGCTTAATGTGTTTTGAGGTGATGTTAATAGGTGCATTCAATTTAAAATTAGTACATCTTCTGGTAGATTGTCCTTTGATCATTAGGAAATGTCTCTACTTCTAACACTACCCTCATTATCTACATTGGTAATTGGAGAGCTATATCAGCTTTCTTTTATTTAGTGTTTGTATGGTG
Organism: Tupaia belangeri chinensis; assembly: GCF_000334495.1. NCBI lineage: Eukaryota > Metazoa > Chordata > Mammalia > Scandentia > Tupaiidae > Tupaia > Tupaia belangeri. The sequence goes on along the minus strand of NW_006159782.1, from coordinate 1,871,040 downwards.
TATCTTTTTCTATCCTTTTACTTTCTACCTGTCTATATCTCTTATATATAACATATACTTCTTTTTTTTTTATTGTAGTCTGTCAGTCTTTACTTTTATGTTTTTGGAAAGTTGATATTCAGTTTATTTACTGGTATGCAAGACTTAAATCTATGTCTTATTATTTATCCCCTACTTACCTTTCTTTGTTGTTTTTTTTCTTTTTTCATATGCTTTCTTGCCTTTTTTATAGGTTAGTCAAGAAGATTTTTTTTCCTTATTTATTTTTTTCCTTTATTTTTATTCTTGTTTTAATGGATACCTACAGATATGATTTAGAATATTTGCAAGAGAGGATGGGCTAAATATTTAAGATTTCTCCCATTCAGATTCTGTATTTCTTAAATGAACTTTTAATAACTATTGAAGCCACCAGGTCTAGGACGCGAACTGCGGTCGACTACGTGGGAATCCAGCGACATAACCATTAAGCTAACTGCTGGTTCCCTGGAGTTACATTATTTCTTATGTATTGAGAGAATTGTTTCTTTTTCTTTTCTTTTCTTTTTTTTTAAGAATTGTTTCTTGTAAGTGTCTTCATCATCTTCCATTAGATAACACATATTGTCCGCAACGTTTTGGCCCTGGTCCATGATGTGCTTCCAGTGGACTTCTGCATTAATTCCTTGCTTTCAGAATCATAACCAGGGAATCATTTGGTACTGTGAAAGATAGATAAGCCTCCATCCACCGCTCCCTTCAGGGCCCCAAAAACTTTATTTCCAGTGGTAGTTCTAGCAAGGCCTGCATCCTAATAGCAAGTGAAAGCACTAGGTTGACCATCAATGCTCTCTACATTGTATTCATCCCGGTCACTTCCACTTGGCCTTATCCACACCAAACCTATTGAGAAGCCTGTGGGCCAGTACAATATGCTGCAGGATAATTTGTCAGGCCAACCTTTACATCATATTTTGGTAGTTCATGGGCATGAGCTGCACAACTTTAACAAATTTCATCCTGTGGAACAGAGACTCACGGCCATGGCCAACCTGCAGGCCCACAAGCTGTACAGGGGGAAAAAAAGCTTCATTTTTTTTCTTTGTTTTTGGTGGTAGCCTATAATATAAGGAATTAAAAAGGATCGGGATTTGGCCTAGCAAATGGTGTGGTAGTGAAGGGTGCTGGACTCCCACATGGTCAACCATGGTTCGAGTCCCAGACCTGGCAGTTTGCTTTCTCTCTCTCTCTCTTTCTCACTCTGTCCCTCTCTGGTCAAATTAAATAAAGTTCAGTAAAATAATTCTTTAAAAAAAGAAAGAAAGAAAGGAAGGAAGGAAGAATCAGAAGTGAGCCTAGTCTGACCCTCTGAATGTGTGGCTGGGTATGTTTTCCAGCCTTGCTTCATAGGTGTCTCCTGTCCCTTTGAAGGAGAGATCATGTTGCTGCTCCAGGTTGAAGGATTATTGCTTTTTCTTTTTCTTATAAAATAGATGTGTGCGAGAGAGAGACCAACAGAGACAGATAGATAGGCACCCTAGACAAGGTCTCATCATAGCATGATCCCCGTTTCCGCCACCCCTCCAACTCCTCGGGATCCTGGGTGCCTGTACGTGTGTCTAGTGTGTTTCAGGTCAGTTGGGCTAAGAATCTGAACCATTGGGGGACCAGCAGGTGTCATAATGGTTACATTGCTGGACTCCACACAGTTGACCATGGTTCGTGTCCTGGTCCTGGCAGCTTGAAACTCACACTGGACTCATGTGCATGTGTGCCCAAAATCCCAAGAGGAGACTGGAAGAGAAGGGATTGCAGCATGGCCATCCCCGTGGGGAGTAATTTTTCACTTTCTTTCTCTTTGTCTCTCTCTGTCTCTCTGGTGAGTGCACATGCCCTATAGCAAAAATCTCTCAAAAAAAAAAAAAGAATCTGAACCATTGGTCAACCATATGACTTGCAGCTTTGCAGGGCACTTGCATTACTGCTATACCATAGCAGTTGGGCCATTATTGCTTATTAAATATTAAATATCAACAATGCCTCATTATAATCAAGGAGTTTTTTAATCAACCTAGAAGCAAACTTGTTGCAGTATCATATTAATCTAAATTTAAGTTATTTGGTTTTCTTGTCCATAGGTTCAGTGCACCTCAGGCAGAACTCTATGAAGCTGTTCTAGAGATCCAGAGAGATTGCCTGACCCTATTGCTGGACTCCACACAGTTGACCATGGTTCGTGTCCTGGTCCTGGCAGCTTGAAACTCACACTGGACTCATGTGCATGTGTGCCCAAAATCCCAAGAGGAGACTGGAAGAGAAGGGATTGCAGCATGGCCATCCCCGTGGGGAGTAATTTTTCACTTTCTTTCTCTTTGTCTCTCTCTGTCTCTCTGGTGAGTGCACATGCCCTATAGCAAAAATCTCTCAAAAAAAAAAAAAGAATCTGAACCATTGGTCAACCATATGACTTGCAGCTTTGCAGGGCACTTGCATTACTGCTATACCATAGCAGTTGGGCCATTATTGCTTATTAAATATTAAATATCAACAATGCCTCATTATAATCAAGGAGTTTTTTAATCAACCTAGAAGCAAACTTGTTGCAGTATCATATTAATCTAAATTTAAGTTATTTGGTTTTCTTGTCCATAGGTTCAGTGCACCTCAGGCAGAACTCTATGAAGCTGTTCTAGAGATCCAGAGAGATTGCCTGACCCTTTGCTCCCCTGGGACAAGCCTAGAGAACATCTACAGCATGATGCTGACACTGACAGGGCAGAAACTTAAAGAGCTGGGGATCATAAAGAACACGAAGGAGAATCATGCCTTCAAGGTACTTCATGTGTTTGAACTCCAGTTCTCAAGAGCACCTAACATGCATGCTGTGTTTTTGTTTTTGTTTTTCATGCATGCTATTTTTACCCTATATAAAGCTATCTAGATTTAGAAATGATCTTTGTCATCCTTCATGTGTGAAAGGGATTTAGCTTTAACATGCATTAAAACAAAGAGAATCAGTATTTACTTCTCCCAGAAGATGGCAGCACATGCTGACTCAATATATACCACATTACCCATTCATTATTCAGAAAACGTAAAATGAAGTCTGGTGCAGACAGTGGAAGAGGGCACAAAAAGAGAAGAGGTTATCTGAATCCTTTCATGGTCATTCTGGAGGTCAAAGGAGAGGATGTTTTCTGTCTCAGTGATGCCACTGAGACTTTTAACAGTATGCCCAAGGCCACATCTTCAGTGAATTTTATCTGTATCTGTGATAGTATTCAGTAAAAATGTAAAACCTTAGCTCTAAAGTTAAGGTGCTAGGTGGTCAAGCCAGACAGACTATTAAGCATCTCTCACCTCTAAGTGTAGGCTGCCAGAACTTCTATTATCAATAGGAAAGAAGCTCTAAATTCCCTCTTGCTCAGGTCAACAAAAGTTTAATTAACTGACAGGAATATCTAAGCCAATTCTACAAGATCCATAGAGTCTCCAGGTAGGTAGGATATGTGAAGATAAAAGAGAGCTATTCTAACAGTCATTTGCTCTTTCCCAAGGAAAGACATTTTCTTTTGCCTCAGTCATCACTGGGATACCCCAAGTCAGCATGCTTGTAGTTTAGTAAGTAGTGGGAATGGCATTTTGGGTAGTAGGAATGCCATTGGCAGAACTACAGGTAAGGGGTAGCAGTCTATCAGATCTGAAGCATTAGCCCAAGGATTGGTTGACTGTAAGAAGTAGAACCCAGGGAGCAGTATCAGCACATATCTCATGATTTTTTAACATGTCCAGCTTTCCCCTTAAGGAGTTATTTGTTCCAGTAATATTGTGATAATTGTCTTTTGCAGGCTGCTCGGAAATACTGCCCTCATCATGTAGGCCATTACCTGGGGATGGATGTCCATGATACTCCAGACATGCCCCGCTCTCTTCCTCTGCAACCCGGCATGGTGATCACGATTGAGCCAGGTAAGGAAAAAGATAGCCTCTGGCCCCTTGGGACACATAATAATAGTGTAAAGTTCACATTTTTACTTGAACCAACATAACTAAATACAACAGACAGGAAAAAATATCTCCAGTGCAGAGAGTAGCATTATTTTAGATTTATCTTTAACTTTCTTATTTAACATCACACAATTTGTTTAATTTGACTCCTCCAGTAAACAGCAGATGGTGAATACTTTCTATAAGTAGATATTAAGAAATAAATCTTTTTTAACTCCATCCCTTGCAGGGACCAATTTATACTAGTTTCCCATTTAGAAATAGTAGGCTGCTCAAGCATCCAGAGACCCCAGTGCTGATATGCAGAGAGATACACATATCCCCATGTTCATAGCCAGAGCACCTCTGCCGGCTGCATTGAACCTTCAGATCCACTTTATAGGATCCAATTCCTTTCTCAGAAGCTTCAGAGCAAGCTGGCAGTGGAATAGGTTACTTGACTTACATGATACTGCATGTTGAGCAGAAGAGAAGTGGTGGTCACAGTGGAACACAAAATTGGTGTTACAAGAGTTGATTTTCAAGCTGATGAAGGTGGTCATATGTCACTCTCTGGCCTTATGTACCATTTAGTTCAGCCTAATTGGTGCAAGGGTGCTTCCGTAGATTTTGACTGCATTTTCCTCTGCTGATCTTTTTCTCCTTTTTTTGGAGAGGTTTTTGCTACAGGGCGTGTGCGCTCACCAGAAGGACAAAGAGACAGAAAGCAAGGAATCATCCTTCAGGGGGAATGGCTACTCTGTAGTCTTTTCTCTTTCATTCTCCTCTGGGGATCCTGGGTATGCACACACATGCACCCAGTGTGAATTTAAGCCACCGGGTCGGGGACTCAAACCATGGTTGACTACATTAGAGTCCAGCAACATAACCATTACGCTAACTGCTGGTCCCAATCTTTTTCTTTTTCATCTCAGAGCAGTATCTGTGAATACAGTAGAGGAAGTTTAATGTAAGAAGACTTGATGTCAGGCAGATGTGTGGAAGTTAAGGGCACTGGATCCCACATGACTGACTGCGCAGTTTGAGTCTCAGACCTGGTAGCTCGAAAATCATACCAGTCATGTATACATGCATGTTCAAAATCCCTAGAGAACAATGGAAGAGAAGGGATTGAGGCATAGTTATCCCCTTGGGGAGTGATTTCTATCTGTGCATCTCTCTGTCTCTCTTTCTCTCCCTGGCAAGTGCATATACCCTATAGCAAAAATAAATAAATAAAGACCTGCTGTCTAACTTTATGATTAGGAAGAGTACCTAGGGGTACCAGCAGCTGGCATAACAGTTATGTCACTGGACTCCCACATAGTCAGCTGCTGTTCGAGTTCCAGACCTGGCAGCTTAAAACTCGTTACAGGTGCAAGTGTGTGCATGCCCAAGATCCAGAGAGAAGGATGGAAGAGTCTATGTGTGCTCAAGATCCAAAGAGGAGAATGAAGGAGAAGGGATTGCCACATGGCCAGCTCCCCTGGGGGGTGATTTCTTACTTTCTATCACTTTCTCAGGCAAGCGCACGTGCCCTATAACAAAAAAGGGGGGGAGGGGCAAAACAAAACAAAAATAACTTTTCAAAAAAGAAAGAGGGACCAGCAGTTGCCATAATGGCTATGTCACTGGACTCCCATGTAGTCGACCACAGTTTGAGTCCTGGACCTGGTGTCTTAAACTCATGCCAGGCGTGTGTGTTCGTGTGCCCAAGATCTCAAGAGGAGAATGGAGGAGAAGGAATTGCAGCATGGCCATCCCTCCTGGGGGGTATTTCTTTCTTTCTGTCTCTCTGGCCAGCGCACGTACTCTGTAGCAAAAACCTCTTCAAAAAAGAAAGGAAGGAAGGAAGGAAGAGTACCTGGGAGTCAATTTGGTGGTGTGGTGATTAAGGTGGCTGGATCACACATGGCTGACTACATGGTTTGACTCTCAGAACCAGCAGCTTGAGGAACACACCAGACACATGTATATGCATGCCCAGAACCCCAAAGGAGAATAGAGAAAAGATTGCAGCATGACCATCCTCCATGAGAAGGGTGCTTTCTTATTTTCCTTTTCTGAGGAGCACACACACCCTCTAGCAAATTAAAAAAAAAAGGAAAAGAAAAAGGACCAACAGATGGTGTAATGGTCTTATTGCTGGACCGCCACATAGTTGACTGCAGTTCAAGTCTCAGACCCGGTGGCTTAACACTCATGCCAGGGTATCAGCAGTTAGCGTAATGGCTATGTCGCTGGACTCCCATGTAGTCGACTACAGTTCGAGTCCTGGACCCGGTGGCTTAAACTCACGCCAGGCACGTGTGCGTGCATGCCCAAGATCCCAAGAGGACAATGGAAGAGAAGGGATTGAGGCGTGGCCATCCCCCATGGGGGGTGATTTCTCGTTTTCTGTCTCTCTGTCTCTGTCTGTCTGGTGAGCGCACGCACCCTAATAGCAAAAAAAAAACTCTAAAAAAAAACTCATGCCAGGCGTGTGTGCATGTGTGCCCAAGATCCTGAGAGAGAATGGAGGGGAAGGGATTGTAGCATGGTGGTGAATGATTTCTCACTTTGTATTTCTTTGTCTCTCTGGTGAGCACACATGCTGCATAGCAAAAAAAAAAGAAAAGAAGGAAAAGGTACTTGGGGCTTCTAGAGCTTTCCAAATGTACATTAGTCTACATGTGCCTGTCTTACTTTATATTATGTACATCTGTTTTATTTATAACTATTTAAGAGGAAAATAAAACTTTATAATGACCATTTCTTCAGATTTGGTTGTTAAGGATAATCTCTAAATGAGTATTTCAATGTATTTAAATACATTTTGTCTTACTTTTAGCAAAATGTACCTTTTCTAGAGGACTGTTTTTTGTTGTTGTTGTAGTTGTTTTTGGAGAGGTTTTTGCTGTAGGGCACATGTGCTCACCCAACAGACAGAGAGAGACAGAGAGACAGAAAGCGAGAAATCACCCCCGAGGGGGGATGGTCACATCACAGTCCCCTCTCCTCCATTCTCCTCTTGGGATCTTGGGCATGCACATGCACCTGGTGTGAGTTTTTAAGCCACTGGGTCCAAGACTCGAACCATAGTCGACTACATGGGAGTCCAGCGACATAGCCATTACGCTAACTGCTGGTCCCTGAGGACTATTATATAGGAGAAGATCCATGCCTATCTCCTGGATCCCAGCATATGTTGGTTAACATACTCACAAGTAACTTTAGTGGCCTCCTTGAGCCACAGCATATGACAGACTCGTGCCCTCCATTATCATAGTCGTATGGAGCCTGTAGTCTGATATATAAGATAGCTATAATAATAATCATACTGGTTATGATTGGCAGTATTTATTGACCATTATGTATCAGGCATTTTTGCATGTATTATGAAGATACCTTTAAGATTCAGTATTATAGGTGAAATTGTAACACACAGAAGTTAACTTACTTGCTTCAAATCACCCAGTTAATGTTATTGTTGAATAAGATATTCTTATCTCTACTTCTCAGGCATTTATATTCCAGAAGATGACAAAGATGCCCCAGAGAAGTTCCGGGGTCTTGGAGTACGAATTGAAGATGATGTAGTGGTGACTCAGGACTCGCCTCTCATACTTTCTGCAGATTGTCCCAAAGAGTTGAATGACATTGAACAGATTTGCAGCAAGGCCTCTTGACCCTCCACAGCCCACACACATCTCAGGTTCAGGTGGGATGGACATTGCCATCCCTGCACGCATACTTTGTGAGTGTCTCTGTGCATTTGCACATGTGTTCCAGTTGGGAGTGCAGCCACAGTCTGAATCTATGTAATTGCGTATATGGGGTTTTTTGTTTTGTTTTGTTATGCTTTTTTGCTTTAAGTATTATAGATAGAAACCTAGAAAGAGGAATTTTTGAATGGTATGTTACTGTTGCTCTAGTAACATTAATTCTTCAGAATTAATGACCTGAGACAGTTTAAATTTTAAACATAAGAGAAAAGCCTCGGTTACATATGTCCATGCATCTTAACACATTGAAACATGTGAATGTTCTTCTCCTGGTCAGACCCTTCCCTTTCTGTGCTTTTGCTGAGATTCACCTGATGTCTAAAGATCTTTTTGTGATGCCTGTATTTTAAGCTAATTGCCAAGATCTCTGCCTCTGCAGAGCCACCTGTCAATGATTGTGGGTAGCCAGAAGGTACCTTTTATTACTCATCTCTACCAGTTCCAGATCTTGTGTGCCACAAGAGCCCTCGGGAGTACTGATGTCCCTCAGTCCTAACATCCAGCCACAGTCCAGAGTCCAGCAACATGGGCGGTCAAACAAAGCAGTTTGAGTCTTTCTTACTATTTGGTCACTTGGGGCCGAGAAAGTGTGTAGATTCTTGATAAGGGGAGAAATGGAAGAGAAAGAAAATTATAAATGTGTCTGCTGTAGATCCAGCCCTCTACCATCTGTTCTCTCCAGTGTAAAGATGATTCTTTTCCCAGACCTCCTGCTTCCTTCTAAGTTCTCACTGCACTAACCCTCATAGGTCAACCTTGCTGCTGCTGCATGGGCCACGGGAAGATCCTACCCAGAGGAGTGAAACCTGACTTTCAGAGAGCTACACCTGTTACTCTGATTTTTCTCTAGTGCTGATTAGAGCAAAGTATGGAATTGACCAAGAGCCTATAAACATCCTTTGGTCCTTACTTCTCTAATGTTAGCCCTGGAAAGGCAGTAATGAAGATGGTGTTTCTCTAAATGCAGCATTAGATGTGGTTCAGTGATTTAGTTGCAGGATAGAGTAGAGACTGCAGATGCTTTACTCAGGAGCTTCTGTGACAGAAGCTTTCAGAACCACTGTGTTCACAGGGATACGGTCCAAAATGTTATAAAATATGCTGGTTCTTAGAGCATAAATTTGAGGGGGTTTTTTTGGAGGAAGGGCTTGGATTTTTGGTTTTGGCTTTGTTTTGTTGTTTTAACTAGGGAAGCACTGTCCAGGGGGGTTAATGATCTCTGTAGTATCAGAAGTTTGCCCACATTATCAGGAAAACCCAAGGTACAGAACCACAAGCAGACAGGTAGTGACTTCATTAAGAGATAAAGATAATATTAATAACCAATGGTGCTCATCTAGGAATGCTTAGCTCTGCTCACTTTATTGAAGCAGCTGTGGGAATGAAGGCTGCAACACTGGACTCTGCATCCCTATTCTTGCTCAGTTCTGAGCTACTTTCTAGAAGAAAGGGAGAGAAGTAAATCCACAACTCTGACTTCTTGCTTCATAAGCCTCTGTGACCCCCACAGCTCTTTCCTTGGATTGGGTTTTCTTTGTCCAGGTTTCAATCCTGAAATAAGGCATTTCCTTTTCTTCCTGTAAGTCATTTTCTTTGGTTCTCAACTTTCTAATTAATAGCCTAAGTGGCGTTTATGTGTGGCAGCATAGCTGGATATGAAACAGACTTCTGATTCGATTCCAGTCAAATGCCGATAGATAGAATGGCTGCTGTGAATTTCTTCAGGTGAGAAATTTTAGTCATGGACCCAGCCAGGTTTGTTGTCCTTTGAGTCCAGATTAACCATAGCAATTGAATCACACTTATTAGAACCACCAAGAAAACACAATGAACATTTCATAGCAATGTTGTAGGGTCTGTCTGATGTATTAAGGATACACTGAGCAGGTAATTACACACCATCCAGCTACTTCCTTTATTCTTAGCTCTGCCACAGACATTAGCCCTCATTTCCCTCCAGCTCTAAGTATAGCAAATACTTCTTAAATACACTCGTCTTCCCTACCAAAATCTTTCATTTAAAAAACAAAACGAAAAACTTTTCCAAGTGTTACCACTGGATTTTTTCCTCAAATTGAAGAGATACGGTTGGATCATTAGTGATGCCCTCTAAATGTAAGAAGCCTATCTGGACAGCCATTGTCACATTTATATATTTATTTCAAGCATTGCTATTTTTAGAACTAGCAGTTGGCATAATGGTTATGTTGCTGGACTCCCATGTCATTGACTGCGGTTCAAGTCCCAGACCCGGAGGCTTAAACTCAGGCCAGGTATGTGTGCATGCGTGCCCAAGATCTTGAGAGGAGAATGGAGGAGAAGAGATTGTGGCATGGCCATCCCCCCGGGGGGTGATTTTTCGCTTTCTGTCTCTCCGTCCTTCCGGTCAGCGCATGCACACTACAGCATAAACCTCTCTTAAAAAAGAAAAAAAAAAAAAAAGAATTGTTATTTTCCCCTATAATCAGGAAACAGACTATTTTTTATTTGAAATGCAACAGTAGAATAACAGAGTAAAGATACCCTTCTTCTCATAGTCTCGGTCCCTGATGAGGAACGAACTTCTGAAGATGACGTACAGTATTCTCTGGGCGAACTTTTTTCAAAATGTTGTTTCTGGGACCAGCAGATTGCATAATGGTTATGTTGCTGGACTCCCACATAGCCGTGGTTCGAGTCCCAGACCCGGTGCCTTAAAATTTATGCTGGGAACATTTGCATGCGTGCCCTAGATCCCAAGAGGAGAATGGAGGAGGAGGGATTGCAGTGTGGCCATCCCCCCGGGGAGTGATTTCTTGCTTTGTGTCTTTCTTTCTCTCTGTCTCTCTGGTGAGCACATGTGCCCTAATAGCAGAAATCCCTCTTTTAAAAAAATGTTGTTTCTTTCTCATTACTTTTGTTAGGTCAGAAAGGGAAAACCCTTATTCTATGTGAGTTGAGATTAAGATCCTTAAAACAAGTTATATCTCCATATAAAGGCATAGTATCTCACAAAAATAAAATTGAGCTTTGTTATATTTTTCCAAACATCTATAACCCACATCCTTTTTGGTTCAGTCTGTTATACAAAGATCGCACAGAGGAGGCATGAGCGCCACCCCCTGCTGTGCACATTTCTGGTCCCGAATAAGACCCCAGGAGCTGTCTCCCACAATTCAGCCGTATGCTCAGAGTTTCTTGTAACATGGTGTTTCTGCCAAGAAAACTGTTGGAATTTGAGTTAGAACCGATAGACAATCATGTAGCATGTGTGTGTGTGTGTGTGTTAGAAACTAAGGGAGGACTCACAGATGTGGCAGCATAAAGGACTCTGGAAGATGTTTTTACAATGGAGTGAATATTTTAAAGTTTTAGTCTCCTGAAGAATCGTATATAGCTCCCAACATAAGCAGATGGGCTAAGTTTTAAGCCTGGGCAAATATGCTTTAACCTGAAGTGTTTCTAATGCTTCTAGAATAATAAGGTGAATACATCATTAAACCCTAACATAATAGCAATATTCCATTGTCACAAACCACATGCATTCTCCTGACTGCTCTCTTCCCAGCCCCTTCTTGAGAGAGAACAGGAACGGAGAGGCAGAGATAGGCATTATTCTGACTGGGTCTCACTGTGTTGCAGCCCTCTGCCTCAGCCTTGCAATTACTTGGGGTTAAAGGCACACACAACCGTGCCTAGCTTGTTGAGGTTGGCCTGGGAACTGAACCCAGGCCTCCCACGTGGCCTCCAGCTACCCAAGCAGTAACACTACCTGTGTGCCACCATAGTTGGACCCTGTTGCCCTGATCTCTTCCTGTGTTACTAAGGAACTTTGGGGGAACATCAGTATTATTTGTATTAGGGGTCCCCATTGAAGTTAATACCTCTTGGGATGTGTTCCATGAGGGTCTGAGAAACTGTGGTCTTTGTTACCATTTCTTAATGCTTTATATGACTTTTGTGCAATTATATAAGTTCAATTTGGACAAAATACTGTTACTTTTTAAGGCCCTATTCATTGAAAATTATATATGTCATTCCCCAACAAGGGAAAAGCATTTGTTACTGTCATTTTAAAATATACTGTAAGACAATACAGAAATGTGTGGTGTTTGTGTGTTATTTTAGAATCTAGAATATACTGGTTTAAATATGAGAACATTTTGCTCTACAAAATACTTCATTTTACAAAGTGGTCATTAATTGTCACAAAATCATGATAGCAAACCTGAAATGCTCTTACCAGTCTTAGAGGAAAAAAAAAAACAGGTGGACTTGATCCAGCTTTTTTTTTTTTAAGAGAGATTTTTTTTAAAAAGTATTATTTTCCCGAGAATCAGGGCCTTCAGGAGAAGGTTCCACATGGCTCCAGTGAACTAGATTTTTAAGGGAATGAAGATTTTCTACTAATAATTCAGCCTCCAACAAATGAGCTAGTGGTAGGGAGCCCTCCCCTGCACTCCCAGCCTTCTATCTCTGTCTCTCCATTCCTGTCTCTCCCTACTTCTGTCTTCCCTTTTTTTTTTTTGTAATTTTTCCTTTTTACCCTTTTTTTAAAAGGCACAGTTTTTCTCTGGCTCTTAGCTACACCTTTTCTCTTTTTAATTTTCACTCTGCTCCTCCCATCCAGGCAGAACAAGCGGGGCCTTCAGGAGAAGGTTCCACATGGCTCCAGTGAACTAGATTTTTCGCGCAGTGCTTGTGCGCCACGCGGTTTTCTATTTTGTGATTTTTTTTTTT
>NW_006159782.1:1845709-1856798 GCF_000334495.1 Tupaia belangeri chinensis | reverse complement strand
CTATTCAATGACTGCAGTAGGATATGTAGCCCCAGCTAGGTGCTACTTTATAGGATGCGTAAAGTTAGACTTGTGTTCATGGAAATGTGTGTGTCACCTGTGTTTGCTATGAGGGTATTTGGATTGATTAGGGTCTTTGGTGATTCAATAAAATGTGGGAGGAAAACGGTATAGAAAGCAAACATAGATACCAGAGACAGTGTGGGAGGAGAGTGGGAGATGGCAGAGGGTAAGAGATAGGGAATCAAGGATGGTGGGAAAAAAAGCAAAACATAGAAAACAAGAAATGGAAGATCATTTGCTGACAATAACATGCTTGTTGATGTGCTTGATTGAGACAATATACAGTGTGCTCTGGATGGAAAATCTCATTTTGTATGCTGTAATGATGTACAGTGAATGAATGCAAATAAATAAATTGAAATAATAAAAAAATAAAAATAAAAAAGTATTATTTTCCCACATAGTCGACTGTGGTTCAAGTCCCGGACCCAGTGGCTTAAAACTCACACTGGGTGCGTGTGCGTGCGTGCCCAAGATCCCGAGAGGAGAATAGAGAAGTAGGGATTGTGGTGTGGCCATCCCCCCTGGGGGGTGATTTCTCACTTTCTATCTCTCTGTCTCTCTATGTCTGTCTGGTGAGTGCACGTGCCCTATAGCAAAAACCTCTTCCAAAAAAAAAAATAAAGTATTATTTTTTATTTAACTTTGTTTTGTTTTGAGAGTTTTTTTTGCTATAGGGCACATGCATTCACCAGAAAGACAGAGAGAGACAAAAAGTAAGAAATCATCACCCAGCGGGGATGGCCATCCCACAGTCCTTTCTCCTCCATTCTCCTCTCAGGATCTTGGGCACGCATGCACACGTGCCTGGCCTTAGTTTAAACCACCAGGTCTGGTACTTGAACCACCGTCAACAACATGGGAGTCCAGCGACATAGCCATTATGCCATCTGCTGGTCCCTGTTTGTTCATTTTAATTTAACCAGAGAGGGAAGGAGAAAATGAAAGAACATGAGAAAGTAGGCTGCCAGGTCTGGGACTTGAACCACGGTCAGCCATATGGGAGTCCAGTGCCTTTAACCACCACACCACCTGCTAACCCGTAAAGAGAGATTTTGCTATAGGGTACGTTCGCTCTCCAGAGAGAAGGAGAGAGACAGAAAGTGATAAATGACTCCCCAGGGGCAGTGGCCACATCACAGTCTTCTCTGCTCCATTCTCCCTTGAGATTTTGGACACGCACACACTTGTGCATGGCATGAGTTTTAAGCCACTAGGTCCACTAAGCCACTTGAACCGTGGTCAGCCATGTGGAAGTCCAGCACCTTAACCACTTAACCAGTCCAGCGCCACCTGCTGGCCCTGTCGATCCAACTTTTTAAAAAGCTGACCCTCCACAAACTCACCCGTAGATCTCCTAACAGCCTGCAACATTTAAGGCCATAAATTATAGTCATGAGCATTTTACAAAGGATGGATTTTGTGGGGAAGTATTGATAGCTTCAATATGCAAAATTGTGAGTATGTGAACTTTCTCAATGAGTCAGATAACGAATCACAAGTGTAGCCATCTCTCCTCATCAGGAACCATCTTTAAAATCTGAGACTTTAGGAACCAGCAGATAGCATAATGGTTAAGTCACTGGACTCCCACATGGACAACTGTTTTTGAGTCCTGGATCTGATGACTTGAAACTCATGTCAGGTGTGTGCATGCGTTCCCAAAATTCCAAGAGGAGAATGGAGGAGAAGGGATTACAACGTTGGCCATCCTCCCTGGGGGGTGATCTGTGTGTGTGTGTGTGTGTGTGTGTGTGTGTGTGTCTCACCAGCAAATGCACACACTCTATAGTAAAAATCTCTCTCTAAAAAAAAGAAAAAGAAATCATTACATATTCTTTATGTAATTATGATAAAATAAAAATATGTACAAAGGGATTGCAGTGTGACCAGCCCCTAAGAGGGGGAGGGGGTGCTTTTTCACTTTCTCTCTGTCTCTGGCATGTGCATGCATCTCTGCCCAAAAAAGAAAATTATTGTGTTTGGTTTTTTTTTTTTTTTTTTTGCTTGTTTGCTTGTTTATAGAGATTTTTGCTATAGGACATGTGTGTTCGCCAGAGACACAGGGAGAAACAGAGAGAGTGTGAAATCACCCTCAGGGGTGATGGCCATGCTGCAATCCCTTCTCCTCCATTCTCCTCCTGGGATTTTGGGCATGCACACAAAATCAAGCCACCAGGTCTGGGACCTGAACCATGGTCAGCCATGTGGGAATTCAGCACCTTAACTACTATGCCACCTGCTAGCCCTCCCCCCCCCAATTTATAATGTTATTAGATATTTAATTGCTTGATGTTTGGCTATGCATCTTACATGTTTCATAGATTAAAGTCTCTCATAAACTTCAGCCAGCTCCTACACTGATACCATGTGGGAAGAGGACTGTACATGAGTGCTTACGTGACTATCCTTTACAGTAGGGATCACTGTGCATAGCAAAAGATACACACCATTTCATAAGTAATCAGAGCATTCTCAGAGTCCACTTGTAGAGACCAGAAGAAGTCTGTTAACAAAATTATAACAATGTGGTAGTTCCTAAAAAAAACAGAACTGCCATAAGGTCCAGCAGTCCTACTTCTGCACATACAACTAAAAGAATTGAAAACAGAGACTTAACTAGATATTTGTGCACCAATACTGCATTATTTGCAGTAGCCAAAATGTGGGAAGAAACCAAATGTCCATTGCTGGATGAATGGATAAACAAAATGTGGTAGGTACACACATACAATGGAATATTCAACTTTATAAAGGAATGAGGGCCTGCAGATCACTTGTTGTTTGGGATGGCTTGATCCCACATGGCTGAGTACACAGTTCAAATCCCAGACCCAGCAGCTTGAGAAACATGCTAGACTAATGTGTGCATGTGTGCCCAAATCCCAGAAGGAGGGAGAGAGAGAGAAGGAATTGCAGCGTGACCATTCCCTGTAGGAGTGCTTTCTCATTTTCCTCTCCATCTCTCCAGTGAGCATACATGCCCTCTGACAAATTTTTAAAAATAAATAAAAAGGAGTGAAATTCTGATATATACCATAACATGGGTGAACCTTGAAGGCATTACACTAAGAAAAATGCCAGCCACAAAAAAAAAAAAAAAGGTATATGATTATATGAAGTGCCCAGGTGTAGTCAAGATTTATAAAGACAGAAAGAATGGTGGCTACAGAGGCTGCAGTGCAGGGGTGCGTACAAAATTTTAGTCAGCAAAGATAAGAAGAGTTCTGCAGCAGATTGGGCCAGCCAGTGGCATGCTGGTTAAAGCAGCCGGATCCCACATGGCTGACTGTGCTGTTCAAATCTGGGACCTGATGGCCTGAAAAATATCAGGCATGTGTGCATGTGTGCTCAAAATCCTGAGAGAAGGGATTATGTCATGGCCAACCCCCTGACTGGGGAGTGGGGGTGATTTCTCTCTCAATCCCAAGTGAGCACACATGTCCTATAGCAAAAAAAAACAGTTCTGGAGAGGAATGGTGGTGATGCTTGCCCAACATGAATGTACTTAATGCCGCTGACCTGGATGCTTAAACATGCTTAAAATGGGGACCAGCAATTGGCATAATGGCTATGTCACTGGACTCCCATGTAGTCAACTGCAGTTCGAGTTCTGGACCCAGTGGCTTAAACTCACGCGGGGTGCATGTGCGTGCGTGTCCAAGATCCTGAGAGGAGAATGGAGGAGAAGGGATTGTGGCATGGCTAACCGCCCTGGTGGTGATTTCTCTTTCTGTCTTTCTGCCTCTTTCTGGCGAGCACATGTGCCCTATAACAAAAACCTCTCCAAAAAAAACCTTAAAATAGGCCCGGCCTCTATGGCATAGTCAGTTGCATACCAAAATGCAGTTCTGGAAGCCATATGACTGACTGGGCTCAGATACCAGGCTCAGGCAATCTGTGTGTTTGTACCCAGGATCCTGACAGCTGGTGGGCTCAAGGAAGGTGGTCATGGCATGACCAGACTCTATCAAGAATGATTTTTTTTTTTTTTTGGAGAGGTTTTTGCTACAGGGCATGTGCGCTCACCAGAAAGGCAGAGAGACAGAGAGGCAGAAAGCGAGAAATCACCCCCCAGGGGGGATGGCCATGCCACAATCCCTTCTCCATTCTCCTTTTGGGATCTTGGGCACACACGCACATGTGCCTGGCGTGAGTTTAAGCCACGGGGTCCAAGACTCCAACTGCAGTCGACTACATGGGAGTCCAGCGACATAGCCATTACTCCATCTGCTGGTCCTGAGAGTGATTTTCTCTCTTGTGCACATGTACAACTTGTGTTCTTGATTGTGAATAAATTTTTTTCCTTTTTTACTTGAGACTAGGTGCATGTACTCAAGAGAGAGATGAAGAAACAGCAAGAAAGGTAAAAAGCACCCACTCTCTCCAGTGGGGTATGTTTACATTGCAATCCCTTCTTCATTTCTCCATCCTTTTGGAATTTTGGACACACATACATATACACATACTTGGTGTGTTTTTTCAAGCCAGTGGGGTTGGGATTCAAACCATGGTTGGCCATATAGGAACCAGCTCCCTTAATCACTAGTCCATGGTACTGACCCAAAATTAAAACAAACAAAAACTGTTCAAATTGTAAATTTTATGTGCATATTTTATTACAGTAAAAAAGCTTTAATAAAAAGTCTATATTAATTAACCTGTGGACAAACGGAAGAGGAGAGCTAAAGGCAGAAGAGGGTTGAAAATATTTAAGTAATTAAAATTAATAAATAAAAATACGAATTTAATATTATAAAATAATAGGAGTTTGTACTTTCATGGTCTACTGAAGTACTCTGTGTGAAATACACATTTTGGAGTACCTACATTTTTGTTGTTATAAGGTTCATGCGCTTGCTGGAGAAAGAGAGAAGAAAAATGAGAAATCGCTCCCCAGGGGAGGTGGCCATGCTGCAGTCTCTTCTCCATTCTCCTCTTGGGATTTTGGGCATGCACGCACACCCACCTTTGTGATTTTCAAGCCACCAGGTCCGAGACATGTGGAACATTTCACTTGAGATAGCTCCTTTGGCAGAACCAGACTGGCAACTAGCATGGTCACAGAATCAGAATTCTGGAGGTAAAAGGGACCTCGGTGACTTTGTCCATCCCTGTTACAGGTGAGCCTCAACGATGGTGTGGTTGGCCTTCGCTTGCACAGCTTCCATAGTCACTAGCTCCACGATCAAGCACACTATTTCTCAGCCTTTTCTAAACTATTTACACTCTCTTCAAGACATCAGTACTTTTGCCGCCTCAAACTTCCCAAAATATGTTCTCCATTTCCCATTAAAATATCAAGTCTTTCAGAAGGGAACTCCGTCCCCTTCAGTCTCTTGATTCACTTCTGCTTATGCCCTTGACCCTCACTTTCCATCTCTCCCACTGCTCCCTCAATAATCATCCTCCTTTTTCCCACAGACTATTTCCCTCAGCCACCAAAATCCACAGATGTATTCTTAACTTTCTTTGGACTGCTCTAAACTATTTTGTTGCTGTCTCACAGTCACATTTCATGGCACTCACTGCTAAGCTTGTGACTACTGCTCAAGACAACCAGGGTGATACTCACCTGACAAGGGAGACACTGTGGTCACAAAGGTAATTTTCCCAGGGCGAGGCTTATCCACTGCACTCTGGATGTGCAGAATCCTGTGATTTCCCCAAATGTGGGAAACTCGACTGCATAATTCGTGGTAGTGGGGGACTGCATTTGCGCTCTCCACTATTGAAAAAAAAAAAAAGAAAGAAAAAGAAAAAGAACCAGGGTGACACAAAGCACTCTGGTTTTTGCCACCTGGCTGGCCTTGTTTTTTTTTTTTTTAAGTTAGTTTATTCCTTGATGGACAGAGGCAGAGTGAGAGAGAGAGACACAAAGACAGGCCTCCTCAACAGAGTTCCCATGCTACAGCCCTCCCATTTCATCCAGCCCAAATTGTGGTACAAATGTGCGCCTGACATGCTAAGGAGATCCCTGAATGTGAACCCAGGACCTTCCCGCTTTCCCCTGTGGTGCCAGCTGTACTCCACTGAACCCCTGCCTGATCCCTGTACCCCATGCATTTTTAAGGTAATTGCATTTATATAGCAGTTTCACTTATAATATTTTCTGTTTATCCTATGGCCCCATTAGGCACATCATTTTGCAGATGAAGGAAACAGGTTCGCAGAAGTTTTGTTTTTTGGTTTTTTGTTTTTAAGAGGTTTTTGCCTTAGGGTGCATGCACCCACAGGAGAGAGACAGACAGACAGACACAGTGAGAGGGAAAGTGAGAAATCACAGTGGATGTGGCCACTCTACAATCCATTCTTCTGGGATCTTGGGCACACATGCACACTCACTCAGCATGAATTTCAAGCCACCCAGTCCAGGATTCAAACCACATTCAACCATGTGGGAGTCCAGTGACATAACTGCTATGCCATATGCTGGTCCCAACAGACAATATGTTTTACCCAACTTTATACACTTCATACATAGAAGATCTGAACAGAACATTTGCTGAGCACTTAACACACATGACGTACTGGGCAGAGCATCCTGGGTGTATTCTTTAACCTTTGCAGCAACTTTTTTTTAAAGAATTATCTATTTATCTAACTCTATTTGTAGTTATTATTTCTTTAATGTGACCAGAGGCAGTGAGAGAGAAAGGGAAAGCAAGAAAGCAAGCCACCAGGTCCAGGACTTGAACTCTGGTCAGCCATGTGGGAATCCAGCGCCTTTATCCGCCACGTCACCTGCTGGCCCCCTATTATTTTTAGTGGGTTAATTTTTGCCATAGGGCATGTGTGCTCATTGGAGAGAGGGGGAAAGTGAGAAATCTACCCCCCCAGGAGGGATGGCCACACCATAATCTCTTCTCTGTTCTCTTGGGATTTTGGGCATGCACAAGCGTCCGGTGAGATTTTCAAGCCACCAGGTCCAGCACTCAAACTGTGGAGTTGGCTGTGTGAGATCCAGCCACCATAGCCAACACGCCACTTGCTGGCCCTGAGGCAACTGTTCTTCACATTCTTCATTTTATAATTGAAAACACCAAGACTTCATAGAAATTAAAGTGATTTGCCCAAACTAAGATTTTTTTAAGAGATATTTTTGCTAGAGGGTGTGTGCACTCGCCAGAGAGACAGAAAGTGATAAATCACAGAACTTGAACCGTGGTCAGCTACGTGGGAGTCCAGCAACATAACCATTATGTCTTTTGCTGGTTCCTCAAACTAGGATTTTAATTCAGTTAAGATTCAGATTAAAACAACAATTCTGCTATACTACGCTGCTTCCCATCCTTATACAAGTTAAGTATACATTTTCTTTTTTAAATTAAAAGTTTATTTTTTCTGTGACACAGACCCCTGGCAGAGTCTTGTATTACAATTCTTCGAGCCAGCCATAGGCATGCCAAATGTGCTCAGATTGACTGCGAATTTGAACAGCGGACCTTCCAATATGGCTCCAGTATTACACAGTGGCTCCAAACCCCCTGTACCACTGCAAAAGCACCAAGAACTTACATTTTCAATTATCCAAATTGACATGGTACAGTTGGAAAGGCTTTAGTGTCAGTCTTTGAGGTTAGAGTCTCTCTTTGGCTATCTGGCCCCATAGCCTAGTGGTTAAGGGGTTAAGTGGCTAAGGTCAATCATGGTATGAATCCTGGCCCCAGCAACTTGAAGAACACACCAGGTGCACACGGGGTACATGTGCGTGTGTGCCCCAAATCCCAATAGGATGGAGAAATGCAAGAGAAGGAGTTGTAGTATGACCACGCCCCAGTAGGAGGGTTCTCTTTATCTCTGTTTTTCTCTCTGGCAAGAATATGTGCCCTCTGGCAAGTAAAAAAAAGAGAGAGAGAGAGAGAGAATCTCTCTTTGGCCATTTACTAACTCCCTGACCTTAAGACAAGTTACTTAACCTCTCTTACCTGCACTTTCCTCACCTATAGAATAGGAATTTGGGGGCTGGCCGGTGGCGTGGTGGTTAAGGTGCTAGACTCCCACGTGACTGGCTGTGCTTTAAGTCCTGGACCTGGCAGCTTGCTTTCTCACTTTCTCTCTCTCTCTCTTTCTCTGTCTCTCTCTGGTCAAGTTAAAAATAATAAACAAAATTTAATTTAAAAATTATTTTAAAAATATATGAATTTGTACACAGCTGGATACCCTGATTATTTTTGCTCACAGCATCCCCATTTACTTCTTTTATTTTACACTTAACCCAGTTTGTAATTCATTACTGGTGTCCATCTCTACCTGCAGAATATAAGCAACATGAGGGCTGCAACTATATGTGTCTTGTTCACCATTGTATCCCCAGTACATCAAACTGGGCCTGGCACGTGGGGGACCCTGTATGTACTTGTTCAATAAACTCATCCCATCCCAACACAAGTAATGACAAATGGTTGAGATGACGGGTATGCTAATTAACCTGATATCATCACTACATACTGTATTCCTATACTGAAAAATCACATTATGAACTCACAAACATAAGCAATTATGATGTTCATTTATTTTTTAAAGATTTATTTATTTATTTATTGTTATTATTATTTTTCACATGAATTTTGCCAAAGACAGAGAGAGAAAGAGAGGAAGAGTGAGAAAGCAAGCCACCAGGTCCGTGACTCAAACCATGGTCAGCCATGTGGGAATTCCAGCACCTTAACCACCATGCCACCTGCCGGCCATGTTAATTTATTTTTTTATTTAAAGATTTTTGAACTTAATTTATTTCATATATTTTAATTTGACCAGAGAGGGACAGAAAGAAAGAGAGAAGGTGAGAAAGCAATCTGCCAGGTCTGGGATTCAAACAGCGGTCAGCCATGTGGGAGTCCAGTGCCCTTAACCACCACGCCACCTGCTGGCCCCTATATGTTAATTTAAAAAGTAATAGGCCAGCCCATGGCCTGGTGGTTAAGGCAGCTGGAATCCACATGGTCAATCATGTAGTTCAAGTCCTGTACCCAGTGACTTGGAAACACAAGTGAGGGAGAAAGAGATGAGAAAGGATTGTGGCATGACCATTCCCTGTGGTTGGAGGAGGTACTTTCTCTCCCTCTCTTGCTCTTCTCCAGTAACTGCACAAACCCTCTGACAAATAAGTAAATAATTTAAAAGTGCATAAACTATCAGAAGTAATGATAGTGCTGCTCTGGTAGTCTAGTGGTTAAGGGAGTCAGACCCCACATAGCCGACCATGTTTTGAATTCCAACCCCAGCAACTTGGAAAACATGCCAGGTGCATGTGTGTGCATGCCTCGAATCTCGATGAGATAAGGAAATGGAAGAGAAGGAATTGCAGGATGACTATGCCTTATTGAAGGATGCTTTCTCCCTCTTTCTTTCTCTGGTCAGCGCACATGTCCTCTGGAAAATTAGAGAAAAGGAAAGAAGAGGGGAAAGCAGGAGGAGGGGAGGGGAGAGAAAAGAGAGAAGAGGAGAGCTGTTCCTCCTGGTTCTCCTCCTTTAACATCCCCAGCAGAGGGGAAGGAGCACCTCATTACTGCTTGGTGGGCTCATTATCAACGGGGGAGATAAAGTTTCAGTTCCTTAATGAGCCTCTTTATACGTCCCATTGCACAGGTGTTGGGTCACCTGGTTACAGACTTGCCAGCTGTACAGACTGGGCCCCCCATTCTGCCTTTGGTGGCACAGGGCAAGGGGGCACTTTTTTGTTTGTTTTCCTGTGTCATTTGGATGGAAGAGCAATTGCTGTCTACAGTTTTTGTTTGCTAGGCTTCCCTTTCCCAGCCCTTTGGCTGGAAAGAGCAGGCTGCTGCTGGGGCACCCATTGGCATTTCCAGGTTGCTAGCTTCTTCAGCTCCAAGTTTGGAATATATGAGGTACAAAGAAAACTCAAGGAATTCACTAGTATGTCATTACTTGGGTTCCAAGGCCCCTAACCAGTCTGTCATCTTCTTTTCAGAGTCTTCATATTTTTTAAAAGAATTATTTACTTTTATTCATTCATTTTATTTTCATTTGATCAGAGAGATACGCAGAGAGAGAAAGAGGGAAAGTGAGAAAGCAAGCCACCAGGTCTGGGACTTGAACCATGTTCAGCCATGTGGGAGTGTCCAGTGCCTTAACCACCACACCACCTGCTGGTCCCAGAGTCTTCATACTTAAAAATATATATTTTATTTAACTTTATTTATTTGTTTGTATTTTAATTTGACCAGAGAGGGACAGAGAGAGAGAGGGAAAGTGAGAAAGCAAGCCACCAGGTCTGGGACTTGAACCATGTTCAGCCATGTGGGAGCCCAACAACCTTAACCACCACACCATCTGCCGACCCAAATCTTCATATGTTTTAAAATATATCATCAGGCAGTGGTGTGGTGGTTAAGGCAGCTGAATCCCACATGGCTGACTATGCAGTTTGAATCTCGGGCCTGGAGGGGATATATCTTGTCCAGGATTTTACTTATATTTAGTGAAAGAAATTTGAAAAGGTATGTCTAATCCTTCTTGGAAGTTATAGTCCTGCTTGGCACTTTTTAAAAAAGGCACACTTGACTATGTGATTCTCCTAGTTAAATCTTCCAATGATATCCCATCACTAAGGATAAACAAAAAAAAAAATCTTTCACATGACTTTATTAAAACGTCTTCAGGGCTGGGACCAGCAGTTGGCGTAATGGCTATGTCGCTGGACTCCCATGTAGTCGGCCGCGGTTTGAGTCCCAGACCCGGTGGCTTAAACTCACGCTGGGCGCGTATGCATGTGTGCCCAAGATCCTGAGAGAAGAATGGAGGAGGTGCCCCCCTGCGCGGCACCCCCCGGGCCGGACGCCAAGGTGGCGGCGGGCGCCCCCCCTCCCCCGCGCTCTCAGGGGCGGACGTGTGGCCTCTGGGCCAGCAAGCTGAAGCTGAAAACAAGGATTAAGAACTTGCAACCATAAGCAACAGAAAGAATCTTTAGCTGTCTTAAACCAATTGAGAAATATATTGTATAGGAGGATTTTCTCTACCTTTGGACAGTGAGAAGATGATGGTTACCAGCCCTGCATTACCT
>NW_006159782.1:1839479-1844779 GCF_000334495.1 Tupaia belangeri chinensis | reverse complement strand
ATTGCAGCGTGGCCATCCCCCCTGGGGGGTGATTTCTCGCTTTCTGTCTCTGTCTTTCTGGTGAGCACATGCGCCCTATAGCAAAAACCTCTCAAAAGGGGGAAAAAAAAGGTCTTCAGGGCCAACCAGTTGATGTGGTTAAGGTCACTGAATCCCACATGAGTAACTGCACAGTTCAAGTCCTGAGCCCAGAAGCCTGAAAAACACACTAGGCACACATATATGCATGCCCAAAATCCTGAGAGGAGAATGGAGGAGAAGGGATTGCAGCGTGGCCATCCCTCCTGGGAGATGCTTTCTACTTTCCCTCTCTGTCTCTTTCTCAATCTCAATCTCTCTCCTTGTCTATAGCAAATTAAAAAGAAAAAAAAAATAAAGTCTTCATTGCCTGGCCATTACCACAGTAGGGTAAATGTAATAATGTAGTACCTGACCATGGTGGTGGTAAATGTTTAACAGCTGATTCTGGGGGGTAAAGGAAACCCTAACATGTAGTGTTTGCCACTTTCCATGGTGTAAATACTACTACTGTGGTCAATTTCAAGCTATCCGTTACTAGATAGGGAACTGGTGAGAAATGCTAGCAATTTACATGTCATTGCAGCCACATTTTCTTTTTTTTCTTTCTTTTTTTTGGGGGGGAGAGATTTTTGTGATAGGGTGCGTGCACTCGCCAGAGAGACAGAAAGAGACAAAAAAGCAAGAAATCAACCTCCAGGGGGAATGGCCACACCACAATACCTTCCAGCATGAGTTTCAAGCCTCCAGGTTCAGGACTTGAACTGTGACCATGTGGGAGCCCAGTGACATAACCATTACTCCATCTGTTGGTCCTAACACATCTTATATCACTCTCTCTTTATACCCCAGCTATTCCAGACTTTTGTTAAGAGTGCATTATGCAGGGAACCAGCAGTTAGCGTAATGGCTATGTCGCTGGACTCCCACGTAGGCGACCACGGTTCGCGTCCCAGACCCGGTGGCTTAGACTTACGCAAGTGCGTGCGTGCCCAAGATCCCGAGAGGAGAATGGAGAAGAAGGGATTGCGGCGTGACCATCCCCCCTGGGGGGTGATTTCTCGCTTTCTGTCTCTCTGTCTCTCTCTTTCTGTCTGGTGAGCGCATGTGCCCTATAGTGAAAACCTCTCAAAAAAAAAAAAAAAAAAGAGTGCACTATGCAGACCAGCTGGTGGTGTGCAAGTTAAGGCACTGTATCCCACGTGGCCAAATGCATGGTTGAGTCCAGGACCTGGTGGTTTGAAAAATCACACCAGGCACATGTGCATATGTGCCCAGAATCCCAAGAGAAGACTGGAGGAGAAGGGATTGTGGCATGCCCATCCTCCCGAGTGATTTCTCATTTTCTGTCTGTGTCTCTGGAAAACACACTGTTCAATAGTAAAACTTAAAAGCGAGAGACAGAGAGAGAGAGCGAGCGTGCACTATCCTTTCTCCATCTTCTAGCTCCTTCTGCATGCTGTTCCTTTTACCTGGAATGTCTCAGAGAGAGAGAGCATGTACACTGGAATCATCTTGCACCAGTTCACAAGAGCAATTGTTACATTTTCAGATGCGGGCTGTGAATGTTTAAAAATCAAGGTTTTTTGGTGTTTAGCATTTACCAGCATACCAGTACACCAACTCCTCTTTGTCTAGCTGGCTTGTCCTTTAGTCTCAAACCATTTCCTGTAAGAGAACTTCCTCCTGACCTCCAGATTCGCATTCTGCCTTAAAACTTCGTCTACTTTCCCTTTTGTAAAATTTATTGGAATTATCATTGACTCTATATTCAATAATGAAAGGTCTTTTGCAAATAAATACTTAAAATATCAGATGCTTTTTTTGTCTAGACCAGCATGTCATAGTTGACACATACCAAGTTCTGTAGCAGTTTTAGGAATATTTGGTGAATTGGGGCCAGCAGGTGGTGTGGTGGTTAAGGTGCTGGATTCCCACATGGTCGACCACAGTTCAAGTCTTGGACCTGGCGGCTTGCGCGTGCGATCTCTCTCTCTCTATGTCTCTCTTCCTCTCTCTCCTTCTCTCATCAAATTATAAAATTAAATAAATAAATAATTTTTTTTAAAAAAGAAATATTTGGTGAATTAATAGATGGATGCGAGAAACTAAAGTTAAACCAAAGAAACTAAAGTCAAATTACAACCTATTGTATTCTAAGTGAAATGAAATTACACATAGGATGGGAACCTGTATGGAGGGGCCAACAGGAGGCATAGTGCTTAAGGTGGTAGACTCCCACATGGCTAACTGTACCTGAATCCCAAACCCAGCGGCTTGAAAATCATGCTGGGGGACTGTCGTGATGGTTATGGTGCTAGACTCCCATATGGGCCAACTGCAGTTCAAGTCCCAGACTTGGTGGCTTGCTTTTTCATTTTCCCTGTGTTTCTGTCTCTCTCTGGTCAAATAGAAAGTAATAATAATAAAATTAAATAATTCTTTTTTAAAAAGAAAGAAAAATCACAGTGGCCACGTGTACCTGTGTGCCCAAAATCCCAGGAGGAGAATGGAGGAGAAAGGATTGCAGCAAGGTTATCCCCCTGGGTGGTGAGTTCTCACTTTCCCTCTCACTGTCTCTCTCTCTTTCCAGTGAGCGCATGCATCCTACTACAAAAACCTTAAAGAAATCTGTATGGAATATGCATAAAGTCATCTTGAGTTTATGCAGCAGAATCTAGTTTAGAGAATGCCATAGCCAATAACCACAGCAGGCTATTCTAGTATGATCCATTCACAAGGTTTTCTGTTTCTTTTCTTCTTTCATTTTTCTCAGTTTGAGAGAAGGTACATGGACAGAGAGAGAGAAAAATCAGAAAGCATCCTCTGGGGGAGATGGTGATGCCACAATCCCTTCTCGTCCATTTCTCCATTACAGCACTGTAGAAAATAACTCACAAGTTATTGGCACTTCTTCTCTTGTATCACTATGATCCCTTCCTAATAAATAAAATATGACAAAATATGTTAGAAAGTAGATATAAATTGAATGGGAAGCATGCCAGGTGGGGCTATTTAAGGCATTCTAAGTATTTCAGCTTAGCTGTCACTCCTCACAGAGGCCTTACCTAATCACCCAATTCAATTTTTTTTAGAGGTTTTTGCTATAGGGCGCATGTGCTCGCCAGACAGACAGAGAGACAGAAAGCGAGAAATCACCCCCCGGGGGGATGGCCACACCGCAATCCCTTCTCCTCCGTTCTCCTCTCGGATCTTGGGCACGCACACACGCGCCCAGCGTGAGTTTTAAGCCACCGGGTTCGGGACGCAAACTATGGTCAATTGTGGGAGTCCAGCGATATAGCCATTGCGCTAACTGCTGGTCCCCCTAATCACCCAATCTAATGTTGCCTCCTCCTCCTCCCCTCAATCTCATTACGTGCTTTGTTTTCTTCCTGACACTTGATACCTGAGAGTTCCTGATGTATTTGACTTACTTGGAGTTTAACTCCTTCATCACAATTTCTTCTATTTTCTTTTTTAAAATTATTTTTATTTAACTTAACTTTTTATCATCTTTTTTTTTTTTTTCTTTCCTTTTTTTTTTTTTTTTTGTCCCAATTTGAGACAGAGAGAGAGGGAAAAGTGAGAAAGCAAGCCACCAGGTTCCGGACTTCAACCACAGTCTGCAATGTGGGAGTCCAGCCCCCTCAACCACTGCCACCTGCTGGCCCTTCTCCTATTTTCTTCTTCTTCATGATAGCATATGAGAGCCAGAGAGCATCCCCTATCCACAAAATCTTTTTTCCTCCACAATCCAGGTCCCACAGCCCTCCCACCTGATGAACGTTCATGTGGACCTTGAATCGGAACCCATCTTCAGCCATATGGCTTCTTACACTGCAGTTCAGTTAGCCAACTGTGCTTTTCCTTTTTTAAATAGGACCGGCTACATACTCAATTCATTTGTTGAACAATGTTCTTGGTATCTTAGTTGACTGTGGGTTTCTCTGTAGGGGCCTAGAGGCACATAATAAAGGAGATGATAGAAAACATGAAAACATCAAAACTGGGGCTAAGAAAAATGTGTGTAGAGTTCCTCTAATCCTACAAAGTCTCACACATTTTTCCTCTTTCCAAGTCGGGTTAAAACTGCGGTGGTGTTTTCACGGATTGGTTGTTCCTGTTTAGGACAAACGGGGAAACTAATCACAGTTCTTCCGGTTTAGCAATGAAGTCAACCCTCTCCACTATTTTTCAATTGTCTTTTAAGGGCTTAGAATTTTTAAATAAACCTATACAAGATTTAAGAGTGAATCTCTGCAAGAATATAGATGTAAAAGAGCAGGGCTAGGTCTAGAAATGGGAGGGTGACATAGAATACAAGTCAAAAATGAATGCCTCACAAAAATTCAAGTACAGCCACTGCAGGGAGGTCAGTTAAGACTATAGCGTGGGAACCAGCAGTTAGCGTAACGGCTATGTCGCTGGACTCCCACGTAGTCAACCTTGGTTCAAGTCCCGGACCTGGTGGCTTAAAACTCACGCCGGACCCGTGTGCGTGGGTGCCCAAGATCCGAGAGGACAATGGAGGAGAAGGGATTGCTCCGTGACCATCCCCCCTGGGGGGTGATTTCTCGCTTTCTGTCTCTATGTCTCTCTATAGCTGTCTGGTGAGCGCATGCGCCCTATAGCAAAAACCTCTCCAAAAAAAAAAAAAAGACTATAGCAAGGCGAGGAAGGACAGAAGTTAGGGGAAAAGGACCCTAATAAGATGACCAATAGGGCAATGGGGCACGTGTATGCACATACGTGAAGGTGAAATCGGGTCCCTTAACCAAAGGCCCTTCTAGGACGGAATGGGATTGTGGGTGGGAGGACTGAGGTGACATCGCCCGGCTCTTAAGCCTCCTCCGTCTCTTTCTGACGGGCAAGTGAATACAGAGCTGGAGAACGCCCGCTCCGTTTTGGTCTTGGGGAGGACATTCGGGGTTTCCTCAGTCTTCAGTCGACTCTCTGAGCACTTCCTGAATGAATCAGGTCACCAGCGGGGTCCCGGGCCCCGGTAGGCCGAGCTCCCAGGGTAACTGCACCGCGGGCCTGCTCGGAAGTGGGCTGGGATCTGCGAAAAGCCGGCGTGGGGCTCTCGGGTTTCGGCAGCAGAAGGCACCCGGAGCGGCGACGCGACAGGTCCGGTCAAAGTAGAGGAAGCAGCCGCCGCCCCAGTGGAGGGCGTGCAGCAGGGGTCTCCCCAGGGGAGGGGAACAAGAGCGAGCCCTTCCGAACGTTCCCACCCGGCTCGCTCGCTCACGTCGCTGCGGCCCCGCCCGGCCCCGCCCCAT
>NW_006159782.1:1828580-1838985 GCF_000334495.1 Tupaia belangeri chinensis | reverse complement strand
GGTGGGGTGGTGGGATGGGGAGTTGGAGCGACTGCGGTGGGTGGAGGAGGGGGCCGTGCGGTGAAAGCCGGGAACCTGAGGTCCTACCGCAGTGGAGGCTTCTGAGGAGCGCCCTCGTGCGCTCCTTGCCCCGCCCCTCTGAAGCTGGAGGTCTTCTGATGCGCGGACCCCTACTCGATCCTTTCCGAGCCCAGGTCTCCATCCTCTTCCTCTCTGGCCCTCGCTTCCTCTGAGTTAAAGTCTTGGATTTGAGACTTGGCTCTTCTGAGACGTCTGTACGTTTGTCACAGCCGCCTCAGCCGTGTGATTCCGTCACGTCCACAGTCTCCCCGTTCAAAACAAAACGAAAACATTGTGGAATCAGTTTAAAATAAATTGCAAGCCTAAATCTTGTGACATTTGGGTACGGTTGGTTTTAATTGCAGATGACCTGGTTAAGAGTGGGAAAGCAAAAGTGTGGAACGTGTGTTTTGGCGTGAAAAGCCTCTTAGGTTGCCAACCCTTCCTGATTAATAGTGTCCAGTCTAAACTACAATGAAATAAATCTCAAAATGAACACTCTGAAGTAGGGAAGATACTGCTCCTGCAATGTCTGGCTAAAAACTGACAATATACCGCTTCCTGGTGCTTTTTGGTGTATCATTGTGGGCTCGTTACAGCCAGCAGCCATATTGAAGAATAACAGAAGTGGAGTTTTTACTCCAAGTCGAGGCTGTGGTGTGAAAAGTGCGGAAGAAGTTCGTAGACATCGAGAATTAGGTTTGGAAGAGAGAAAGGTTTGGGAGGTGACTGCAAATTAATGGACAAAAGGGAAGTTGGGAGTATATATAACTGTAGAAGCCAGAGTGTTGACTACTGAAATACTGCTTTTAGATACTATTACTGGAATCGTCTTAATTAAAAAGAGTGTACATATGAAAGCTGAGAACAGTAGTGAAGAGGATAGTAGGAACTGAGCAAAATTCTTGTGAGTCCTACTAGTTTGTTGGGAAGTAATCTAAGATTTGAGTGGCAACCTTGTTCTGTGTACTGACTGGGTAGTTATCCAGCTTATCCCACGATTACCCATGTTATGATCCAATCATCATCCTAGTCCATTCTGTTCCTAGTTTTCACCTCCTGCTTAGGCTTCCAGAACTGCCTTCAAGAGTAGATGTTTATTTATGCGGGTTTTGAGCTCTTTTGCAAAGCTGGGAAACCTGCACAATAATTCACATTTGTGATTAAACCTAAAGCAGGCACTTAAAAATTATTCCCAATTTACTTATATTGATATGGCTGACTAAAGGTATAGGGAAAAAATGAAAAGATGACTCATTGATTTCTATGTTCATATGCTCAACCTTTTGGAGAGTGGGAGAGCATGCATGTAGTGTACAATATCCTCTGATAAAATAAATCAGAGTAACTTAATACCCAAAAGCTCATTTTGTTTTGTGATTCCTGTGGTCAAAGTAATGGTAACTGCAGCATGAAATCCTAAAGAGTGAGTGTGTTATGTTACAGGAGA
The DNA here is from genome assembly GCF_000334495.1 of Tupaia belangeri chinensis. NCBI lineage: Eukaryota > Metazoa > Chordata > Mammalia > Scandentia > Tupaiidae > Tupaia > Tupaia belangeri. The sequence continues at coordinate 1,837,475 of NW_006159782.1, read as the reverse complement.
GTGCTTTGTTCCCCCTTCTTCTCTTTGCAGTGGAATGCAGTAGCCCTCTGGGCCTGGGATATTGTGGTTGATAACTGTGCCATCTGCAGGAACCACATTATGGATCTTTGTAAGTAATTGGAGGAGGATGGGAGGAAGTTGAGAAGGTTACAGAGATTGTGGCTATCCTGATGTGACCAGTTTTCTTCACAAGGAGATACAAAGCATAGAGGGCTTGGGGATCTCTTGCATCTTGTCTGTTACGTGTTTGAAATAGAGTAGTTTTTTTGTTTGTTTGTTGTTTTTTATGATGTCCAGAAGGCATACCCAGCTTTCAAAATAAATTGCTCCATCCAAAGGGTGGCAAGGACACATTTAGAATGAATTGTAGACATAGGCGCTGTTGATTCTTCCTTCGTCTTCCATCTTATACCCAGACTCAAAGGCAGAAATAGTGAAAAGAAGAAAATTAACCTTGAGCTATGAAATTCTATTGAGTTAGTTTGCTGGGCAAGATTTGTAAAGAGGAGAAGCCTAAGGAATAAAGATTTCCGATATTAACTCCAAATAGGAAAAAGAGCATCTTTGCTGACACCTCCATAGCTAATTAATTGCACCAGCAATTTCATTTACAGCTTCACATATTTCATTACACACAGTGGTCAACACATAGAGGATCTGACTATACCTGCTGAAGGACTTGACTTTTATTCTTGTAGTACTAGGGGCAAGAATTTTTTTTTTTTTTTTTTTTTTTGAGAGGTTTTCGCTATAGGGCACGTGCGCTCGCCAGACAGACAGAGAGAGACATAGAGACGGAAAGTGAGAAATCACCCCCCAGGGGGGATGGTCACGCCGCAATCCCTTCTCCTCCATTCTCCTCTCGGGATCTTGGGCACGCACACACACGTGCCCGGCGTGAGATTTAAGCCACCGGGTCCGAGACGTGAACCGCGGTCGGCTACGTGGGAGTCCAGCGACATAGCCATTACACTAACTGCTGGTTCCCAAGGGGCAAGAATTTTGATCACACCAGGAGCAGTTGTGGTTACTTTTTCATCTAGGTACCAAAATAGTTTGTTAATGAGATGAGATCAGAAATAGGGCAAAGAAACCTCAAGTTTCTAGAGTTGAAGTTTTAGGCACTTATTTTTTAGTCATCTACATTTTCAGATTTGTCTTGAGCCATTCTCCTGTTTACTGTGGTGGTTTCTCTGTGCCCATGCCTTTTTTCTTTTTTGCCCTAGAAGGTATTCGTGGTTGCCACAGAAGTAGGTAGAGGAAGAAGGCAACCCCAAGTAAGGAGTTGTTACACCCCATTTCCTTTTCCATTTCGCCATCCTATTGGAATTTTGGGCATTCATGCACAAGTGACCAGTATATTTTTCAAGCCACTGGTCTGGGGTTTGAGCTGTGCAGCAAACCATGTTGGATCCAGTTCCCTTAATCACTAGGCCACAGGGCTGGCCTGCCCGTTCTCCTTTTTTGTTTTTTTTTTGAGAGGTTTTTGCTATAGGGCATGTGTGCTCGCCAGAGACACAGAAAGCAAGAAGTCACACACACCCCCCATGGGGGATGGCCATGCCTCAATCCCTTCTTCTCCATTCTCTTCTCTGAATCTTGGGCACGTATGCACAAGCGCCTGCCGTGAGTTTAAGCCACCGGGTCCGGGATTCGAACTGTGGTCGGCTACATTGGAGTCCAGTGACATAGCCATTACACTAATTGCTGGTCCTCCGTGCTCTTTTTTAGAGGCCTTACATGTCATACTCACTTTGTCTAGAATATTTCCTTTCTTTCCTCTTCTCTACTTTAGTCTGACCCAGCAATGTCTGATCTAATGTAAGTTACAAAGCAGAGCACATGTATGATTTAAAATTTTGCTAGTGCCGGCATTAAGAAAGAAACAGGTGGGTGCTGGCAGGTGGCGTAGTGGTTAAGGTGCTGGACTCCCACCTGGCCAAACTGCAATTTGAGTCCCAGACCTGGTAGCTTGCTTGCTCACTTTCTCTTTCTCTCACTTTTGGCCTCTCTGGTCAAATAAAAACAATAATAATGATAAGTAAAATTAAATAAACAATTCTTTTTAAAAAAGAATTATTTAATTTTAGCCATTTATTCATTTATTTTAATTTGACCAGAGAGAGATACAAAGAGAGAGAGAGAGGGAAAGTGACAAAGAGAGAGAGAGAGGGAAAGTGAAAAAACAAGCCACCAGGTCCATGACTCGAACCATAGTCAGCTATGTGGGAATGTCCAATGCCTCAACTACCATGCCACCTGCTGGTCCCTAAATAAATGATTCTTAATACAAAAAAAGAAACAGGTGAAATTAATATTTTATTTAACCTACTGTATCCAAAATACAGTCATCTGTCAGTTTCTGAAAGAGCCCCCAGCAGATACTAAAATCCATGGGTGGTCAAGTTCTTTATATAAAATAGTAGAGGGTTTGAATGTAACTTGTACCTGTCTTCTTTTTTTTTTTTCCCTGTCTTCTTATATAATTTTTTTTTGAGAGGTTTTTTCAATAGGGTGCATGCGCTCACCAGACAGAGAGAGACAGAGAGATAGAAAGCAAGAAATCCCCCCCCAGGGGGGATGGCCATGCCGCAATCCCTTCTCCTCCATTCTCCTCTCGGAATCTTGAGCACGCACACATATGCGCCCGGTGTGAGTTTAAGCCACCAGGTCCGGGACTCAAACCACGGTCGACTATGTGGGAGTCCAGCAACATAGCCATTACGCTAACTGCTGGTCCCTCTTCTTATATAATTTAAAATCATCTTTAGATCACTTATAATGCTTAATACAATGAAAGTGTTATTTAAATGGTTGTTAGACTATACTTCTTAAAATTTGTATTATTTGTTATTGTTGTATTATTTTTCTCTTTTGGAAATATTTTTGATCCATGGTTGGTTGAATCTGTAGATAAAGAAGGCTGGCTATATTTTCAACATATAAACTATTTCTAAAAGAAAAAGATTTTATATCCTCTTATTTGTACTAAGTCTTCAAAGTTCAGTGTGTATTTTATATAGCACATTTCAACTCAGATTAGCCACATTTCAACTCAATATTCACATGTGAGTCCTGGCTCTTTTGTTTTTATTGTTGGTTTTTTTTTTTTTTTTTAATTTGCTACAGGTCACATGTGCTCACTAGAGAGTGAAAGTGAGAAAGCAAGCCACCAGGTCTGGCACTTGAACCACAGTCAGCCATTTGGGAGACCAGCACCTTAACCACCACACCACCTGCTGGTCCCCCGGGCTGTTTTCCCCTGACCATACTTCTAAACTTATATAAACACAGGTTATGGCAGTTACCTTTTTTTTTTTTCACCCAAGAATTATTTTATTTAATTTTTTTACTTAATTTGATTTGACCAGAGAGGGATAGAGTGAGAGAGAGAGAAAAAGAAAGTGAGAAAGCAAGTGGTCAGGTCTGGGACTCAAACCACAGTCAGAGATGTGGGAGTCTAGGACCCTTAACTACCACGCCACCTGCCAGCCTCTAGAGTGATGTTTTCTATAGGCTGCATGTGCTTGCTGGAGAGAGAGAGAGGGAGTGAGCAAGAAGTCAACCCCTGGGGTGGGGGAGATGGCCATGCCACAATCCCTTCTCCATTCTTCTGGGATTTGGGGCATGCACACATGCCTAGCATGAGTATCAAGCCTCCACGTCTGGGACTCAAACTGTGGTCAGCTGTGTAGGATATAACCATGTCCAGTGACACAGCCATTACACCATATGCTGGTCCCATGTAGTTCTATTAAATATTCTCAAGACATCATTTAATTTAGTTGGTTCTCCCTCATGTCCGTTTTATTTACTATTGGATACCAAGCATCTAGCATAGTGTCTGTATGTAGTAAGTAGCCACTAAACATTTGCTGAATTAATAATAAAAACACAGAAAATAGCGGAACAAAACACAGAAGTCTGTGGTCATAAAGATGAAGATGGCATGAATTAAATGTTTTGTGTTGGAGAGCAATCGTGGCAAGTGCTGATAGGTTATTGTCCTTGGCTTTGAGCTTTGAGGCTGTTTACCTGTTTGAACTGTGGTCAAAGCAGATCAGCTGCTACCATGACGTTTACGGTACATGGAAGAATCCATCACAGAAAAACACATGTACAGTTTTAAATGTGTTTGGGTGGAGTCTTTGATTACACTCCTGCCAAGTCTTTGTGTGCCCTGTGTTTTCACACGAAGTTGTACCCAGAGAAAATTTTCTTTCTCAGGCTGCCTGAAAATAGTTAATGATGTTACATAACTGATTTTTTTTTCTCCCCTCTATATTTAATTCATTGTTTCTCTGGATGCAAGAGAATGTACATCTTGGGAGAATCACAAAAGACAAAAGCCATCTTAGGCTTCTTCTTTTACAGTTGGATGTTTGAGAGATCAGTAGACTTTCAGATAGACACCTGTTTTATCTGTAATGTATTGTACTTTATTTATATTTATTTTTAAAGAGAGATTTTTGCTATAGGGCACGTGCACTTGCCAGAGACAGAGAGACGGAAAGTGAGAAATCACCCCCCCACCACACACACACACACCGAGGGTAAGGCCCTGCCACAATCTCTTCTCCTTCATTCTCCTCTGGGGATTTTGGGCACAAATGCACATGTGCCCATTGTGAATTTTAAGCCACCAGGTCCAGGACTTGAACTTTGGTCAACTATGTAGGGGTCCAGCGATATAACTGCTTTGTCATCTGCTGGTCCCATAATGTTTTTTGTTTTTGTTTTTAAGAATTATTTTATTTAACATTCTTTATTTCTTCATTTTTTAATTCGACCAGAGAAGGACAGTGAGAAAGAGAGAGAGAGAGAAAGTGAGAAAGTAAGCCGGCAGGTCCGGGACTCAAACCACAGTCAGTCCTATGGGATTCCAGTGCTCTTAGCCACCACACCACCTGCTGGCCCCTCTGTAATGTATTTTAAATGTCAGATGTAGTAGAGTGTTGAACTCCTGTTTTTAAAATTACTAATTTTTTTTCTACATTTTTTTTTTTTTTTTTTTTTTTTTGGTTTTTTTTTTTTTTTTTTAGGTTTTCGTCATAGGCCTATGTGCTTGCCAGAGAGACAGAGACAGAGAGAGGGAAAGTGAAAAATCACCTCCAGGGAAGATGGTCATGCTGCAATCCCTTCTCCTGGAATTTTGGGCATGTACACACATGTGCCCAGCATGATTTTCGAGCCACTGAGGCCAGGACTCAAACTGCAGTCAGCCATGTGGAAGTCCAGATATTAACCACCATACCACCTGCTAGCCCCCAGACTGGTTTTAAAGCCATTGGGTCCAAGATTTTAACCATGAAGTTGACCATATGAGACCCAGCCACCTTACCCACCACAGCACCGACTGCCTTAGTCTGTTTTGTTCTACCACAACAAAATCCTTTTATATATCCTTTTGATTTTATGTGCATCTTTCATAATCAGTTATCTCAGTAAGTTGTGAACTCCATTTTCTTCTTACTGTAATAATATATGCACTTATGTATATTGACAAAATCTTCACATTTCTTATTAATTAACATTTTTGCTTATTTAAAATGTATACAGATTCCCACTGAAGAAATATATCTGGGGAACCAGAAGTTAGCGTAATGGCTATGTCTCTGGACTCCCACATAGTTGACTGCAGTTCACATCCCAGACCCGGTGGCTTAAAACTCATGCCAGGTGCGTGTACGTGCGTGCCCAAGATCCTGAGAGGAGAATGGAGGAGAAGGGATTGTGGCGTGACCATCCCCCCCGGGGGGGTGATTTCTCGCTTTCTGTCTCTCTGTCTCTGTCTGTCTGGCGAGTGCACACGCCCTATAGCGAAAATCTCTTAAAAAAAAAAAAGAAAGAAAGAAAAGAAATATATCTGTATAAATTATCATTTATTCAGTCTGGCTCCAGGCTTTGGGTTATTTTTCTGTTTATTAATACTCTGATTCCACTCAAATGAGTTTCTGTTTGTTCTCCCTGCCTGACATTTAGACTTATGCCAAATTTGACTCAGGTCTGCCTTTCTGGCTATGATTGCTTTGTGCTGTTTTGAGCAAAATGCTTACTACAGAAGTCCATCCTCTGCTACATGCACAACTCTGTAATAGAGGAGCAATTAAGCTCTCTTTTTTTTTCAAAAAGAAGTCTGTCTATAGGTCCAGTAAGTGACATGGTGGTTTAGGGCACTAGACTCCCACATGGGTCACTGCTGTTCGAGTCCCGTAGCTGGCAGTTTGCTTTCTCTCTCTCTTTGCCCCTCTCTGGTGAAATTAAAATAAATAAATACATACATAAAGTTAAACAAAATCATATGTTAAAATAAAAAAATAAATCAGTCTATACCCCCCTCAAGCCTGGTGTAGGGCCAGTCACATGTGAGGTATTCAAAGAATATTTGCTCCTTTTGACTAGTTTAATACATGTTTATGTTTATTTTGCTTTACAAAATCCATTTTCTTATTTTTCTGTATTGCCCAAGGGTACATGAACTTGCCAGAGAGAGAAAGGGGGAGAGAGTGAGAAAGCACCCCCCAATAGAAGATGGTCACACCATAATCCTCTTTGACCCCTCCCAATCAGATTTTGAGGATGCACACACATGTGACAAGGATATATTTTTCAAACCAGTAGAGATGGGAATCAAACCATGATTGGCCTTGTGGGATCACAGCTACCCTAACCACTGTGCAACTGGCAGGCCCAACATGATTTATTTTTTAGGAAGATATCTGTTCTTATGACAACATGCTCAAGTATTGACTTCCTACCCTTGTGAAACAGAAACATTTTTCTGATTCGAAACTAGGAAAAGAGTCTGACCTATAAGCTCAGTCTCCATGTTCTCCTGTCCCTCTTTCATCTCTGGCAACAACTTAAATGTCAATTTTTGAAACAAAAATGGAGTAACCTTGGGGCTGGATGGTGGCACAGTAAGACTCATCCACACGGGAAGGTGACTGGCCCAAGTCCAGAGACCTCCCTGAGTCAGCCAGGCAGGTGTCCATAATTGGGTCTGAGGCTGAGGTGGATGTGTGTCAAGATCCTCTTGGTTACCGCATTTCTGTCTCTCTCACTTAGGAAAGAACTAAACACATTTTTAAATGGAGTAATTCCAAAGACTTGTTTAATATTTTGAGCATCTGAAGAAATGTGCTGGCTTTTAGATCCTCCAGTTTGTGATAGGGCATCAAATGTGCCCTTTTTGGTAACCACTCTTGGTGGAAGAAACAGGTGGCTTTACATGTAGAACAAGGCAGCCCTGCCTAGATGGATTACAGAGAGCCTCCAGATAAGCCCTAAGAACATGCTTAGCCTTCATGTCCAGGAAAAACTGACTAATACTGAAATTTGATAGGCCATCAGTAGAGAAGCATGTCCATTGGCAGTAGGCATGGTAGACTAAATACATTGTTGGAAGATGTCCATGTCTGGGTTCCTGGAACTTGTAACTATGACAGGTTACAAGGCAAAGGGGAACAGGGAATACACATGTAGTTAAGGCTGATAACCAGCTAGCTTATAGGAAATTATCCTAATTGATTTGGGTGGCCCCAACTAACCACAAAGATTCCTTTAAGTGGAAGCAAAAGGCAGAGAAAGCCCTGGAGAAATCAGCTAAGAAGGAACACAGGCCTTCCAACACCAATCTCTAGCATGAGACTCATTTTGGACTTTTAACATCCAGAGTTGTAAGATGTTAACTGGCCTGTTCTAAGCTACCATATTTGTGGTAGGTAGTTAAAGAAGCAATGGGAAACTAATACACTGGTGTCCTCTAAGCTTCACCACTTAGTCAAAGCTGCCCCAGGGTCTCCCCTCCTCAGCAAAGTTCTGAGAACTAAGAGTTTAGAGATGAAAGACGCTGCCACGAACTCTCAGCCTGATTGAGAATGTCACTATTAGTTTCGAAGTATAAGCACATGTGCTGCGACGCTAGGTAGTTAGCATATACTAGAGAAATTATCCTGACTTTGTTCTCCTGTTAGAGAGAATAGAGATGGCATTCAAGGAGGAGCAGCAAGTATTCAACTTTTGAAAGTACTTATGTGAAAAATCAAAATTCACATTTTAAAGAATGTTATTTATTATTATAATTTTTAAAAATTTGCTATAGCAAATGTGTACTCACCAGAGAGAGAGAAAGTGAGAAAGCAAGCCGTAGGTGGAGAACTCTAACTGTGCTAGGTTACGTGGAAGTCCAGTGCCTCAAACATCACACTACCTGCTGGTCCCCAAATTCACATATTTTAATGACACAAAAATAATTAAAGAAAATTGAAAAGGAAGAATTGTAAGTTCCCGAACATGCGAGCTTTTCTCAAATAAGCAACTCCCCGAGATATACAGTCTCTACCCAATACATTATTGAGACATCTATCACTGTTCCTTTTAAATGGCAAAATGTCTAAAAGCCAAAAGCTTCTGATGCAATGACTCTTCTGTAAGTAACTGACTAAAATTATACATAAATTATATATTGTTTCCTCTGCTTTCATTCAGAATTTCAACTTCATTCTCTTCTAAGCTCCAAGTTATGCTCTTCTTTCAGGACACCATCCCAAAATCACTTTCTTGCCAAAGTCCTCCCTGATGTACTAAGTTGAAATAACTACTTATCTCCTCTAAAATCTCCTTTACTTTGAAAATACAGACAACATCCCAATAGCTACCACCAAACTAAGGAATACAAATGTGAGTGGAAGAAAATAAGATGAAATTTTGCTTTTGTTTTTGAGAGATTTTTGCTAAAAGGCACATGTGCTTCCTGAAGAGACAGAGAGATATGAGATACATAAAGTGAGAAATCACTCTTCTGGGAAGATGGCCACTTCATATTCTCTTCTCTTCCATTTTCCTCTCAGGATTTTGGGCATGCACGAACACGTATCTGGAGTGAGTTTCAAG
>NW_006159782.1:1806207-1817171 GCF_000334495.1 Tupaia belangeri chinensis | reverse complement strand
GTCCTGGCTCTTTTTTTTTTATTGTTGGTTTTTTTTTTTTTTTTTAATTTGCTACAGGTCACATGTGCTCACTAGAGAGTGAAAGTGAGAAAGCAAGCCACCAGGTCTGGCACTTGAACCACAGTCAGCCATTTGGGAGACCAGCACCTTAACCACCACACCACCTGCTGGTCCCCCGGGCTGTTTTCCCCTGACCATACTTCTAAACTTATATAAACACAGGTTATGGCAGTTACCTTTTTTTTTTTTCACCCAAGAATTATTTTATTTAATTTTTTTACTTAATTTGATTTGACCAGAGAGGGATAGAGTGAGAGAGAGAGAAAAAGAAAGTGAGAAAGCAAGTGGTCAGGTCTGGGACTCAAACCACAGTCAGAGATGTGGGAGTCTAGGACCCTTAACTACCACGCCACCTGCCAGCCTCTAGAGTGATGTTTTCTATAGGCTGCATGTGCTTGCTGGAGAGAGAGAGAGGGAGTGAGCAAGAAGTCAACCCCTGGGGTGGGGGAGATGGCCATGCCACAATCCCTTCTCCATTCTTCTGGGATTTGGGGCATGCACACATGCCTAGCATGAGTATCAAGCCTCCACGTCTGGGACTCAAACTGTGGTCAGCTGTGTAGGATATAACCATGTCCAGTGACACAGCCATTACACCATATGCTGGTCCCATGTAGTTCTATTAAATATTCTCAAGACATCATTTAATTTAGTTGGTTCTCCCTCATGTCCGTTTTATTTACTATTGGATACCAAGCATCTAGCATAGTGTCTGTATGTAGTAAGTAGCCACTAAACATTTGCTGAATTAATAATAAAAACACAGAAAATAGCGGAACAAAACACAGAAGTCTGTGGTCATAAAGATGAAGATGGCATGAATTAAATGTTTTGTGTTGGAGAGCAATCGTGGCAAGTGCTGATAGGTTATTGTCCTTGGCTTTGAGCTTTGAGGCTGTTTACCTGTTTGAACTGTGGTCAAAGCAGATCAGCTGCTACCATGACGTTTACGGTACATGGAAGAATCCATCACAGAAAAACACATGTACAGTTTTAAATGTGTTTGGGTGGAGTCTTTGATTACACTCCTGCCAAGTCTTTGTGTGCCCTGTGTTTTCACACGAAGTTGTACCCAGAGAAAATTTTCTTTCTCAGGCTGCCTGAAAATAGTTAATGATGTTACATAGCTGATTTTTTTTTCTCCCCTCTATATTTAATTCATTGTTTCTCTGGATGCAAGAGAATGTACATCTTGGGAGAATCACAAAAGACAAAAGCCATCTTAGGCTTCTTCTTTTACAGTTGGATGTTTGAGAGATCAGTAGACTTTCAGATAGACACCTGTTTTATCTGTAATGTATTGTACTTTATTTATATTTATTTTTAAAGAGAGATTTTTGCTATAGGGCACGTGCACTTGCCAGAGACAGAGAGACGGAAAGTGAGAAATCCCCCCCCCACGAGGGTAATGGCCTGCCACAATCTCTTCTCCTTCATTCTCCTCTGGGGATTTTGGGCACAAATGCACATGTGCCCATTGTGAATTTTAAGCCACCAGGTCCAGGACTTGAACTTTGGTCAACTATGTAGGGGTCCAGCGATATAACTGCTTTGTCATCTGCTGGTCCCATAATGTTTTTTGTTTTTGTTTTTAAGAATTATTTTATTTAACATTCTTTATTTCTTCATTTTTTAATTCGACCAGAGAAGGACAGTGAGAAAGAGAGAGAGAGAGAAAGTGAGAAAGTAAGCCGGCAGGTCCGGGACTCAAACCACAGTCAGTCCTATGGGATTCCAGTGCTCTTAGCCACCACACCACCTGCTGGCCCCTCTGTAATGTATTTTAAATGTCAGATGTAGTAGAGTGTTGAACTCCTGTTTTTAAAATTACTAATTTTTTTTCTACATTTTTTTTTTTTTTTTTTTTTTTTTGGTGTTTGCCATAGGGCACATACATTTTCCAGCGACAGAGAGGGAAAATGAGAAATCATCCCCCAGGAAAGATGGCCATTCCACATTCCCTTCTCCTCCATCCTCCTCCTTGGATTTTGGGCACATACACATGTACCCAGTGTGATTTTCAAGCCACTGTGTCTGGGATTTACACCGTGTTTGGCCATGTGGGAGTCCAGCACCTTCACTACCACGCCAGCTGATGGCCCCTTTATGTCATGTCTTTTTTTTTTTAGAATTATTTGTTTAACTTTATTTATTATTATTATTTTAATTTGACCAGAGAGAAACAGAGAAAGAGAATGAGAAAGCAAGCCACCAGATCCAGGACTTGAACTGTTGTCAGCCATGTGAGAGTCCAATTGCCTTAACCACCATACCACCTGGTGGCCCCATATGTCATGTCTTTTAAACACTCATTTTACTAGGCAACAGGTTAAAACTGTGACTGAGATGTAGTTTTGTTTGCTTGTTTTTTTGTTTTTGTTTTTGTTTTTTTTTTTTGAGAGGTTTTTGCTATAGGGCACATGCGCTCTCCAGAGAGACAGAAAGGGAGAAATCACCCCCCAGGGGGATGGCCATGCCACAATCCCTTCTCCTCCATTCTCCTCTTGGGATCTTGGGCACGCACACACACGTACCCAGATTGACTTTAAGCCACCGGGACCAGGACTTGAACCACAGTCGGCTATGTGGGAGTCTAGTGACATAGCCATTACGCCAACTGCTAGTCCCTGCTTGTTTCAGTTTGTTAGGGAGTTTACACACTTGCTGGAGAAAGAGAGAGAAAAAGTGAGAAAGCACCTCCCAGAGAGGTATAGTTGACCCTGTGGGATCTGGCCACCTTAACCACCACACCACCTGGCTGTCCCATACCTTTGATATTAAGGGTAAAAAATGCTATTATGGTATAACTCTTCTCTCAAGACCAAACATACCTATTAACATTTCAGCATTATTATTATTTTCTTTTTAGCATTTTTTTAAGCATTATTTTTTTTAAATGTTACTATTTTCACATATGGTGATTTGAATTACTCGCCCACTAATAAATAATCTTTAGGAGAAGAGATTATGTATGGTGTGCCCATTCCCCCCTAGGGGGTGATTTCTCACTTTCTTCAGAAGGGAGACTCCATTTTAGTTATCAACTCCAGAGAAAGTAAATTACAGGGTCCAGCAGTGGCATGGTGGTTGAGAGTGCTGGACTCCCACATGGCCGACCACACTTCAAGTCCCAGACCTGGAGGCTAGCTTTCTCACTTTCCCTCTCTCTCTCATGGTCCCTCTCTGGTCAAAATAAAATAAATATATGAATAAGTAAGGTTAAATAAAAATAATTCTTTAAAAAGATAAAGTAAGTTATATATTAGTTATTAGAATATTTATCCCCAGTAGAGCTTTACTCATCAGTTCTAAGTCTCATATTTTTATCATATTTAAATTTACTTCTTTTCCTCCTCTCTGGCATTAATTTTGGGGTATATTTATGGTAACTTGCTTTACTTCCCAGACAGAATCACATTAAGGGCAATGAGCATCACAAAATAGGCCTCAAGTCTCTAACCCATTGGCCTAATTGGCTTTGTTTGGCAGTGTTTGAAAAAATTTGGACTTTAAAATTTCTTTATTTCATAAAGTTCTTTTTCTTTATTCATGACAGAGCACATGTGTATGCATGTGAGAGAGGGAGGGAGATGAGCGCCCTCCACAGGGTCTGGTCACACTACCATCTCCTAACCCCAGTCTTCCAGCCCATCGTTTCTTGGGGACTTGTGTATATGGCTGGTGTGTTTCCAGCTGACTGGGCTGGGACTGAACCAAGGACACCATATGGCATATGGTCTCTCTTGAGTAGCACATTATCACTTTGCCATGGGGTCAGCCCAGTTTTGAGTTTTGGTCTTTGTACACAGAACTTACTCTACAGTCTGACACTGGCCTCCTCACTCCCTCTATCAATATTTTGCTCTGTCCCAGGTCACAGGTTCCTGCCTGACTGCCTTAGGGAGTGGAGCTTGTTACGCACGTCTAGATGTTGTAAGGACCTACAAGGAAGCATTTACCACAAATCAGGAAAGATTCCAATTCAGAGGACAGTAGGAGTTATGAGGTGGCCTTAAGACTTTACTAAATTTACCAGAGTAGGAGGAAGCACTTCCATTTTACAATTCAGGTTATGTTCAGAATTTAAAGCACCTTTTCCATTTGTTACTCTTTTTAAACAGGGACAGGAGATCGTTGGATCACATATTGTTTAGTCATATTTCTTTCTTCTCTATTCTTCTCACCTTTTTACATTCATTAAAAAACAATTATGGCTAATTAACCACTTGAGAATTATTTGGCTGCTGTAGATTGAAAGTTCCCTGTTCTGAGGTCTGGTGTTCCGTTGCTTTTGTTCCCACAGGCATAGAATGTCAAGCTAACCAGGCATCGGCGACTTCTGAAGAGTGTACTGTGGCATGGGGAGTCTGTAACGTAAGGAAACATCTTTACCTGTCAGCATGGCTTGTAGACATATTACCAGTTTTCCTTCTTTGCTACTCTTGAAAATAATTAGGCAAAAAAATGACTAGCCTCCCTTTCTCCTAAAAGGTATACAGATAATAAGATTTTAAGTCATACTATCCACCTGTTACAGGATCAAGATGATTAGTTACTGCAAAGAGGCACTAGTTTTTCTTAGTTATAAAGTGGGCCCACTTTTGTTAGCAGTATTTTGAGGTTTCATCTTTGCCTTCAATACCTATGGCACAATCTTTGGACTATTCTTTTGGTCTCCTAAAAAGGTTTTTTTGTTTTTGTTTTTGTTTTTGTTTTTTTGCTATGGAGCATGTGCACTCGCCAGAAAAACAGAGAGAGACAGACAGAAAGTGAGAAGTCACCCCACAAGGGGGATGGCCACGCCGCAATCCCTTCTCCTCTCAGGATCTTGGGCACTCACACACATGCGCCCAGCCTGAGTTTTAAGCCACCACATCTGGAACTCAAACCGTAGTCGACTACATGGAAGTCCAGTGACATAGCCATTACGCCAACTACTGTTTGCTCCCTAAAAAGATTTTTTAAAAGGCCAGGTGTCTCAAGGAACTATGGTGAGTAAGTGGAGTGTTAAAGTGTTGATGTTTGTGTGTGTATGTTATTTTTGTTTTGTTTTTAGTTTTTTGCTATAGGCATGTGTGGCAGCTAGGGGAGGAGGGAGGGGAAAAGAGAGAGGAAGAGGAAGGGAAGGGAGGGTAGGAGGGAGGATGGGAGAGAGCAAGCAAGAAGTCACCCCCCAGAGGGGATGGGCCACATTGCTGTCCCTTCTCTGTTCTCCTTTCAAGATTTTGGACTTGCATGCACACAGGCCTGGTGTTTCCCTTAAATTGCTAGGTCCAGGACTTGAGTGGCACAGACAGCTATATGGGATCTAGCACCTTAACCATCAGGCCACCTGCTGACCCAATATGTATGTTATATTGCCACTGGGATATGATCAAACTGGAATCCCTTTTCCTTCATTTTCCCATCCCATCAGATTTGGGGTGTGTTCTCACATGTGTCTGGCATGTTTCTCAAGCCACTAGAGCTGAGACTCAACATGGTTGGCTATGTGTAATCTACCTTCCTCTGAGTAGTGCTTAATTACTCTGCTGTGGGGCTGGCCTTTTTTTTACTTTGCTGGAGGGCACATATGCTTACCCTAGAGATACAGAGAGATAGAGAAGGGAAGAAAGAAAGCATCCCCAGGAAGGATGGCCATGCTACAATCTCTTCTCTTCCATTTTTTCTTTTGGGATTTTGGGCACTCATGTCCAGCATGATATTAAGGCTGACAAATACAGGACTAGAACCATGCAGTTAGCCAGGTAGATCAACTGCCTTAACCACCATGCTGCCTTCTGGTCCCGTGTTTTTTTGTAAACTTGGCTCGTGCCAGAAATGTTTCTGCACTGTTGAACTGAATGTACAGCTTCCTATGGTGTGACAGCTGTGAAGGACAGCGAACATCCAATACGTTATTTCTAGCACGTGTTAAAAATTCATCCTGCGAGCCATGTAGTTCCAGTCACATAAGCTAAAATTGTCCTGTCCACGCCTCCTGTGCCAAAGGGGACAGAGGACCCACAGCTCAAGAATGACACAGGCAGGGAGGTTTTGGAATCAGACCACCATCTCCATTTCTGTTTCTTGCTTGCAAAGTGTCATCTGGCAAGGTATTTAACGCCTTTAAACTGGGTTCTGTCTTGCAAAACGGGGCTAATACTAGACCACATAGAATCATAATCAGGATTAAATGATTTAATGTTTAAAAGTGCTTAGAACAGCTTCTAGCACATACTGTGAAGGTTTGCTAAAAAGTCTAAATAGATAAAAATTTGGGGCAAGGGATTACTGAATCATTGGTAGCTCTTAGTACTTTTTTCCCCATCAGGTTGAGGCTTGCTTCCTCATTTGATGCCTTTTCTTTCACTGTAGGACCCTTTGGTCAGTTTCACAGTAGCTTATATTGGCCAGTGGACAGCTTTCATCATGTGTGAGGGGGTCTTAAAATAGCTCATGAGAACGTGTATTATGAAAAAACTATGTGCATTTCCAATTTTATTTTTGTACCAAAATAAAATCGTGTTCCTAGAATTAGTCCTGAGTTCTAGTTCTAGGTCTTCTACAAACCAGCTCCATGAATCAGTTGAGTCATTTAACATTCTGGGCTTCAATTTCCTGTCTGTAAAATGCAGATAGTAATATCTGTCATGCTTGCAGGCCAGGGTTGCTGTGAGCTCAGATGAGGCATTATATGTCAACATCTTTTCTGAACTGTAAAGTACTGTCACTTTATCTGCTGTAAATCGTACCTTTTTTAAAAAAGAATTATTTTATTTATTTAAATTTGACCAGGGAGGGACAGAGAGAGAGCCAAAAAGAGAGAGATATGGAAAGTGAGAAAGCAAGCTGGCAGGTCCAGGACTCGAACTGCTGCCAGCCATGTGGGAGTCCAGCACCCTTAACCAGCACGCCACCTGCCAGCCCCTGTAAATTGTACTTTAAGACTGCTAAATGTGGGAGCCAGCAGATGACGTGGTGGTTACATCACTGGGCTCCTACATGACTGATTGCTCAAGTCCTAGACTTGGCAGCTGGAAACTCACACTGGGTGCATGTGCGTTCATGCTCAAGATCCCAGGAGGAGGAGGGATTGCAGCGTGACCATCCCCCGGGAGTTGATTTCTCATTTTCCCCTCTCACTGACTCTCTCTCTCCAGCAGCACACTTGCCCTTTTTCTCTCAAAAGAAAAAGACTGCTAAATACGACCAGTAAGATATCTCAGATTTTTGGCGCCAGCAGGTGGCATAGTGGTTGAGATATTGGACTTCCACATGGCCAGCTGTGGTTTGAGTCCCTGACCCAGTGGCTTGGATCGTGTGCGTGTGTGCCCAAAATTCCAAGAGGAGAGTGGAGGAGAATGGATTGTGGTGTGGCTAAAACTTGAGGGGCAATTTCTTGCTTTCTGTCTCTCTGGCAAGTGCATGTGCCCTGTAACAAAAATGTCTCTCTTAAAGAAAGAAGATATCTCAGATTATTGACAGGAAGAAAGTCGGGATTAAAAATGTTCAGGGATCTTGCCCTGGGGTCTCCTTTACAGCATTTTTACCCCTCTAGCCCTTGCTGTCTTCTGTGGTGTTCAGGGTACACAGGGACCCTGGACTGCTACAAAGTACTTAGCAAATGAGGTGGAGAAGGGTATCTTAAATCCCTTAGGTGAGCCTGTCACAATGTTTAATAGTTGAGAAAAATGTCTCAGTTTTATGCCTTTTAGAAATTGTTTTTTTCTCTTTTATACAATGAGTTGTATGGCCATCCATAAGAAAGTGGCCTTCTCTGGAAGGATTTTTGTCCTATTGAGTATCTAGAATCTATTGGTTATAGATTCCACTTTATTTATTTATTTATTTTGGAGAGGCTTTTGTTTTTTGGCTTATAGGGCGTGTGCGCTCACCAGAAACACAGAGACAGAGAGACAGAAAGCAAGAAATTACCCCCCAGGGGGGTTGGCCACACCTCAATCCCTTCTCCTCCGTTCTCCTCTCGGGATCCTGGGCATGCACACACACGCACCCCGCATGAGTTTAAGCCACTGGGTCCAGGACTCAAACCGCAGTCGACTACATGGGAGTCCAGCAATATATCCATTATGCCAACTGCTGGTCCCCCCGTTTGAGAATTTTTAGAGTGCCTAATATTTAAAACACATAGTGTAGCAGTGTGGTAGTTAGGGCAGATGGGTCCCACATGGCCAACTGGGTAAAACAAAACAAAACAAAACAAAACAAAACAACTTTCTCTCCCTCTCTCTCTCTCTCTCTCTCTCTCTCAGTCTATCACTCTGTGGTCAAAATAAATAAACAAAGTTAAATTTTAAAAATTATTATTTAAAAACAATTTTAAAAAAGGGTTTGTCTTAGGGTGTGTGCACTTCCAAGAGAGACAGAGACAATGAGAGGGAAAGTGAGAAATCATCCTCCCCCCCTAATGGGGATATGGCAATGCCTCAGTCCTTTTTTTCTGCATTCTCCTGGGATCGTGGGCATGCACACACATTAATCCACTGTGATCTTGAAGCCACTGGTCCCAGGACTCAAACTATGGTTGGCCATGTGGGAGTCCAGTGATGTAAGCTCTGTGCTATCTGTTGGTCCTTTTTTTTTAAAAAAAAAAAAAAGAATTATTTTATTTATTTATTGGGAAAATGAAAGACAGCTAGCAAGCGAGCTGCCAGGTCCGGGACTTGAACCACACATTAATCCACTGTGATCTTGAAGCCACTGGTCCCAGGACTCAAACTATGGTTGGCCATGTGGGAGTCCAGTGATGTAAGCTCTGTGCTATCTGTTGGTCCTTTTTTTTTAAAAAAAAAAAAAAGAATTATTTTATTTATTTATTGGGAAAATGAAAGACAGCTAGCAAGCGAGCTGCCAGGTCCGGGACTTGAACCACAGTCAGCTGTTTTTTTTTTTTTTTTTAAAGACTAGGTCTCATCATGTCATGATTCTCTTGCCTCAGCCTCCCAGCTGTGACTACAGGCATGGGCCAGCACTCCTAGTCCTTCTCTAGACAGGATCTCCTCATAGAGGAATCTCCCAGGCCACCCTCTAGCTCACAATCCCACTGCCTCAGCCTGCTGAATGTGGCACTCAGAACCTGCAATCATGGGCGGATGGCACTGTGCCTGGCTCGGGTTTTTCATGGGCTTCCTGTGTGGGCTTACCTGTGGAGCACGCCATTGCCACTGGGCCTGTGGAGTCCACTTTTTTTTTTTTTTTTTTTTAAGGAATTATTTTATTTAACTTTACTTATTTATTTACTTATTAATTTAAATTTGACTAGAGGGGGTGGAGAGAGAGAGAGAGATAAAGCAAACCACCAGGTCTAGGATGTGAACCGCAATTGGCTATGTGGGAGAGTCTAGTGCCCTTAACCGCCATGCCACCTGCCAGCCCCAGATTCCACTTTTAATTACCAACTTATATCTTTGTCTTTGTCAAAAGACAGTTCACAAAATAGGAATCCATACTATAAGTTTTATTTTTTTAATTGCTAAAACACACATGCACCTGCCAGAAAGAAAAAGTGTCCCCTATGGGGTGTAGTCATGATATAATCCCTTTTCCTCTATTTCTCCATCCTGTCAAGATTTTGGGCACCCATGGACATGCACCTGGCACAGTTTTCAAATGGCCAGGGTTGGGATTCAAACCACAGTTGTCCAGGTGTGGTCCAGCATGGTATACACAGCCCCTAACCTCTGCCCTACAGGACTGGCCCCTATACTGTAATTCTTTTAAGTTCCATGTATGTTTTGGGAGACATACTGACCAAATGTCAAGGCTGTTACTAAACCAAGTCTACAAAAGCTTCTGTTATTTTGTTAGGGTGTCAGTGTTTCTCACCTGTGTTCCAACTCTGCCCACCAATCTCAGGTTAAACAAGGGTGAAACTTGCTGCTTCTGTTTTAATATTCTACTCCTTTGAGCAGGATGAGGCGAGTAGGTGTCCATTGCAGAAATACTATGATTAGCAGCTGCATGTCATTACCAGAACCAAAAAACTGCACCCCTCACCCCTCTGTCCCTTTCCCAAAATCTCAGCCAACCCCGAGCTCCATGCCAGTTGCCTGTGTTCTTGGGAAGCTCACCTTTTTACTTCCTGTCTTACTTATGAAACAAGCCCTTTTCTGCTCCTTCAGCTGCTTGTGTGCAGTTTGTCCCTCGAAATACTTACTTTTACTCCACTTTTTTTCTTTATCCTGTTTCTTTTCAAGACAAAGTACCTCACCCCTTAAAGTCTTATTAAGAACTGAGCTCTTACAGCTGGGTGTAATGGTATGTGCCTGTAATCCCAGCTACTGGAGAGGCCGAGACAGAAGAATTGTGACTTCAAGACCAGCTTGGACAACCTAGCAAGACTCTGTCTCTAAATTTAAAAAAATGGGACTAGCAGTTAGCGTAATGGCTATGTCACTGGACTCCCATGTAGCCGACCACAGTTTGAGTCCTGGAACCTGGTGGCTTAAACTCGCTGGGTGCGTGTGCGTGCGTGCCCAAGATCTCAAGAGGAGAATGGAGGAGAAGGGATTGCGGCGTGGCCATCCCCCCTGGAGAGTGATTTCTCGCTTTCTGTCTCTCTCTTTCTGGTGAGCACATGCTCCAAAAAAAAAAAAAAAAGAGAGGGTTTATGGAGTTTGTCTATCACAGCCTGGGATAACATAGACGTGGTTCAGAATTATTTCCAGGTGCTCACTGGAACAAGGACGATGCCACATATCTTTTTTAAAAAATTAAAAAATAAAAACAAAGAGAGGGGACCAGCAGGTGGTGGGGTGGTTAAGGCAGTACTCCCACATGGCCAACTATGGTTCGAACTCTGTGAGCAAATCTGGAAATAAAGTTCCTTTGGCAGAATCAGGCTGGGTGGCTGGATGTGAGGAGGTCAGAAAGTGTCTGTCTCAGCTCATGAGTGGCAGTGT
>NW_006159782.1:1804232-1806194 GCF_000334495.1 Tupaia belangeri chinensis | reverse complement strand
AGGAATGAAGAGAAGGCTTGACTCCAGGGTAGAGGGGACTGGAGACCAAGAATGGTGAGTTCAAACTCCCCATTATGTGAGTGGGCTGGGAGGTGGTATGGTTGTTAAGCTGCTTGACTCCCACATGGTCAATCATGGTTTAAGTCCTGGACCTGGTGGCTTGCTTTCTCACTTTCTCTCTCTGGTGAGTGCATGTACCCTGAAGAAAATTTTAAAATAGCGATAAATAAGAATTAAATAAATAATTATTTTAAAAAGATAAATCTTTGGGACCAGCAGTTAGCGTAATGGCTATGTTGCTGGACTCCCACGTAGTCGACCGCGATTCACGTCCTGGACCCGAAGGCGTAAACTCACACTGGGCGCTTGTGTGTGCGTGCCCAAGATCCCGAGAGGAGAATGGAGGAGAAGGGATTGCCGCGTGGCCATCCCTGCTGGGGCGTGATTTCCTGCTTTCTCTCTCTCTGTCTCTCGGTCTGGCGAACGCACGCGCCCTATAGCAAAAACCTCTCCAGAAAAAAAAAAAGTGAAAAGATAAATCTGTGTTACCAGAGGCCTTCTATTTCTAGGAGCATAGAAGCATCCCCTTAAAAGTCCAATGGGACCACAAAGCCACATTTCACATTTCTCTTGAGAGAAGAGGAGAGAGCCCATTGCTAGAACATACTCCCAGGCTTCCTAAATAATCTCTTCCTTTAGCAGTAATGACATTTGTAACAAGTGGTTTGTTGAAAATATCCTTGTAGCTGACTGAGGTACTCAGGTGTCATCAGCAGGAGAATGCCTGCCCCTCATTGTTGCCTCTCTTCTCTTCAGCTCTGGGAGACTGTTGCCAGTGCAGGGATAAACCTACACAATTAACTTTAATAAAATGTGTCCTTTCTTGCAGCACGCGTTTCACTTCCATTGCATCTCTCGGTGGCTCAAAACACGGCAGGTGTGTCCATTGGACAACAGAGAGTGGGAATTCCAAAAGTAAGTTTGTCTGGCTGTTTTGACATTGTAAGACTAGGCTGTATGGGCGGTGCCATTCCCTGACTTCTTGAGAGCTGAAAGGAGTAATCTTTGAAGAAGGATTGTTTTATAAACTAGCTTTTGGTTGGGACCAATAGGTGGCATGGTGGTTAAGGGCACTGGACTCCCACATAGCCGACTGTGGTTCAAGTTCCAGACCTGGCTGCTTGCTTTCTCACTCTACCCTCCTTGCTCTCTCGCTCTGTTCTGCTCTGGTCAAGTTAAAAAATAAGTAAGTAAATAAATAAAGTTAAATAAGAAATAATTATTAAAAAAAAAATAAAGGGAACCAGCAGTTAGCGTAATGGCTATGTCGCTGGACTCCCATGTAGTCGACCGCGGTTTGCGTCCTGGACCTGGTGGCTTAAAACTCACGCCGGGCGCGTGTGCGTGCGTGCCCAAGATCCCGAGAGGAGAATGGAGGAGAAGGGATTGCAGCGTGACCATCCCCCCTGGGGGGTGATTTCTCGCTTTCTGTCTCTGTCTCTCTCTCTCTGTCTGTCTGGTGAGCGCACGCACCCTATAGCAAAAACCTCTCCAAAAAAAGAAAACTAGTTTTTGGTTATACAAGGACTCATGTATGTGGGAAACACATGAACGTTTAGCTAACACTGAAAGTTTACATCAGCTTAAGGTTTCCCAACCCTTCAGGTTCTGTGAAAGTAGAAAATACAGACATCGGGAACCAGCAGTTAGCGTAATGGCTATGTCCCTGGACTCCCACGTAGTCGACCGCAGTTCGCGTCCTGGACCTGGTGGCTTAAAACTCACATCGGGCGCGTGTGCGTGCATGCCCAAGATCCCGAGAGGAGAATGGAGGAGAAGGAATTGCGGCGTGACCATCCCCCCTGGGGGGTGATTTCTCGCGTTCTGTCTCTATGTCTCTCTCTGTCTAGCGAGCGCACGCGCCCTATAGCGAAAACCTCTCAAAAAAAAAAAAAAAAAAAA
>NW_006159782.1:1801367-1803879 GCF_000334495.1 Tupaia belangeri chinensis | reverse complement strand
GACGACAAATACCAAAAGACTCTGAAAAAAAAAAAAAAAAAAAAGAAAGAAAGAAAAAAGAAAATATAGACACCTGCAAACTATCAATTATTTCCAAAATCATGTCCCTACTAAGGCTCAGTGGGCTACCTAACATCAGCTACCTTTGCTTTGAGCTAGACATGTCCCCCTAGTCATGTTCCATTGGTTTACTCTCATGCTGATTAATTCTGATACAGCATTCATGGCTACCTTAATTTTTTTTTATTATGTAAAGAAAACATGACATGGGGCTGACAGGTGGCATGGTGGTTAAGGGTGCTGGACTCCCACATGGCTGACTGCAGTTCAACTCCTGGACCTAGTGGCTTGCTTTCTCATTTCCTCTCCTCGCTCTGTCCCTCACTGGTCAAATTAAAATAAAAAATAAAGTTAAATAAAATAATTATTAAAAAAATAAAAGAAAGAAAACGACATAATGGATCAGCAGGTGGCATGGTGGTTGGGAAACTGGATTCCCATATGGCCGACCACGGTTCAAGTCCTGGACCTGGCTTCTCACTTTCTCTTTCTTTCAAATCAGTAATAATTAATTAATAAAGAAGAAGAAAATAAGAATCTCTGTCAAATCAGAAAAAATTAATTAATAAAGAAGAAGAAAATAAGAATATTCCTTTAAAAAAAAAAAGAAAACATGACATGGTAATTTATTTTTAAATTCAGATAACTGAAAAGGTGTATCAGAAAAATTAATCTCCTACATCAGACCCCTTCTCCCACTCAGTCCAGCAACAGCTTCTTAGTAACTTCTCTGACTATCTCTGTATATGTACTGACATATAGATAGGCATATATAAATATTTTTTTCTTATCATAAATGTGGGCATCCTATATAGTAATTCATCTTTTTTTTTTTTTTCATTTTGTACATGGTGGAGATTTTTCATACCCACAAATATCAAACTATCTCTTTTCCAATGGTTGCAGAATATTTCTTTATGTAGATGTATCATTTTTTTTAAGAATATTTTTTTATTTAACTTTATTTATTTATTTGTTTATTTTAACTTGACCAAAGAGAGACAGAGAGAGAGAGAAAGTGAGAAATCAAGCTGCCAGGTCTGGGACTCGAACCATGGTCAGGCATGTGGGAGTCCAGCACCTTTGAACCACTACACCACCTGCTGGCCCTAGATATATCATATTTTTTTAAATCAGTCCCTACTGATAGACATCTGGGTTTCTTATTTTTCACTGTTAAAAGCAATCTGTAGGGGGGCTGGCAGGTGGCAGTGGTGGTTAAGGTCACTGGACTACCACATGGTTCAAGTCCCAGACCTGGCGGCTTGCTTTCTCACTTTTCCTCTCTCCTTGTCTCTCTCACTCTGTCCGTCTCTGGTCAAATTAAATAAATAAATAAATAAAGTTAAATAAAATAATTCTTTTTTTAAAAAAAGGAATTTGTAGGGATGAACATACTTATTGTGTATATGTGAAAAGTGTATCTGTGGCAATAATTCCTAAAAGAATTTCTGGATAAAGAATGTGGACCTTTTTTTTAATGCTAGAGGATACATGTGCCCTCCAGAAAGATAGAAGGAGAAAGCACAGCCCAAATGGGGTGTGATCATGCCACAATCCCCTCTCCATTTCTCCATCTTACCAAGATTTAGGGCATGCATGCACATGCACCTAGTGTGTTTCTCAAGCTGCTGAAGTTGAGATTTGAATCATAGTCAGCCATGTGGGAGCCAGCTCCCTTAACTATTAGGCTACGGGCTGGCCCAAGTATGTATTTTTGACAAATAGTCTCAGTGTTTCCTTGTCCCAAAATATGTACTAATAATATAAGCTCTTTTCAAATATTAAAGCGAAATACTCCTTTTTTCATTTCCTCCTCCTGCTCTATTACCAAACTTTGCTATCTTAACCACTCTGGAGGAAAAATTAGTATTTAAATCAAATCAATTTAAATCAAATTTAAATCAAATTTAAATTTAAATCTAATTTAAATCAAAATTAGAATTTGATTTCAGAATTTCAATTTGATTTCAATTAAAAATTTTGCATTTTCAGTGAGGTAGAATAACTATTCATGTGTTTTTATGTCTCTCACATTTTTCTCTGAATTGTCTGTGTGTGTGTGTATCACATGCTTTTTTTTTTTTTTCAGTTATTGCTTTTTTTTCTCTATCACATTTCTTATGCCCAAAGGGATTTTTTATTTAAATATGTCTTTATTAGTGGAGTTTTCTTGGAGCCAGCAGGTGGTGTAGTGGTTAAGGCACTGGACTCCCACATGGCTGACCACGGTTCAAGTCTCGGACCCAGTGGCTTAAAACTCACTGGGCGCATGTACATGCATGCCCAAAATCCCAAGAGAATGGAGAAGGGATTACAGCGTGGCCATTCCTCATGAACGGTGATTTCTCACCTCACTTTCTCCCTCTCTGTCTGTCTCTCTGGTGAGCTCATGCCCTATAGCAAAAATCTCTGGGGGGGGGGGGAAGGGTTTCTGGGACCAGCAGTTATT
>NW_006159782.1:1784317-1799075 GCF_000334495.1 Tupaia belangeri chinensis | reverse complement strand
CAAAAAAGAAAAAAAAAAAAAGAAAGAAAGAAAAAAGAAAATATAGACACCTGCAAACTATCAATTATTTCCAAAATCATGTCCCTACTAAGGCTCAGTGGGCTACCTAACATCAGCTACCTTTGCTTTGAGCTAGACATGTCCCCCTAGTCATGTTCCATTGGTTTACTCTCATGCTGATTAATTCTGATACAGCATTCATGGCTACCTTAATTTTTTTTTATTATGTAAAGAAAACATGACATGGGGCTGACAGGTGGCATGGTGGTTAAGGGTGCTGGACTCCCACATGGCTGACTGCAGTTCAACTCCTGGACCTAGTGGCTTGCTTTCTCATTTCCTCTCCTCGCTCTGTCCCTCACTGGTCAAATTAAAATAAAAAATAAAGTTAAATAAAATAATTATTAAAAAAATAAAAGAAAGAAAACGACATAATGGATCAGCAGGTGGCATGGTGGTTGGGAAACTGGATTCCCATATGGCCGACCACGGTTCAAGTCCTGGACCTGGCTTCTCACTTTCTCTCTCTGTCAAATCAGTAATAATTAATTAATAAAGAAGAAGAAAATAAGAATATTCCTTTAAAAAAAAAAAGAAAACATGACATGGTAATTTATTTTTAAATTCAGATAACTGAAAAGGTGTATCAGAAAAATTAATCTCCTACATCAGACCCCTTCTCCCACTCAGTCCAGCAACAGCTTCTTAGTAACTTCTCTGACTATCTCTGTATATGTACTGACATATAGATAGGCATATATAAATATTTTTTTCTTATCATAAATGTGGGCATCCTATATAGTAATTCATCTTTTTTTTTTTTTTTCTTTTTTTAAATGGTGGAGCTTTTTCCACAGGATTGGAGGGTAACCTTCATAGGTTTATTTATTTTTTAGAATTATGTATTTAATTTTATTTATTACTATTATTTTTCAATTTGCTATAGGGTACACATGCTCACCAGAAAGAGACAGAGATAGAGAGATAGAGAAAGTGGGAAAGCAAGCTGCCAGGTCTGGGACTCGAACCATGGTCAGGCATGTGGGAGTCCAGCACCTTTGAACCACTACACCACCTGCTGGCCCTAGATATATCATATTTTTTTAAATCAGTCCCTACTGATAGACATCTGGGTTTCTTATTTTTCACTGTTAAAAGCAATCTGTAGGGGGGCTGGCAGGTGGCAGTGGTGGTTAAGGTCACTGGACTACCACATGGTTCAAGTCCCAGACCTGGCGGCTTGCTTTCTCACTTTTCCTCTCTCCTTGTCTCTCTCACTCTGTCCGTCTCTGGTCAAATTAAATAAATAAATAAATAAAGTTAAATAAAATAATTCTTTTTTTAAAAAAAGGAATTTGTAGGGATGAACATACTTATTGTGTATATGTGAAAAGTGTATCTGTGGCAATAATTCCTAAAAGAATTTCTGGATAAAGAATGTGGACCTTTTTTTTAATGCTAGAGGATACATGTGCCCTCCAGAAAGATAGAAGGAGAAAGCACAGCCCAAATGGGGTGTGATCATGCCACAATCCCCTCTCCATTTCTCCATCTTACCAAGATTTAGGGCATGCATGCACATGCACCTAGTGTGTTTCTCAAGCTGCTGAAGTTGAGATTTGAATCATAGTCAGCCATGTGGGAGCCAGCTCCCTTAACTATTAGGCTACGGGCTGGCCCAAGTATGTATTTTTGACAAATAGTCTCAGTGTTTCCTTGTCCCAAAATATGTACTAATAATATAAGCTCTTTTCAAATATTAAAGCGAAATACTCCTTTTTTCATTTCCTCCTCCTGCTCTATTACCAAACTTTGCTATCTTAACCACTCTGGAGGAAAAATTAGTATTTAAATCAAATCAATTTAAATCAAATTTAAATCAAATTTAAATTTAAATCTAATTTAAATCAAAATTAGAATTTGATTTCAGAATTTCAATTTGATTTCAATTAAAAATTTTGCATTTTCAGTGAGGTAGAATAACTATTCATGTGTTTTTATGTCTCTCACATTTTTCTCTGAATTGTCTGTGTGTGTGTGTATCACATGCTTTTTTTTTTTTTTCAGTTATTGCTTTTTTTTCTCTATCACATTTCTTATGCCCAAAGGGATTTTTTATTTAAATATGTCTTTATTAGTGGAGTTTTCTTGGAGCCAGCAGGTGGTGTAGTGGTTAAGGCACTGGACTCCCACATGGCTGACCACGGTTCAAGTCTCGGACCCAGTGGCTTAAAACTCACTGGGCGCATGTACATGCATGCCCAAAATCCCAAGAGAATGGAGAAGGGATTACAGCGTGGCCATTCCTCATGAACGGTGATTTCTCACCTCACTTTCTCCCTCTCTGTCTGTCTCTCTGGTGAGCTCATGCCCTATAGCAAAAATCTCTGGGGGGGGGGGGAGGGGTTTTGCCAGCAGTTAGTGTAATGTCTATGTCGCTGAACTCCCATGTAGTCGACCATGGTTCAAGTCCTGGACCCGGTGCCTTAAACTTATGCCAGGCGCATGTACATGTGTGCCCAAGATCCTGAGAGAATAGAAGAGAAGGGATTGTGGCATGGCCATCCTCCCTGTGGGATGATTTCTCGCTTTCTATCTCTGTCTCTCTCTGTCTTTCTGGCAAGCGCACACGCCCTATAGCAAAAACCTCTCCAAAAAATAAAAAATAAAATTTATACTGGGTGTGTTTGCATGATTACCCAGACCCCAAGAAGAGAATGGAGGAGACAGGATTGTGGCATGGCCATTCCCTTTAGGGGATGATTTCTTACTTTCTTTCTGTCTCTCTGGTGAGCACATACTCCCAATAGTAAAAATCGCCCTCAAAAATAAAGAGGGGGACCAGCAGCGTAATGGCTATGTCACTGTGTTGCTGGATTCCCATGTAGTCAACCACAGTTTAAGTTCCTGACCCGGTGGCTGAAACTCACGCTGGGCACATGTGCGTGTGTGCCCAAGATCCCAAGAGGACAATGGAGGAGAAGGGATTGACATCCCCATGGGGGTGATTTCTCACTTTCTATCTCTCTGTTTCTCTCTGTCTGTCTGGCGAACATCCACGCCCTATAACAAAAACCTCTCCAAAAAATGAAAAATAAAGAAAGGGGCTGGCAGGTGGCATGGTGGTTAGGGGCGCTGGACTCTCACATGGCCGACCACGGTTCAAGTCCTAGACCTGGCAGCTTGCTTTCTCACTTTTCCTCTCTCTCCCTCTCACTCTGTCCCTCTCAGATCAAATTAAAAAATAATAAATAGATGAATAAATAAAATAAAGTAAAATAATTCTTTAATTTTTTTTTAACTAAGAAAAAAGGAAGGAAAAAACCTGCCTGGGGACCAGCAATTGGCATAATGGTTACATTACTGGGATTCTACCTGGCCAACCATGGTTTGCGTCGCGTACCCAGTCTTGAAACTCATGCCAGTCATGTGTGTGCGTGCCCAAGATCCCAGGAGGAGGAGGATAGAGAAGGGGTTGTTGTGTGACCATTCCCCTTGGGGGATGATCTTTCTCATTCATTCTTTCTCTCTCTCTCTCTCTCTTTCTCTGATCAGAACACACATCCTAAGGCAAAAACCTCTTAAAAAAAAAAAAAGAATGAAAGAAAGAAACCTGTCAAACGCTCCCTATTTAACTGATACCATTGGGCTCCATTCAACAAAATGTATGCTAAGTAATGTGTGAGATATAAAGATGTCTAAGCTGGGCGTTCCCCATCCTGGAGGAGCTTTCATTTGGAGAGGAACCATGGCAGGAGCATACATCACGGCAGAGCACGCTTCTCCGTTTTCAGGTGGCCTTTGTAAATGACTCTGCAAGAGCAGAAACGTGTACTTTTTAGACCCCAATTGCTTGCATTGCCCGGTCCAGGAGCCCAGGGCTAAACCTAAGGCTTGTGGGTGTGAAAAATTCCTCACACTGGGTTCTGACACTGCTGTTGACTCTGCTGGTGGGGGTTATAAGTGTACTGGGAACATCAGACTCTCGAACAAATTCTTCAGCATTACTTAATCTGATACCCAACGTCTGGGTTGTTCTACAGCCTTTAGCACACATTGGAGCTCCAACCCGTGAGGGTGAGGTATTTTCTGAAGTATTCAAATGGACTTCTTATCAGAAGTACTTAAATGATCTGATCTTACAGATGATTAAGGCTGTGGTTCAGAATTCTAGTGCCCTGGTCTCTGTCCGTATAACAAATTATTCTCGTCAGAGGCTAACTATCCAAAAAGGGCCAGGACAACAGATTAAGTAAGATAATAATGAAGGGTCTTGTCTTCAAGAAATCTGTTTATATGTGGAAGAAATTTCCTGGGCTCATTTGTTTTATTTTTTAAAAATTTGCTATAGGATGGGACCAGCAGGTGGTGTGGTGGTTAAGGTGCTGAACTCCAACATGGCCAACCTCAATTCGAGTCCCGGGCCTGGCGACTTGCTTTCTCACTTTCTCTGTCTCTCTCTAGTGAATACATATGCCCTATAGCAAATTTTAAAAATAATAATAATAATAATAATAAATAAAATTAAATAAATAGGGTGTGTGTACTCATCAGAGAGAAAGAGAGAGAGAGAGAGAACCCTGCTAGGAGAGGAGGGAAGGAGGATGGCCATGCCTCAATAACTTCTCCATTCCCCTCTTGTGATTCTGGGCATGCATGCACATGCACCTAATGTTTTTTAAGCCACTGGGTCCAGAACTCAAACCACACAGCTGGCCATATAGGATCTAATTGCTTTAACCACTATGCCATCTGGCTGGGCTTATTTATTTTTTATAATCTTGTTAAAGCCAAATTTTGGCTTCTGAGGAAATCAGAAACCCACTGAAGTCCATGTCTGTTTTCTCCACAGTTCTTTCTACCATGCTGAATATAACCAGAGTTGTAATTAAAAGTTGATGATAGATTTTGTTTTTTAACTCATCCTTTCATCTTTTTTTAAATTTTCTTTCTTTCTTTTTTTTTTAGTTTTGCTATAGGACACACATGCTCACCTTGGTGGGTGGAGGTGGGAAAAGTGAGAAATCATCCCCTTGTGGGGATGGCTATGCCACAATCCCTTCTCTATTCTCCTACTGGGATTTTGGTCATAGGCATTCACATACACAGTAGTTTTCAAGCCAATGGGCCCAGGGCTCAACGTTGGCTATGTGGTATCCAGCTGCCCTAACCGCCATGCCAACTGCTGCCCCTGTTGATAGATTTTTGACATTGAAGACTGTTTGTTCTTACCTAAGAACTGCCTGATTAGTGGAATAGAGGTGAAAACAGGCAGGGAAGCCCAGAAACTCAAACTGCCTCAGCTGCTAAGTGGAGCCAACTGAAAGAGTCCCTTTCATTACCTCCAGCAATGTCTTTTGCCCCTCACCTCTATGTTACCACCAGCAGCTACTGGCTTCTGTCAGGTTGGGGGAGATGTGTCACAGCCAGGGCCCATCCTCAGGAAGGGGTTAGTAGATAAGAAGTCAGGAAGGATGGTAAGATAAAGGGAATTATGGTGACAAATACAGGCCAGTGCCACTACCCAATCTTGGAGCACACTCATAGTCACTTCACATCTTTTTAGAGTTCTAACTAAAGTTGCTCCTATATTTAAGCAGCGTTTATAGTCCCAACTATGGAATTAATAAAACAATTTATTTTGTCTTTCAGGTATGGGCACTAGAAAACGAATTCTTCCATCAAGCTTAACTGTTTTGTTACTCACTTAATGACTTGCCCTCCTGTTACTTAATTATAAATTAGATAGAACCATGTCTTTTTTGCTTTACCTTTTAATTTGCTGTTCTTGGCAGCCATGTTGTATTCTGTGTCAAATAAAGTCCTGTTGGATTCTCGAACAAATGCTGTTCTTTGTGTATGTGAGAAAAAGTGAACATGAAGGAAGGATGCCCTCTTGCATGACTGGAAAGCTAGCTTTGGAAAGTGAGATGTTTGTTCAGTTTTCCTGTGATTGTGTAGCTTGGTCACCAGGATTTCAACTGAGCATGGGGTGGTATGGCTTGCTTTCACTCAAAAAAGGTGGTCACCCCTGTCTCCTTCCCTTGGTAACAACAGTTGGCTGAATGAGGGAAGAACATGGGATTTGGAGTTACCACACTCAGCTACAAGTCCTGGTTCCACCACCTGGCTACTGAGTGTGATTGTGGGCCAGTCGTCTCTCTGTTCTGAGCTTTCCTCTAGAATGTAGGCTGCAAGGACTCAGTGGCACCATGGAGGCATAGAAAGAGGCTTTGTAAAATGTAAAACCATCATACAAGTATTGGTCTGGACATTGACATATTCCCTTCTCTTTAAAAAGCTTTAAAAAGGGACCAATGGATGGCGTAATGGCTATGTCACTGAAGAAGTGGACTTGAGGGACCAGCAGTTGGTGTAATGGCTATGTTGCTGGACTCCCACATGGTCGACCACAGTTCGAGTCCTGAACCCGATGGCTTAAACTCATGCCGGGTGCGTGTGCGTGCATGCTGAAGATACTGAGGGGAGAATGGAGGAGAAAGGATTGCGGTGTGGCCATCCCCCCTGGGGGTGATTTCTCACTTTCTGTCTCTCTGTCTCTCTGTCTGGCAAGTGCACGTGCCCTATAGTAAGAAAAAAAAAAAAAACTCCAAAAAAAAAGAAATGGACTTGAGAATCTGTCTTCTATTAAGTCACATATAAGAGACTTGCAAAAAATGTAAAACAATGTTAATCAATTTTTTGTTTTGAAAAAGAATTTTAATGAAAGTATGTTAATATGTGATTAGTTTTTGTTTTTAAATCATTTTTTTTAATTCTCAGTTTTTATTTTTATTATGGCAAATACCTATAAGTTTAAGTCACATAAAAACTCTTGGGGGGCCTTAATTTTTCGGATTATAAAGGGGTTTTGAGTCTTAAAATATCCAAGAATCGGCTAGCAGGTGGCATAGTGGTTAATGGCACTGGATTCCCATATGGCTGACCATAGTTTGAGTCACAGACCTGGTGGTCTGCTTTCTCACTTTTCCTCTCTCTCACTCTGTCTCAATCTCTCTGATCAAATTAAAATACAATAGTGGGACCAGCAATTAGCGTAATGGCTATGTTGCTGGACTCCCATGTAGTCAACCGCGGTTCAAGTCCCGGACCCGGTGGCTTAAACTCATGCCAGACGCGTGTGCGTGTGTGCCCAAGATCCCAAGAGGAGATGGAGGAGAAAGGATTACAGTGTGGCCATACCCCCCGGGGGGTGATTTCTCACTTTCTATCTCTCTGTCTTTCTGGCAAGTGCATGCACCCTATAGCAAAAACCTCTCAAAAAAAAAAAAAATTAAAACAATAGTAATAATAACTTTAAAAAGTTCAAGAACCAAGAATTACTAGCTTAGTAATTAAGAACTTCGAACTCCTATCCAGGCTCCATCATCTACTGGTTAATGGAGTTGGATTCCACATGACCAGCAGCAGTTTGAATCCCAGCCCTGGCAGCTTGCAAAACACAGGGTGCATGTGCACACAATACTCAAAATCCTGACAAGACAGCAATGAAGAAGAGATTATGGTGTTACTATCCTCCATTAGGGGGTGCTTTTCTCCCTTGTCTCTCTGTCTCTGGTGAGTGCGTGTACTTTCTGGAAACTAAAAAGGAATAAAAAATAGTGACTGCCCGGAAAACCACATGGTTGGCATGGAGGGTAACTTCCAGCAGAATGGGCATGGTGTGAGCTGACAGAAGACAGTGTCTACTAGGACTTGCTAGGAAGGTTGTTCCTAAGTCAAAATGTCTCTTTGGGACATATATTCAGTTATTCTGGTGTATCAAACTGGGAGACATAAAAGCCTTGGCTGAAAAAGTCTAATATTTGAAGTCAGCTAACACATCTACCTCTGCCCCTGAGTTTCACGGTTTCTCACGTGGTGCAGTTTCTTGACTTCTCCCCTCCCAGCAGCCCTCTTCTGTATGCCCTCCAATTGCCAGTGTCCAAGTGATGTCCAATCAAAAACTGCACTTTGTGCAGGCTAAGATGGAGACTGTTATCTTCAGACCGGTTGCCACTCACTGCAGACCCCTAGACCATGGCTTCTCAAAAATCTGGAGCCTACACATCACTTGAGGATCTTGTAAAATTCAGGTTCTGAGTTGCCCTGGAGTGAGACCTGAGAGTCCACATCTCTGCTGTCTACTCAGAGGGCGCTGGTTCTGCTAGCCCATGGGCCACCCCAAATTGGTGCAGTTGACTGATAGCCTACTATTGATAAATCGGCATGTAGCTTTCCCAAGACAGTGGCTGAGCCACTCATCTTTCTTAAGTTCTTGTGGGACTCTTTTTTTAACCTAACTGCAGAATTTTAAAGAAATATTCTTGAAACCAGCAGCTAGTGTAATGGTTAAGTTGCTAGACTCCCATATTACCAACTGTAGTTCAAGTCCCGGACCCAGCAGCTTGAAACTCACACTAGGCACATTTGTGCACATGGCCAAAGTCCCAAGAGGAGAATAGAAAGACTGCAGTGTGGGCATCCCCCCACTGAGGGGTGATCTCTCCCTTTCTGCCTCTCTGTCTCTCTCCAGCAAGTGCATGTGCCCTATAGCAAAAATCACTCTTTAAAAAAAAGTTACTGAAGTTTATCTTGATTATGATAGAGTGCACATGCATTTACTCGAGAGAGAGAAAATAGACAAG
Organism: Tupaia belangeri chinensis; assembly: GCF_000334495.1. Lineage (NCBI taxonomy): Eukaryota > Metazoa > Chordata > Mammalia > Scandentia > Tupaiidae > Tupaia > Tupaia belangeri. Next base: position 1,790,427 of record NW_006159782.1, on the reverse strand, counting down.
CACCTTTGATAGGGTCTTGTCACGCCATGATCCCCTTCCACCAGCCTCTCAGTCTGTCAAGATCTTGGGCACCCTCTCACCTGGCATATTTCAGGTTAACCAGCCAAGATCTAAACCCCTGGTTAGCCTTGTGGCTTCCAGCACTGTAGTGCAGTGCAGTAGGCTACACCTGAGCCACCAAGGCTGGGCCAATAATCGAATCTTTCATTTACATCTTAAATGTCATCGTAGTGGTTTAGGACTTTGTGTAGCTTAAGGATTATCAATTCATAGTTGGCATAGAGGGTAACAGTTCAGGCAGAATGGGGATAGTGTGAGCTGACTGCTAGTAACTACTGAGACTTGCCAGGGAGGTGGTTATAATTAATGGAATTACTACATACCTACTGGATGCCAGGCCTTAGAGACACAGAGCTGAGGAAGATGAAATTATTGCCCTCAAGTAGCCCACAGTTTGGTGGGTGTGGTGTTTTGCTTTGTTTTGCTTTGTTTTGTTTTGTTTTGTTTTGTTTTGAGAGGTTTTTGCTGTAGGGCGCATGTGCTCGCCAGAGAGACAGAAAGGGAGAAATCATCTCCCAAGGGGGGTGGCCATGCCGCAGTCCCTTCTCCTCCATTCTCCTCTCGGGATCTTGGGCACGCATGCACACATGCCTGGCGTGAGTTTAAGCTGCCAGGTCTGGGACTTGAACCACAGTTGACTACATGGGAGTCCAGCGACATAGCCATTAGACCAACTGCTGGCCCCGAATAGCCCACGGTTTAATAGGGGAGATTGCTGAGAGGATAAAATAAATGAGTGTTGGAACCTAATTCTGGAGAGATTGTCTGAGGGTGCTTCTTCTCTCATTTTCCTTATGACAACTCCTGTGCCCTGCACAGCTCCTGTTCTTCCACCTGCCCTGCAGATGCTGTAAGAACAGGGTTCTGATTTGCCTGGGAGTCCTCATCCTCACCTGCAGGCACAGTGGTGTCCTAAACCCTCTGAAGGGCCCCTGTGAGCTGATTGTCTGCATCTCTTCCCAAATGCCCTTTTCATACAGTTTACATCTGTAGCTTGAAATTGGCCATAGTGAGTGTATTTACACCACTGATCAGAAAATGTTCCAAATCAGAGTTGCTTTTTTCTGTTGTCAGAGCCTGTTGGTCGTTTACCAGCACGTCACTGTGCAGTTACCATCTTTAACAAAACACTGTCCAAACGTGTCCACTCTATGGCTGGGTGTGCATTTCCCAGACACTTCACACTCAGTATGTCAAGAAAACAACTGAGCTGGGGAACAGTAGATGGCATAAAAGTTACATCACTGGACTCGCACATAGCTGACTATGGTTCGAGTCCCAGACCTGGTGACTTCAAACTCAGGCCAGGTGTGTGTGCCTGCATGCCCAATATCCCAAGAGGAGAATGGAGGAGAAGGGATTGTGGCGTGGCCATCCCTCTTGGGGATCTTTTCTTGCTCTCTCGTGTCTCTGGCGAGCACACACACCCAAGCAAAAAATCTCTATAAAACAAGCAAACAAAACAAAAAGACTGAGCTATCCTCATTTTCCCAAAACACACCTTGCCTGGTTCATAGCATTACCTTTTGTGCAGTTCCCGAAGCCAAGAAATCCAAAAGGGAGCTGGCAGGTGATGTGGTGGTTAAGGACACTGGACTCCCACATGGCCAGCTGCAGGTCGAATCCCGGACCTGGCGGCGTGCTTTCTCACTTTCTCTCACTCCCTTTCTCACTCTGTCCCTCTCTGGTCACATTAAAATAAATAAATAAATAAATGGATAAATAGTTAGATAAAATAATTCTTAGGAAAAAACTTCCAAAGATATCCAAAAGGCGTTTTAGAGCCTCGCCTCTCTTTTGCCTTCACATCTAACTACTCACGGAACGCTACTTGCCTTGCCGTGGTGCTCTCACTCCAATCTGTACCGTTTTCCATTCCCACCACCATGGACAGAGTTCAAGACTCTTCCTTCTCTCCCAGATGATTGTGGTTCCCTACGACTGGTCACACTGTCATTACTCTGTTATATCCCAGTGTGTCCTTTTTATTTATTTTAATTTGCTATAGGGTACTTGTGCATGCTAGAGAGACACAGTAAGAAGTGAAAGTGAGAAATCATCCCTCAGGGGGATGGTCATGCCACAATCCCTTCTCCATTTGCTTCTTGGGATTTGGGGCACATGTGCACATACTTCTGGTGTGTTTTCAAGCTCTTGGGTCTGGGACTGAAACTACACAGTCAGCCATGTGGGATTCAGCCACCTGAACCACCACGTCATGGGATGACCCAATGTTTCATTTCTTTTTTTTTTTTAAATATATCTTTAAGAGACAGAGATAGCACCCCTGGCCCAATGTTTCGTTTCTTTTTTTTTTTAAAATATATCTTTAAGAGACAGAGATAGCACCCCTTCCCCCAAGGGCCAGCCCTATGGCCTAGTGGTTGAAGGAGCCAGACCCACATGGCCTACAGCACAGTTTGAATCTTGGCCCCAGCACTTTGAAAAGCATACCAGGCATGTGTGTGTGTGTGCCCAGAATATTGGCAGGATAGAGAAACAGAGAAAGGATTACAGCATGATCATACCCCACTGGGGGAGGTGCCTTTTCCTTCTTCACTCTGTCTTCATCTTTCTCCCTCTGATGAGTGTGTGTGCCCTCTGGCAACAACAACAACAATATCAAAACACTCCCAACAGGATCCCAGAGCTGTGATCCACTTCGAGCTTTTAGCCAGCCCCAGATCATGGTCATACCAGACCCAGCTATTTAAGGAAGGCTCTTGACTTGATCTGGGAACCTTCCCAAGTGGGATTGCCTCACCAAGCATTGTGTGGTTACCATTACACTCCCCCCATTGTGAGTGTCTAATTTGGTCTGATTCCCCTTCCATTGGTTGGGAAATTCCTCACTTGATGGAAGCAGAGGTAGTTTCCCATTGCAGACTTTGAACAGGCCTAATCCTGGCCTTTCTACTTCCTTGTGGCTTGGTCAAGGTAGGTTTGCTAATCTCCATCAACCAGACCCACTCATCCTGCCTGCCACAGGCAGGAGCCAAGGCCAGGAGCAGGTGCAAAGTGGGCTGTGACATGTAGTGTTTAACAGCATGGACGACCGTCACCTTCCCAGACTAGTTCTGAAGCATCATTTTGGCTATGGTCCCAGCTGCTGCCTGTTTTCCAAGCCTGATTCTCCACCATTTCTAATGCTGTGATAGCTCTCCAGCATTCTTTTTTTTTTTTTAACAATTTATTTATTTATTTCCATTTGTTATTGTTAGTTTCTTTTTTATTTGATGAGAGAGAGAGAGAAAAGGAAAGTGAGAAAGCAAGCCACCAGGTCCAGGACTTGACCCATGGTTGGCCATGTGGGAATCCAGCGCCCTTATCCACCACACCACCTGCTGGTCCCTCCAGCATTCTTTTAGTACCGTCTCTGCTATAAAAATCAACCAGTTCTTGGCCAGTCAGGTGAAGTGATGGCTAAGGCCTCTGGATCCTACGTGGCTGACTGCGCAGCTCAGATCCTGGATCTGGCGGCTTGAAAAACATGCTGAGCACATGAGCACACGTGCCAAAAATCCTGAGGGGAGAATGAAGAAGAAGAGACTGTGGTGTGGCCATCTCCCATGGGGTAATTTCTCATTCCTCCCCGTTCTGTGTGTCCTGCAAGCACATGTGCAAAAGTGTAGCAAAAAAATAAATAAAAAAAAAAAATTAAGTTACAGTTAGGCAGATCATTTGTAACTATTTTTAAAAATGTATTCTTGCTACCTAAATACCTACCCGCGAGAGCCGAATCCAAAAAAAAAAAAAAAAAATGTATTCTTGCTACCTAAATACCTACCAATAGCAGAATGGATAAAGACTGTGGTAGATGACACAATAAAGAAATACATAGCACTGAAAATAAGAAAAAAAAATTATTCTTGTTAGAGTTCCCTCTGGCATTTATGTGTTTTTAAATTTTGCCAGAAGGTACACGTGCTTGCCAGAGAGACATAGACAGAGAGGAAGAGGCAGAAAGCACCCCTGGGTGGTCACACCACCATTCGTTCTCCTCCTTCCTTTTGGGATTTTGGGAAAGCATGCACATGCGCTCAGTGTGTTCCTCAAGCTGCTGGGTTCAGGACTCAAACTGTGTGATAAACCAGGTGAGATCTGTCTGCTTTAACCACCATGCCACAGAGCCAGCTCATCCGTGTTTCAGGAAAAAAAGAAACCTCCTAATAGCTAACTTGTGTACAGTCTCCGGAAGGCTCCACTTACCAAGCTTGGCGACTCAACCTGTTGAGGGTTTATCCTCACCATTTACCACTTGCCCGTGCGCTCATGTGCACAGTCTCGTTTGATCTGCCTAATTGCTCTATCAGGGCTTTGCTTTGGAATAGTCCATTGCTGAGCTTCTTGTCACTACTCCGGTCCCATCTCATCTCAGAGATACCTGAAACCACATTGAGTTTCTTGTGTCAAGTTGCCAAGCTCACTGTGTTCATTACCCATGGCCGTGCATTGCAACAAGGATGGCAGAAGCTCCAAGGCTCTGGAGCCCTCCTTTTTCCCCTTGTTCTACCGAAGTTCCAAACATCTTCCCTGTGGGCCTTGCATTTTGTAGTTCTCTTGAGTCTCTGGTGTTACTTGTGTATTTTCACCCTCAAATCAGATTTCTCCCCAAGACCTTCTTGATTCTCCAGTCTCTTCTCTTGGCAAGTTTTCAGACCAGCTTGGGTTGAAATCCTGAAACTGCTGCCTCCACATGCCATGATTCTAAACAAGTTTCTGAACTTGGTTTCCTTAGAAGGATTATAGGGATAAAAATTATAATAGTAAGCCTAGGGACTACCATGGAAAGTGAGAAATGCAAGAATTAGATTACAGCTGAAATGAACATAGAATAAACAGGTCAGAGCTGGATTTCAGATGGAAAGACAGAAAAGTGGATCCCAGGCAAGCAAAAAAGGACCATAAATGGTATTGTGGAGAGCAATATATCCAAATAAATAGCAATTTCTTTTTTTTAAGAATTATGTATTTATTTAATTTCATTTGTTATTGTTATTTTTTAATTTGACCAGAGAGAGAGAGAGAGAAAGGGAAAGCAAGAAAGCAAGACGCCAGGTCCGGGACTCAAACCATGGTCAGCCATATGGGAATCCAGCACCGTTATCCACCACACCACCTGCTGGTCCCAATAAATAGCAATTTCTAAAGAAGGTTACTCTTGGAAACCCAAAACTGGAACTTTATTGAGGCAAAAGTAGGCATGACCCATCCCAGCTCTTTGCAGAGGGGGCAGCCTTGACCTATAGACTTTGACTACTAATAGCCCATGTGTGGGGCAGACCTCAACTTGGAAATCATAACAAGATCACTTTATGTGTATGTGCGGTTTTTTTTATTTTTAGGGACCAGCAGTTGGCATAATGGCTATGTCGCTGGACTCCCATGTAGTCGACTACGGTTTGAGTCCTGGACCCAGTGGCTTAAACTCACATCAGGCACGTGTGCGTGCATGCCCAAGATCCCGAGAGGAGAATGGAGGAGAAGGGATTGCAGCATGGTCATCTCCCTGGGGGTTGATTTTTCGCTTTCTGTCTCTCTGTCTCTCTCCATCTAATTTGACCAGAGAGAGAGAGAGAGAAAGGGAAAGCAAGAAAGCAAGACGCCAGGTCCGGGACTCAAACCATGGTCAGCCATATGGGAATCCAGCACCGTTATCCACCACACCACCTGCTGGTCCCAATAAATAGCAATTTCTAAAGAAGGTTACTCTTGGAAACCCAAAACTGGAACTTTATTGAGGCAAAAGTAGGCATGACCCATCCCAGCTCTTTGCAGAGGGGGCAGCCTTGACCTATAGACTTTGACTACTAATAGCCCATGTGTGGGGCAGACCTCAACTTGGAAATCATAACAAGATCACTTTATGTGTATGTGCGGTTTTTTTTATTTTTAGGGACCAGCAGTTGGCATAATGGCTATGTCGCTGGACTCCCATGTAGTCGACTACGGTTTGAGTCCTGGACCCAGTGGCTTAAACTCACATCAGGCACGTGTGCGTGCATGCCCAAGATCCCGAGAGGAGAATGGAGGAGAAGGGATTGCAGCAT
>NW_006159782.1:1765397-1782450 GCF_000334495.1 Tupaia belangeri chinensis | reverse complement strand
TCTAAAATTCTATTTTCTGTATGATCTAGTCTGCTTTTAGTACTTTCAAGGGAGATTTTTACTTCCTGTATTATACCCTTCATCTCTAACAGGTCCCTTTGATTCTTTTGTAAAGTGTATAATTCCTCTTTTAGATCTAGCCAGAATTTCCTCACCTCCTGGAACTTGTCAGCTCCTTTCTCCTGCTTCCTCTGCAGTTCATTGTCTCTCTTCTCTAACATCTCTGTTATCTTTGTCACTGTGAATATTCTAAATTCTTTATCTGATATTTCTGAGTCTCATTGTACTAACTGACCATTAAGAGGAGTTTTTCTTTTCCCTTGGAGGAGAGATATTTTCTTACTTTCCCATATTTCTTGTGGCCCTGTGGTGATTTCTAGTCATCTGATGGATGGTGTGTTTCTTCCTAATTCTTGAAGTTCAATCTGAGCATTCAGGGGCGTGCAGGAGGAGGTGACCTGCAATCTCTCTTCCATTCTGTTTTCACTCTTTGTGCTTCAGATTTAGTGGGAATAGAGAAATATTCTGACCCTAATCATATTCAGGTGTTTGGATCCTGTTCACTTGGACCTTTCCAGACACTTAGTGCATAGAGGCTGAGTAGTCAATGAATAAAAATAAAGAAAAAAGGAAAAGAATTAGAGAAGAGGAAAGAAGAAGAAAAAATAAAATAAAAAGGAGAAAGAAAACATATGATAAAAAAAACTTTAGATTTTAATTTTAAAAAGCAAAAAGTGAAAACTGCATGGTGTGCACCAGTATCTTTTTTTTTTTTTGAGAAGTTTTTTTGCTATAGGGCGCGTGTGCTCGCCAAAAAGACAGAGAGAGACAGAAAGCGAGAAATCACCATCCGTGGGGGTGATGGCCACCCCGCAGTCCCTCCTCCTCCATTCTCCTCTCGGGATTTTGGGCATGCAAGCACACATGCCCGGTGTGAGTTTAAGCCACCAGGTCTGGGACTCGAACCACAGTTACCTACATGGGAGTCCAGCGACATAGCCGTTACACCATCTGCTGGTCTCCTGAAATTGACTTTTAAAAAAGTAGTTATGTTCATTTCCACATACACACAGATTAGTGTAGTCACTACCACACACTACAGACCAGTTCCACCACCCAGAACACTCCGTCCTGTGATTTCATTAAAAACTTCTCCCCACCACAGCTCCTGGCAACCACTGACCTGTTTTCCATCCCTACGGTTTTGTCATTTTGAGAATGTCCTATAGTAGAACCATAGCATGTCCTCTCTTGAAACTGGCTGCTTTCACCTAACATTGCACTTTATGATTAATCCAAGTTGAGCGCATCAACAGTTCATTCCATTTTACTCATCACATGGACACATCACAGTTTGTCCATTCACCCATTACGGGACATCACTGTTGTCTCCAGTATTTTCAATATCTTATTTTTAAATTGTAGTTTGTATTTCAAAAAAGTTTTTACAAACTGGTTTTAGGGGCCATCAAATGGTATAGTGGCTATGTCTGGACTCCCACATGGCTGCTATGGCTGGAGTCTCGGACCCGGTGGCTGGAAACTCATGCTGGGCACATGTGCATGTGTGCCCAAAATGCCAGGAGGAGAATGGAGGAGAAGGGATTGGGTGTGGCCATTCACCCTGGGGATGATTTCTCACTTTTCCTCTCACTGTCTGTCTCTCTCTCCCCAGCAAGCACACATACCCTAAGGCAAAAACCTCTTAAAAACAAACAAATAAACAAACAAAAAATACTGTGGTTTATATATACATAAACCCATCCATATATATATATAGAGAGAGAGAGAGAAAGAGAGAGAGACAGAGAGAGATGGATTTATATATACACTTATCATGTTAACCATCTTAAATGCACTATTCAGTGCCATTAGGTACATTCAAAATGTATAACCATCACGACTATTTCCAGAATTTTTCATATTCCAGGTAGAAACGCTGTACCCTGGCCAGCCATGTGGCATCGTAGTTAAGGTAACTAGATCCCACATGGCCAACTGTGCAGTGCAAGTCCTGGACCCCGTGGCTTGAAAAACATGCTGGGTGCATGTGTGTGTGTGCCCAAAGTCCTGGAGGAGAAGGGATTGCAGTGTGGCCATTTCCCTGGGGGATGCTTTCTCACTACCCCCACCTCCATTTCTCTATGGCAAGCACATGTTCCCTATAGCAAATTTAAAAAGCAGAAAGAAAGAAAGAGAAAACCCTATACTCATTCAATATTAACTCCCCATTTCTTTCTCCCCTCAGCTCCTTTCTTCGTCTGTCTCTATAAATTTGCCTATTCGAGTGAAAATAAGTGGAATTATACAATATTGGTCCTATTTTTGTGTCTGACAATTTCACTCAGCGAAATGTTTTCAAGGTTCATCCATATGGGAGTATGTATCAGAATTTCATTCCTTTCTGTGGCCGAGTCAGATTCCATTGTGTGCGCATACATTTTCTTTATTTTCTTTTATTTTTTTCTTTTGTATTTTTATTATCATCATAATCTTCTTTATATTACATTGGATTACATATAACTTTACAGCGTATTACATTGCTCTTTCAAAAGGGAATGCTATCAAGAGAACAAATAGAGAGGCAGGACGACAGTGGGAAACAGATGGCTTATTACCTGTTGATGATGACATGTACAGTATTCTCAACTGGATTGGTCTGAGAAGTATTTCATGATGGGTAAAGTCTTTCTACAAGCAAAATGAGAAATAGTGATTGACTGTTTAAAAAATAATAATTAGAATAATAATGATAATGATTGGGAAAAACGTTGAAAAGATATTTAATGATGAAGTGGGGAGATTAATGTCTCTATTGACTCACATACATTTTCTTTACCTGTTCATCTGTTAATGGATAGTTGGTTTTTCCCACCTTTTGGTTACCATGAATAATGCTTCAATGAACATTATGTGTACAAATAACTTTTTGAGACCCTACTTTCAATTCTTTTGGGTGGAATTCCACAAGTGGAATAGCTGAGTCATATGGTCGATTTTTTTTTTTTTTTTGAGAGGTTTTTGCTATAGGGTGCGTGCACTCGCCAGAAAGACAGAGAGAGACAGAGAGACTGAAAGCGAGAAATCACTCCCTGGGGGGATGGCCATGCCACCATCCCTTCTCCTCCCTTCTCTTCTTGGGATCTTGGGCACGCACGCACACACACCCAGCGTGAGTTTAAGCCACTGGGTCTGGGACTCGAACCATGGTTGACTACATGGGAGTTCAGCAAAATAGCCATTATGCTAACTGCTGGTCCCCATATGGTCAATTCTATGTTTAGGTTTTTGAGTAACTGCCAAACTCTTTCACAGGATACCATATTTTACATTCTCACCAATTCATTTGTTGTTTTTTTGGGAAAGTCATGATGTACTTTTTGTTTTTCTATGCAAAAATGTGTCATGACTTTTCCAATAACCCAATACATCTATATTAGTTTGCTCAGGCTGCTACAACAAAATCTCAGACTGGGGGCCTTAAAAACATAAATTTATTTTCTTTTTAGTTTTTTTTTTTTTTTTTTACTTTTTTTTGGAGAGGTTTTTGCTATAGGACATGTGCACTCGCTAGGAAAACAGAGAGAGACAGAGAGACAGAAAGCAAGAAATCACCCCCCCCCCCGGGAGGATGGCCACACCACAATCCCTTCTCCTCTATTCTCCTCTTGGGATCTTGGACACTCTCGCACACATACCCGGCATGGAGCCACCAGGTTCGGGACTCGAACCATGGTTGACTATGCGGGAGTCCAGTGAAATAACCATTACGCCAACTGCTGGTCCCTCTTTTTAGTATTTTTTTAAGAATTATTTTATTTCTGTAATTGTATTTGTTTATTATTACTTTTTAATTTGACAGAGAGAGAGAGAGAAAGGGAAAGTGAGAAAGCAAGCTGCCAAATTTAGGACTCAAACTGTGGTCAGCCAAGTGGGAGTCCAGCACCTTAACCATCACACTACTGGCCAGTCTGATAAATTTAGTTTCTGGTCTACTCTGGAGGCAAGAAGTCAGATCAAGGTGCTGGTAAATCTGGTTTCTGCTGAGAGTTATTTCCTCAGCTTATAGATGGCCATTTTCCTCTATGTCCTCACACAGCCTTTGGACAGAGAGTTCTGGTTTCTCCTCTCTTCTCTGGATGCCAGTCTTTTTGGGTTAGGACCCATTTTTCTGGGCTCATTTAACCTTAATTACCTCCTAAAGATCCTCTTTCCAAATATACTCACCTTGGAGGTTAAAGCTTCAAAATGTAAATTTGGGGGAGACACAATTCAGTCCAAAGCAACATCCTTGCCAACAGTTATTTTCTGTTCTGTTTTTGGGGTTTTATTTTTGTTTTTGTTTTTTTAATAGTCATCCTAGGGTATGGGAAGCAGTAGCACATTGTGGTTAATTTTGATAATGTTGAGTATCTTTTCATTACTCATTTGTCCATCTTCTCTGATGAAATGTCTATTTAAATCCTTTGCCTATTGTTTTGTTTTTGTATATGTTCAGTTTTTTTTTTTAATTTATTTATTTTTATTTTGGCCACAGGGTGTATGCACTTCCTGGAGAGAGACAGAGAGAGGGAAAGTGAGAAATCACCCCCTAGAGGGAATGGCCATGCCACAATCTCTTCTACATTCTCCTCTTTTTTTTAAAGATTTTTTTAGAGTTTTGAGTATTTAAGAATCATTTATTTTTTATTTCATCTACTCATTCATTTATTTTAATTTGACAAGAGAGAGACACACAGAGAGAGAAGTGAGAAAGCAAGCCATCAGGTCTGGGATTCAAACTATGGTCAGCCATGTGGGAGTGTCCAGTGCTTTACCAACCGCGCCATCTGCTGGTCCCCATTATCCTCTTGGGATTTTGGGCACACATACACACACACCCAGTGTAATTTTTCAAGCCACCAGGTCTAGGAATCAAACTATGGTCGGCCCTGTGGAAATCCAATACCTTAACCACCACACCATTTTTTTTTTCTTTAGAGAGATTTTTTGCTATAGGGCATGTGCACTCTCTTGCATGCTCACTAGAGAGACAGAAAAGGAGATAGAGAGACAGAAAGTGAGAAATCATACCCCTAGGGAGATGGCCACACTGCAATCCCTTCTCCATTCTCCTCTTGAAATCTTGGGCATGCATGCACATGCACCCGGCGTGAGTTTTAAGCCATCAGGTCTGGGATTTGAACTGCCGTCGGCCACATGGGAGTCCAGCAATGTAACCATTACTCCATCTGTTGGCCCTGATGTCATTGTTTTTAAAAAGGATTTTTAAAAATTTGTTTACTTCTCTCTTCCATGAGTTAGACAGAGATAGCACCCCAAAACGGTCTCGACCCCATGATCTACTCCCACCCTCAACTAGCCCCAGATCATGGGTATGCGTGTGCTCAGTGTACTCAGGGAGGTCTCTGGACTTGAAATGGGAATCTTCCCATTGGAATTGCCTTGCATAGTGTCACATTTTCCTGCTGTGCCACCATTTGGCTCCTCCGTCAATTATTTATTTATTTACTTGTTTTCCATCATTTTATTCCTTGTAAGAGGGCATGTGTGCTCACCAGAGAGAGAGAAAGGGAAAAAGTGAGGGCAAGAAGAATTCCTCTCAATGGGGCATAGTCATACCACAATCCTTTGTCTATTTCTTTTTTCTGTTCGGATTTTGGACTCCAGGCATACACACCTAGCTTGTCTTTCAAGCTGTCATGACTGGGATTCAAAAGGCTGTTGGTCATGTGGGATCCAACTCCCTCACCTCCTGAGCTATAGGACTATCCCTGCTGAATTTTGGTTTTTTGTTTTTGGGTTTTTCTAAGGATTTTGCCAAAGAGTGCATGTACTCACCAAAGAGACAGAGAGAGAGAAAATGAGAAGTTATCCCAGGGGGATGGCTATGCCACAATCCCTTCTTCATTCTCCTCCTAGGATTTTAGGCATGCACGCACATGTGTCCAGCGTGATTTGCAAGCCACCAGGATTCAAACCATGGTCAGCCATGTGGGAATCCAGCACCTTAACCAACATGCAACCTCCTGCACTCCTCTGCTGGTTTTTAATTAGGTTGGTTGGTTGATTTTGTTTTGTTACTGAGTTGTAGGAGTACTTTGTATAATCTCGTTATTACTTCCTTATCAGATACATAATTTGCAAAACTTTGCCCCTATTCTGCGAGTTGTCTTTATACGCTCTTGATAATGTCCCTTGATACCCTCAAATTTTTAATTTTGATGAAGTGCAATTTATCTATTGTTTTTTCTTTTTAAGAGAGATTTTTGCTAAAGGGCACCCGTGCTTGCTGGAGAGAGAGAGAGAGAGAGAGAGAGAGAGAGAGACAAAGAGACAGAAAGCAACTGTCAGGGGTGATGGCCACACCACAATACCTTCTCCTTCATTCTCCTTTTGGGATTTTGGGCATGCATGTGCACTCCCCCAGCATGAGTTTTAAGCTACAGGGTCCAGGACTCAAACTACAATCAACTCTGTAGGAGTTCAGTGTTGTAACCATTATGCCTTCTACTGGTCCCTTGTTTTTTTCTTTTATTGCCTATGCTTTTGGGGCCATATTTAAGAAATAGTGGTCAAATCCAAGGTCACAAATGTTGTGTCCACATTTTCTTCTATGAGTTTTGTAGTTTTAGTTCTTAGATTTAGGTTGTCGATTCATTTTGAATTTATATTTGTATATAGTACAAGGCTTCAACTTTATTCTTCTGCCTGTGAACATCCACTTTTCCCAGCACCATTTGTTGAAGAGACTGTCTTTTTCTCATTAAATGGTCTTGGCACTCTTGTCAAAACATAAATTGATCTCCCATATGTGAGGGTTTCTGTCTGGGCTCTCTATCTTACCTCTTTTTTTTTAAGAATTATTTTTATTTAACTTTATTTATTTATTTTAATTTGACCAAAGAGGGAAAGGAGAGGGAGAAAGAGAGAGAGAGAAGAGAAAGTGAATAAGCAAGCCTCCAGCTCCAGAACTCAAATCATGATCGGCCATGTGGGAGTCCAGAGCCCTTAACCACCATGCCACTTGCTGGCCCTTCTATTTTACTTTGTAAATTTATTCCATGAACAAGAGAAACAGAAAGAGAGAGAGAAGGCCTTAACCCCAACAGGGTCTGGACACTATGATCCCCTCACCAGCTAGTCCTGGATTATGAGCACACATGTGGTGCCTGGCACACCCAGAGAGGTTCCTGGAGCAAACCTGGAGCCCTCCCATGTGGATCAGCCTCCCAGAGGGTTGCACTCCACCGTCCATCCACTGTCCGGCCCCTAGGCTCTCTATTCTATTCCGTTGGCCTACATATCTGTCTTTATGCCAGTACCAGTGTTTTGTTTTTGTTTTCAAAGAGGCTGTTATCTCCTTTACAAGTTACCAAGAGAATGAGAGAGGAAAGTGCAGTACTTGGCATCGAGCTTGACGCATAGTAGGTGCTCAGTACACAGCAGCTATCCTCAGGGGAAGGCTGCTCAGGTACCTTCAGGCTGAAGGGTCCAGAGCCTTGCCTGGGCTGCCTCAGTCATGCTGGACAGTATGACTGACTGAAATGAGGCTCATATCTGCATAGTCCAGCCTCGAGAATTCGAATGCTGTTCTAGAGGCCAGGGACTTTGTCTGGCAATGCCTACAGAGGTGTTCATTGCTCCTTGAGACCCAAAGAATGTTTTGTTTCTACTTTTCTTTTCTTCTCAAGCTAGTGTCTAAATTCAGTTCCACAAAGAAGAACCTGAAATAAGATCTTGTAGCTCATTTTGGAGGCAATCCCAGGAAGCACCACAAGGGAGAGGGGATATGAGGCAGGGAGCTGGGAAAGCCAAGGAGCAAGCTACATCTGTGGGCATCCGGGCTCAGATGCAGTGGAGACCAGCTGAGGGATCATGAGGAGCACGTCACAGTGCTGCTGTCAGGACCCGGAAGGCTGGGGCGATCCATGGTCTCTCACAGCTTGGAGGTTTTAGATCCCTGGCCCTTCTAGGGACCCTGTACAAGGAACTGAGGGATTCCTGCAGCTTCAGAAGAAAACCATCAGGTGAGAAACAGAGACCCTGGGACACTGGAGGGGAAAGCCACTTCTGTAGGGGGCCCATGTCCTGTACCTACAGTGGGGTTAGGAAAGATTGGAGGGCAGCACCAGCTCCTGCAACCTCAAACCTGCTGCCCCTCAACTCTTCTCCTGAGTCGACTATTACTTCTGGCTTTCATCTCTGTTTATCTGAGTTTCTGTGTACTCTGGAGCTGGTCTTGCATTTGGCTCGGCCATGACATAATTATTGGTGCCCGGCTGAGTCACCACCTTGATTGGGCAGGGCTACTGGCTAGCCCAGCTCACCAGCACTGGCCTTCAGAGATGGTTGCCTTTGCCACACACCCCACCCTCCCCGCCAGCGTGTCTGACGTCCGAGGAATAAAGCATGACAACTTGTTCACGAGGACTGTTTCTGACACTCTTTTCAGCTGGGACGGTGGTGTGGCAGCACCCAGAGATTCTCCAAGAGCTGCTTATCAGTAGGAGGAGCTCTATTACCCCCCTCTTCTGAAGACGATATTGGGCTCAGAGCAGTTAAGACACTTGCCTAAGGAGCAGAGTTTGTAATGGCAAGCTTGGACTTGAATGCAGTCTACTGACTCCAAATTTCACGTTCTTTCACTTTACCTCTTAAGCAGGAAACTAAATGTCCAAGTGTTGAGTCTTATAAGAATCCTCTTATTTGGGGGTGAGGAATATCTCACGGTAGAGAGAGATCTACCCAGGGATCTTCAGACTTTGAGGGCTCTGGGTTCCTGGACAGGGGAGCACCACAATTGGGATTTGTACTAAACCTCCTCTGGCCACTGGCTTCAATTCTTTTGTTAACTGTCATCACGTATTAGAAAGAATAACAGGGGCAGGTTCAAGTTTTTTTTAAGAGTTATTTAATGTAATTTAATATTACTATTTATCTTTTAGTTTGACCAGAGGGAGGCAGAAAGAGAAAATGAGAAAGCAAGCCTTCAGGTCTGGGATTTGAACCAGAGTCGGTCATGTGGGAGTCCAGTGTCCTAACCACCATGCCACCTGCCAGCCCCCCAGGTTCAAGTTTTATGAGGTCTGAAATGTCTGCATTTGGGGAGAGCCTCTAGAAGAAAAATTACACAAACCTACATATGGAAATTGCAAGGCCCATCCTCCCTGGTACAGGCCGTGGGGTACTAAACCACAGTGCTGGGAGCCACGTGGCCAACCACACGTTCAGATCCTCAGGCGAGCCAAGGCGTACCAAGGCCCTCAAGACTGCTATGAGCGTGAGGGCTGTGAGGAAGAGGATCACAGTGCTATGAGACCCTGTTAAAAGTGCCTCTCTCGGGACCAGCAGTTAGCGTAATGGCTGTGTCGCTGGACTCCCATGTAGTCGATCGCGGTTCGCATCCTGGACCCGGTGGCTTAAAACTCATGCCGGACGCATGTGTGTGCGTGCCCAAGATTCCGAGAGGAGAATGGAGGAGAAGGGATTGCAGTGTGGCCATCCCCCCTGAAGGGTGATTTCTTGCTTTCTATCTCTCTGCCTCTCTCTGTCTTTCTGGCAAGTGCACGCGCCCTATAGCAAAAATTCTCTCTCCAAAAAGAGTGCCTCTCTCATGTACCCTCTATTTGTTTGAAAAGAGAAGTTGCTACAGCCACCACCACCACCGACAACAACCCCCACCGCAGGGCCTTGGAAGATGACGTAAGTAAGAGGCCTGCAGTTCGTTTATTCATTTTTCGTTTTTGCTATAAGGTACATGCACTTGCTAGAGAGAATTGGTAAGAAATCACCTCCTGAGGGTATGCCATGCCACAATCCCTTCTCTTCCATTCTCCCCTTGAGATTTTCGGCATGCTCTCTCTCACACACACACACATTCACGCGCCTAGCGTGTCACGCACCTAGTGTGTTTTCTCAGGTTTTGGGTCTGACACACACACACACACATTCACGTGCCTAGCGTGTCACACACCTAGTGTGTTTTCTCAGGTTTTGGGTCTGGGACTCAAACTGCACTTGGCCATGTGGAATCTAGCCACCTGAACTACCATGCCACCTTGCTGCCCCCTCTTCCCTTTCTCTCTCTTTCTTCCATACTAAAAGGCATGCGTATGCACACCAGAGAGAGAAAGAGGGAAACCCCCAATACAACCTGGTCATGCCATAGTCATTTTTCCTCCAGTTCTTCATCCTGTCAGGACCCTGGGCAAGCAGATGCATGCCTGGTGAGTTTGTTGAGCCACTGACACTAGGACTTGAACACTGGTTGGCCACGCAGGATCCGGCTTCCTCTGAGCAGTGCCTAACTGCTATGCTACGGCGCCAGCCCACGGTTCCTACGTTCTTCATTGTGAATCTACTACACGTGTGGCGAAGGTTTTCTCTGGACCCATCACACATGCTTTGCGACTGTGGGTTTGGTGTCTGCCTTGACTTCTGTGACACAAAACTATCCCTAATGAAGGATGGCCACTCCACAATCCCTTCTCCATTTCACCTTTGGGGATTTGGGGCACACACACACAGGCGCCCATCATGTTTTTCTAGCCACTGGGTCCAGGACTCAAACTGTGGAGTTGACCATGTAGGATCCAGCTGCTTCAGCCACCATGCCACCGGCTGGCTTGTTTTTTTTCTCCCATGGAAAATTTTAAAATTTTTATTGTAGTCAGAGTTGATGACTTCTGAGTTTTAAGTCATGCTTAAATTAATCCATCCTACTGTAAGATGATAACTTTTCTTAATCTGATATTTTTATGGTTTTGTATTTTAGATTTATATCTTGGTGACTTTCGAAGCTTTCTTTGTGTGTGAGTAATACAGGAAGGATACAAATGCATTTGTTTCCAGCTGGGCCACTCAGTAGTCCCAGAATGATCTATTGTATAATCCATTCTTTCCTGTGTGCATTTGGGTCTGTTTCTGGACTTTCTATTCTATTCTATTGATCTGCCTACTCATGTTCCCAAACAAAAATATTTTAATTACCATAGTTTTATAATATGTTCTAATATCTAGGAAGAAATAAATAAACTTTACAATTTTTTTGATGGCTATGGGTGTTACTAAAAGAATTTTTTTTTTTTGAGAAAAAAATGTCTTTCTTAAACATTTATTTATTTAATCTATCTATTTGTTATGATTTTTAAGTCACCAGGTCCAGGACTCTAACTGTGGTTGGCCATGTGGAAATCCAGCACCTTAACCACCACACCACCTGCTAGCCCTACAAAAAAAATTTTTTTAAATAAACTTTTTTAAAAATTTGCTATAGAATGTATACTCTCACTGGAGAGAAACAGAGAGAAGGAGAGAGAGCGGGAACGTGGGAAAACATCATGTGGCAATTGCTTCTTTTCCATTTTCCTCTCAAAATTTTGGGAACTCACACATGTGCCTGGTATGGTTCAAGCTGCCAAGTCCAGAACTTGAACTGCACAGATGGCCGTGTGAGATCTAGCCACCCTCACCACCATGCCACTAGCTAGCCCCCAGAAAGTTAAGTCTAAAAAAAATGGAGCTGACAGGTGGTGGTGTGGTTAAGCCACTGAACTCCCACATGGTTGACCATGGTTTGAGTCCTGGACCTGGCAGCTTGCTTTCTCAATCTCCTTCTCTCTCTCTCTCTCTCACTCTATGTCTCTTTCTGGTCAAATAAAATAATAATAATAAAATAAAATGAATAATTTTTAAAGAATTATTTTATTCCATTTTATTTATTCATTCATTTACTTTAATTTGACCTGAGAGAAACACACAGAGAGAGCGGAAAGTGAGACAGCAAGCCACAAGGTCCGGGACTCGAACCGGGATTGGCTATGTGGGAGTATCCAGCGCCTTAACCACCATGCCACCTACCAGTTCCCAAATGAGTAATTTTTAAAAAAATCAAAACACTCAGGAACCAGCAGTTAGCATAATGGCTATGTCGCTGGACTCCCACGTAGTCGACCGCGGTTCGTGTCCCGGACCCGGTGGCTTAAAACTCACGCCGGGCGCGTGTGCATGCGTGCCCAAGATCCCGAGAGGAGAATGGAGGAGAAGGGATTGCGGCGTGACCATCCCCCCTGGGGGGTGATTTCTCGCTTTCTGTCTCTGTGTCTCTCTCTGTCTGTCTGGCGAGCGCACGCACCCTACAGTGAAAATCTCTCAAAAAAAAAAAAACAAAAAAAAACACTATACCTGACGATCTTTCCATCTCACATTGTAGATTTTCCTTCTTGTTTTGTAGAGCTGCATAGTATTTCACTGGTAGATGTACCACAGCCTGTTTCACCAGTCCCTCATAGATGAACACTTTTTGCATCTTTTGCTATTGTAGGCATTACTGTAATACAGTCTTTTTGTACTGAGGTTTGCTTATTTATTTGGAGGGAGACTGGTACTTGATGGGGTGTCACCATACTGTGATCCTCCTCCCAGCTCCCACCCAGAGGATCACAGGCCAGCACGTGTGCAACGACAGGTTCAGGTCAACCTGGGCTCCAAACCCAGGCCTCGCATATGGCTCCAGTATCACCCAGTGGCACCTTACTGCCCGTACCACCATGGCTGGGCCATGTAATGAGGTCACACGTGTACCTTTTGTGTGTACACACCAGGCTCAATGGTACTCCAGGGATATTGTGCTCCCCGCTTCCACTCATATCCATACGGCTTGCTCCTTCACCTCCTTCTCCCAGAGACCTATGCTGGTTTGTACTCTTGGCACCCAGAAAAGTATCTGATACTAAACTAATAATTACAGAATGAATATACAAGTATATTGGTAAGAAAAAATCCCAGAAATGAAATCACTAGGTCAAAATGTAAATCTTTCATTATGTCTCAAATTCATCTTTTTTATGTATAGGACAATTGCTGGGTTTTATATGTTAAATTTGTACATAAATACCTTACTGAATTCTCTCTTTGCTACAATTTCTCAGTTGAATTATTTACAAGTGACATAGATGTACCATGTCACTTGTAAATAATTTGGACCAGTTGGTGGTGTGGTAGTTAAGGTGGCTGGATCCCACATGGCTAACTGAGTAGTTTGAGTCTCAGACCCAGCAACTTGAAAAACATGCTGGGCTGGAGCCCACAGGTGGTGCAGTGGCTAAAGGCTCTGAACTCCCACATGGCTGACTACAGTTCATAGTCCCGGACCTGGTAAGTTGCCTTCTCACTTTCCCTCTTTCTCTTTCTCTGTTTCTCTCTGATCAAACTGGAAAATAATAATAATAATAATAAATAAAGTTAAATAAAATAATTATTTTTAAAAAAGTGCTAGGCCATGTACATGTATGCCCAAAATCTCAAGAGAAAAATGGAGAAGGGACTGTGGTGGAGCCCCCTTCTGAGGGGTGCTTTCTCACTTTCCTTCTTTCTCTCTTTAGGACACATACACTCTTGTCTCTGGTGAGCCCATGTGCACTAAAGCAAAAACTAAAATAGTAATAATAATTATGTCTTCTTGGGACCAGCAATTGGTGTAATGGCTATGTCACTGGACTCCCATGTAGTCAAATGCAGTTTGAGTACCGGGGCCAGTGGCTTAAACTCACGCCAGGTGCGTGTGTGTGCATGCCCAAAATCTTTTGAGGAGAATGGAGAAGAAGGGATTGCGGCGTGGCCATCCTCCCAGGGCGTGATTTCTCGTTTTCTCTCTCTGTCTCTGTCTTTCTGGAGAGCGCACATACCCTATAGCAAAAATAAACCGCTCCAAAAAAAAAAAAAGAATAATTATGTCTCCTCTTTTTCAGTATTTATACCTAATTTTTTGTTTGTTCACTTGTTCAATTACATTGGTAATTGCTCTGAAATAATTTTAAATAAAAATGACGAATATCAAATATCCTCATTTTGTTCTGACTTTAAGGAGGCTGCTTTTAGGCTTTTATCTTCACAAGTTTGTTTTTGGCTTGCAGTGTGTGTGTGTGTGTGTGTGTGTGTGTGTGTGTGTGTGTGTTTACTTATAAGGAAGTATCTTCCCATCTTATTGTTAAGAAATTTTCTTTTGATCTTCTCAGTAGCAACCCCAGGGACTGAAGTTCAGTCCCCACGTGCAGCTTTTTGTTCAAGCCCAGTAACTTCATACTCTTGAGGTGACCAACCAGGGACAGTCGCCCAGATCAAGACTCATGCATCATCACTGGAGGGTATCCCCCTAGAAGATCATGTCGTGCTCCCAGCAGGCCTGCCCTTGGAGGAGCAGGCTGCCCTGGGCCCGTGTTGGGTGGAGGCCCTGACTACTTGGAAAGTAGCCAGCTGCATCCTGAAGGTAAAGTCGATGACTACCTGGTCTGTACTGAGAAAGTGACAGGTCAGACTTCCGAGGTGGCCAAACAAGAGAAAAAGGAGGCAGGCCACACCAGGCAGCAAACAACAGTATGACTGGTGCTTCATCAATGCCATGCCCCCTTTTAGCAAGAAGGACTCTAATACCAACTCTTTGTAATCCTGGCTTTCTTTAGTACAGCCACTTAGCCCAATTAATAATAATAATAGTAATAATAATAATTGGGGGGAACAGCAGAGGGCATAACAGTTGCATCTATGGACTCTCACATAGTCAACTGCATTTCAAGTCCCAGACCCAGCAGCTGACATGTGTACGTGTGCCCAAAATCCCAAAGTGAGAATGGAGGAGACAGGATTGTGGTATGGCCATCCCCCTGAGGGTGATTTCTCTAACGAGCACCCTATAACAAAAATCTCTAGTAAAAAAATTGTTTTTTCAATCAGGGATGAAATTTGATTTTTATCAAATGCCTTGTTAATAGTTATGAAATCATTACACATTTTCTCCTATGATTTGTCAATATGGTGAATAATATTACTACTCTTCCTAATATTGAACCATTCTTATATTCTTGGTATGCACCTCCTTTGGTTGTGATGTATACTTTTTTTTATGTGCTTCTGGATTTTATTTGTAATACTTGACTTAGAGTTTTTGTTACATTCATAAATGAGGCTGATCTGTAGTATTGCTCTCTTGTGCTATCTTTGAGAGATGTAGGTACTAGTATAATAATTATTTTAAAAATTTGGAGGAGCTGGACTGGTGTAGTGATTAAGAGGGCAAGTTTTGGAACCAAATTCACTAGAATCAGATTTGGATCTGCCACTCACTAGCTGTGTAGCAATGGACAAGTTATTTAATCACTTTTGCCTGAGTTTTCTCATCTCTAAAATGGGAACAATACTTTGTCTTCTCCACAGGATTATTGTGAGAATTTAATAATATGGAACTTAAAACTGCATCTGGCACATGGGGACTCAATACATGTAGTGACTTATTAGTAGTATTATTTCTAGAATCTTGAACATTTGAGTGATATTTTAATTAATCACTCCTTAAAGTTTCGGTTACATTCACCTGAGGATTTGTTTGAACTTACTGGGGATTTTTTCCTCCTGTGGGTGGGAGAATAACGCTTTGCTAACATTTTCATTTTTAAAAATTATTATTCAATTTTATTTATTCACTTATTTATTTTTCATTTGACCGGAGAGAGACTCAGGGTGGGGGGAGTGAGAAAGTAAGCCACCAGGTCTGGGACTCAAACCATGGTCGGCCATGTGAGAGTGTCCCAGCACCTTAACCACCATGCCACCTGCTGGCCCCACATTTTCATTTTTTTACCCGATAGTTATCTGTTTAGAATTTATTTGTCTTCAAGAACCACTCGGTAATTTATGGCTTCCTAGAAAATCACCTATTTAGTTTAGGCTTTCTCATTTACTTGCACAATAATCACATTTAAAAAAAATTTGCTATAAGGTGTGTGCACTTTTATTTTTGCACACCCCCCCCCACCACCGCATGCGCTCACAGACACCCCCACCCCACGGGTGCTCTGGGTCTCTGGTCCAGGAGGAGAGGAGGTGTGGCCCCCCGGGGATGGGGGGGTGTCCACAGGGCGCGCGGGGGAGGCCGCCTCCGTAGCAGCCAGCGCAGGGAGGCTGTCTGTCTGTCTGAAGCATTTGTGGGGGAGCACAGAGCAGTAGCCAGGTCTCCCCAGAGGACAACACCCCTCCGGGAAAGAAGGACCAGTTGGGTGGTGCGTGCTCGGGCGAGTCCTCCCTTGGGGGAAAAATGACCCTGCTCTTTGAGGCCGCTCAGGGCGGCACCTGCCTGGACGCTCGCCTCGCCTCACCTCACCTCAC
This sequence comes from Tupaia belangeri chinensis, assembly GCF_000334495.1. Lineage (NCBI taxonomy): Eukaryota > Metazoa > Chordata > Mammalia > Scandentia > Tupaiidae > Tupaia > Tupaia belangeri. The sequence goes on along the minus strand of NW_006159782.1, from coordinate 1,766,289 downwards.
CGTGAGGCCTTTCCCCTCACCCTCGGGGTCCCCTAGCTGACCGAGGAAGGAGACACACAGGTCTAGTTCCAGGTTCCTGCCCCGCTCCCCCCACCCCCGTGAGAACCTGCAGAGTGGGTGCGGGTGTGCGTGTGCGGGTGTGTGCACGTGCGGGTGTGTGTCCAGGGGTTGTTCCACTCCAGCGTCCCTTCTTTGACCCTCCTGGACTCCCCGCACGTGTGAGCCCCCAAACCCTGTATCTGTCTCTTCTATGGCCTCTGTGGATCCCCTGAGGTCGGGGAGGAGCCAACAAGGCTCAGAAGAAGTAAGAGATAGAGAGACAGAGAGACAGAGACTGTCCTTCCATACTCTGCAAGAGGAGAGGAGACCGGGTATGTGCACTTTTAGGAAACAGAAAAAGAGAAAGTAAACCTCCTACCCAGAGAGGATAATCAGGCCACACAATCCCTTCTCCTTCATTCTCCTTTCAGGATTTTTGGCATGCACATGTGGACATCATGCTTCTCTTTCTTTCTTTTTTATAAAGATTTCTTTATTTTTATTTATTATTATTATTTAACTTGACCAGAGAGAGACAGAGAAAAGGAGAGAAAGGGAAAATGAGAAAGCAAGTCACCTGGTCCAGGACTCAAATCGCAGTCAGCCATGTGGGGAGTCTAACACCTTAACCACCACATCACTTGCTGGCCCCCAGCATGCTTTTCAAGAAGTCAGATCTGGGTTACCAGCAGTTGGCGCAATGGCTATGTCACTGGACTCCCATGTAGTCGACTGTGGTTTGAGTCCCGGACCTGGTGGCTTAAACTCACACTGGGCACATGTGCATGTGTGCCCAAGATCCCAAGAGGAGAATGGAGGAGAAGGGATTGCGGCATGACCATCTCCCCTGGGG
>NW_006159782.1:1755841-1764479 GCF_000334495.1 Tupaia belangeri chinensis | reverse complement strand
GGGGTGCCCACAGGGCGCGCGGGGGAGGCCGCCTCCGTAGCAGCCAGCGCAGGGAGGCTGTCTGTCTGTCTGAAGCATTTGTGGGGGAGCACAGAGCAGTAGCCAGGTCTCCCCAGAGGACAACACCCCTCCGGGAAAGAAGGACCAGTTGGGTGGTGCGTGCTCGGGCGAGTCCTCCCTTGGGGGAAAAATGACCCTGCTCTTTGAGGCCGCTCAGGGCGGCACCTGCCTGGACGCTCGCCTCGCCTCACCTCACCTCACCGTGAGGCCTTTCCCCTCACCCTCGGGGTCCCCTAGCTGACCGAGGAAGGAGACACACAGGTCTAGTTCCAGGTTCCTGCCCCGCTCCCCCCACCCCCGTGAGAACCTGCAGAGTGGGTGCGGGTGTGCGTGTGCGGGTGTGTGCACGTGCGGGTGTGTGTCCAGGGGTTGTTCCACTCCAGCGTCCCTTCTTTGACCCTCCTGGACTCCCCGCACGTGTGAGCCCCCAAACCCTGTATCTGTCTCTTCTATGGCCTCTGTGGATCCCCTGAGGTCGGGGAGGAGCCAACAAGGCTCAGAAGAAGTAAGAGATAGAGAGACAGAGAGACAGAGACTGTCCTTCCATACTCTGCAAGAGGAGAGGAGACCGGGTATGTGCACTTTTAGGAAACAGAAAAAGAGAAAGTAAACCTCCTACCCAGAGAGGATAATCAGGCCACACAATCCCTTCTCCTTCATTCTCCTTTCAGGATTTTTGGCATGCACATGTGGACATCATGCTTTTCTTTCTTTCTTTTTTATAAAGATTTCTTTATTTTTATTTATTATTATTATTTAACTTGACCAGAGAGAGACAGAGAAAAGGAGAGAAAGGGAAAATGAGAAAGCAAGTCACCTGGTCCAGGACTCAAATCGCAGTCAGCCATGTGGGGAGTCTAACACCTTAACCACCACATCACTTGCTGGCCCCCAGCATGCTTTTCAAGAAGTCAGATCTGGGTTACCAGCAGTTGGCGCAATGGCTATGTCACTGGACTCCCATGTAGTCGACTGTGGTTTGAGTCCCGGACCTGGTGGCTTAAACTCACACTGGGCACATGTGCATGTGTGCCCAAGATCCCAAGAGGAGAATGGAGGAGAAGGGATTGCGGCATGACCATCTCCCCTGGGGAGTGATTTCTCGCTTTCTGTCTCTCTGTCTCTCTTTGTCTTTCTGGTGAGTGCACACGCCCTATAGCAAAAACCTCTCCAAAAAAGAAAGAAAGAAGAAAGAAAGAAAGAAAGAAAGAAAGAAAGAAAGAAAGAAGGAAGGAAGGGAGAAAGAAAGAAAAACACACAGCAGGTGTGCGTGCCTGCCTGAAATCCCAACACCATGGAGAAATGGAGGAGAAGGGTTGGAAGCATGACCGCTCCCCATTGAGGGGATGCTTTCTCTCTCCCGCCTTCTTGCTCTCTCTCTGGAGAGCACATATGGACTCTGACAATTAAAAAAAGAAAGAAAAAGACTTAGATGTCAGTTAGCCATGCACGTGAAGCTATCCAGTAGGCAGCGGGATATTCAGGACCGGATCGTGGTGTATGCTGGGACCTGCTGAAAGCAGTGCTGCGACTATTTGTCCTCCACTCCTCATACCCAGCTCATGCCAGCCAACGAGGAAGGCAGGGCAGGGATTGTTCTCCCCACTTGACAGAATGAAAACTCAATGGGGGGAGGCTGGCAGATGGTGCAATGGTTAAGGTGTTGGACTCCCACATGGCTGACAGCGGTTAGAGTCCTGGATCCAGTGGTTTGCTTTCTCACCTTCCTTCTCTGTCTCTCTGGTCAAATTAAAATAATACTACAATTAAATTTTTTTTTAAAAAAAAGGAAAACTCAATGGAGAGTATATATGCAACAGAATTTATTTATTTTTAAATAATTGTTTTTATTTAACTATTTATTTATTTATTTATTTTAATTTGACCAGAGAGGGACAGAGAGAAAGAGAGAGAAAGTGAGAAAGCAAGCCACCAGGTCCAGGACTTGAACCACGGTCGGCCGTGTGGGAGTCCAGAGCCCTTAACCACCACACCATCTGCCAGTCCCTATATAAAACAGATTTTAAAACAGGTATTCAAACAAATATCTCACAGCAGCCAAAGGTGGAAACACCCCAAATGTCCATCACCTGATGGACATTTTTTTTAAGGTTTTCGCCATGGGGCATGTGCATTTGCCAGAGACAGAGAGACACAGACAGAGGGAAAGTGAGAAATCACTCACCAGGGGGAATAGCTATGCCACAATCCTTTCTCCTTTATTCTCCTCCTAGGATTTTGGGCATTCTTGCACACACACAAGCCCAGTGTGATTTTCAAGCTACCAGGTTTGGGACTTGAACATAAGTAGGCTATGTGGGAATCCAGTGTCTTAACTACCACACCACTTTTTGGCCCCAAATGGGTATATTCATAAATAGAATAGCATTCAGCCATGAGGAAGAATGAAGGGCTGAAGGATAGTACAAGGTGGATGAAACTGAAAACTTGCTAAATAAAGGAAGCTGGGGACCCAGCAGGTGGCATGGTGGTTAAGGTGCTGGACACTCCCACATGGATGACCACGGTTCAAGTCCTGGACCTGGTGGCTTGCTTTTTCACTTTCCCTCTCTCTCTGTCTTTCTCTGGTCAAATTAAAATAAATAAAATAAATAATTCTTTTTAAAAAGGAAGCTGGTCGCCAAAGGTTACATATTGTATGATCCCATTAATATAAAAGTCCTGTGTAGCTAAATCCATAAAGACAGACAGCAGGTTAGTGGTTGCCAGGGACTGGGTGTAAGGGGAATGGAAAATGAGTGCTTACTGGGTAGTGGATGCACTGTGCATGTACTAAGTCAATGAAGTGTTCACTTTGAAATGGTCAACTCTGTGTTACGTGGATTTCCCCTCGATCTCAAGGGGAAAAAGATGGCCTTGGTGATAGCGCACTGCTCCAGCGATGCTGGCTCCATCTAGCTCACGGGTGTGCTTTCCCAACCGGCCCGTACACCCCAGGCACATGCCCATGATCCTGGCTGGCTGGGCTGTTGAGTGCACTTCTTTTTTTTTTCAGAAAGAAATAAACTTAAAGCGGGGGATGGGGGGAGGGGACTAGATAGAAAAGACTCCACAAAGAACCTAATCCCAGGCTCCTAGGGACCACCGGGACCCATGAAGCCCATCGGTCTGTGGATTGTGACTGACTTTTCCAGGGTTTCCATGCCACACCATGAGAGAAGAGGAGCCCGGTGAAGGAAAAGGACCTGTCCCCTGCAAGGTCAGTTTAGAGCGACTGGATTTCCCAAGCCCCAAACCAGGAAATCTGGTCTAACCAGCATGAGATTCACCTCTGAAATCGGCCCTGCCCTGGAAAACTTGTGACTGGGGGTTGCCACGTCAGAGAGAACCTGTGCTTCCGGGTTTGGGTTTGTTCCGGTTGGGAAGGAAGAAGCAGAAGCAGCCAACTTGGCTTCTTAGAGCTTCTGCATTTAACCTTCCAGGGTCCAAGACTCCCAGATCTGGAAGGGATTTTAGAGATGACCTATGAGGAGATGGAAGCTCCAAGAAGAAAAGACCTTCCAAGCCCCAGGGCTGGTAAATGGCTGAGTCGGGATAAGGAGGAAGGGAACTGACATTTATATAACACCCACTCTACATCCAGGAGGCTCGTCTGCAGTGTTAGTTAGCATCTCCATTCTGCTGAAATCTACAGAAGTGCAGCGGTTAGCTGACTCCACACAGCTAACCTGGCTCTGACGAGCTGTAGTTCCTCCTCGGACTTACCTGCCTGTCCATGCCTGGCACTGGGTGTTTGAAAGTTATTAATGAAAAAATCAAGGAATCACCCCATGCTCTCCACTCTACCAGCCCATCATCCAGATTCACCCTGTTCAAAGTTAACCGACATTCTAGGTGCTCACATAGTTGCAGTGGTAACTGAACTTTTAGGAATGACAGCTGCAAGCAATACAGGGCAAAAAGAGTGAACCTTTCTATTGTTACACTAGCATACGGAGTGGCTTTTCTGTTCAAACTGACAAGGGTTAACATGAAAGTAGAGATTTCCCAACTACCTTGAATGTTATTGGCCAAGAACCCTACCTTCACCTTAGCTCCAGGCTTTAAAAATAAATGATGCCTACTGGCAAGGTGGTCAAGGTGCTGGACTCCCCTATGGTCAACTGTGGTTCAAGTCCTGGACCTGCTGGCTTGAAAATCACGCTGAGTGCAAGTGCATGTATGAACAAATTTGCAGGAGGAGAATGGAAGACAAGGAATTGCAGTGTGGCCATCTTCCCTGGGGGGTGATTTCTCATTTTCCCTTCTCTCTCGCTCTGTCTCTTTCCAAAGAGCACATATACTCTATGGCAAAAAATAAATAAACGAAAGTGCCTACTAAGTTCACCTTCCCTTAAGTGGTAACCAAATGGTAACTTCACTGTTTGTATCATCAAAGAGCTACCATCAGAGCTTCCGATAAACACCATTACTTCATTGGATTGATAGCATTTTGGCCCAAAGCAGAGAACTTGGATCATTTTGTTTTGCTAGCTAGTACAAGCCTATAAGGTTTGAACTTCTTGAAATACTGAAAATAGCGCTTTTTTTTTTTTTAAGAGAGATTTTTTGCTATAGGCTATACATATTCACTGGCGAGATAGAGAGACAGAAAGTGAGAAATGACACCCCTGGGGGGGGGGGGAGGTAGCCATGCTGCAATCCCTTCTCCTCCATTCTCCTCTCAGGATTTGGGCATGCACACACATGCGCCTAACATGAGTTTTAAGCTGTTGGATCCAGGACTCAAACAGTAGGCAACTACATGAGAGTCCAACAACATAACCATTATGCAATCTGCAGGTCCCTGAAGAGAGCTTCTTTTTTAAAACATTATTTTATTTAACTTTATTTATTCATTCATTTATTTATTTCAATTTGACCAAAGAGGGATAGAGTGAGAGAGAGAGAGAAAGTAAGCTGCCAGGTCTGAGACTCAAACCGCAGTCAGTCATGTGGGAGTCCAGCACCCTTAACCACCAAGCCACCTGCTGGCCCCTGAAGATAGCTTCTTAAGACCACTCCAAACAAAGTAAGAAATGAAAATGAGGAAAAATCTATAGCTACAAAGAACCTTAAAAGAACTGTGGTTAGGCCAGCTGGTGGTATGGTGGTTGAGGCAGCTGGATGCTACATGACTAACTGCATGGTTCGAGTCCCAGATCTGACTATTTATATATATATATATATATACAAGAAGTTTTTGATATAGGGCTCATGCGCTCGCCAGAAAGACAGAGACAGAGAGACAGAAAGTGACGGCCATGCTACAATCCCTTCTCCTCCATTCTCCTCTTGGGATCTTGGGTATGCACACACAGACACCTGGGGTGAGTTTAAACCACCGGGTCTGGGACTTGAACCGTGGTTGACTACATGGGAGTCCAGCGACATAGCCACCATGCCAACTGCTGGTCCCCCCAATGTGTTTTTCAAGCCACCACGGCCAGGATTCAAACCACTCTTGGTCAGAGAAGGGATGTAGAATGTTACTTCCTTAACTGCTGTGCTATGGGGCTGGCCCTGCCATCTAAGTCTTTTTTTTTTTTTTTTAAGAATTATTTTATTTAACTTTATTTATTTATTTTAACTTGACCAGAGTGAGAGAGACAGAGAGAGCGAGAGAGACAGAGGAGAGAGAGAAAGAGAAAGTGAGAACTTGACTTGAACCAGGACTTGAACTGTGGTCAGTCATGTGAAAATCCAGTGCTTTTAACCACCACGCCACCTGCCGACCCCCACCTAAGTCTTAATACATCCAAAATCGAACTCCTGATCCCCATCAAACCTATTTCACTTGCAGCTTAGACTTTCTCAGTTGGCAGCAACTCACTTCTTCCATTTATTCAGGCCCCAGAACCTACAGTCATCCTTGGCCCCCCTCACACTCTGCATCCAACCCCTCAGGAATGCAGCTGGTTCTACCTTCAAAATGCACAGAATACTACCACTTGTCACCACCACGGTCTCCCTGCCTCGCATCTTGTTCCTTACGGTCTATGCTCAACCTAGCACCCGGGCTTATCCTTTTTTGTTTATTTTTTTAGTTTCCAGAGGGTGCATTCACTCAACCGGAAGCATCCCACAATGGTGTGTGGTCATGCCACATCCCTTTCCTCCCTCCTTTTCTCCCTCTTGTTGGGGTTTTGGGGCATACACACACACACACACACACACACACACACACACACGGTTTGTTGCTCAAGTCATCAGAGCCGGCTTTGAACTGCTGTCAATCATATGGAATTCTCCCTTAACCAGAGAATAACTCCCTTAACAACTCCCTAGGCCGGTGCCCATGGAGTTATTCTTTCGAAATGTAAGTCAGTCATGATCCTCTGCTCAAATCCCTGCCTTAACTCCTCTTCACTTAGATTGCAGCCAAGTTCACACGGGGCCAGCAGGTGGTGTGGTGGCTAAGGAGCTGGCTTACACATGGCTGATCACGGTTCAAGTCCTGGACCTGGGGGCTTGCTTTCTCACTCTCTCTCTCTCTCTGTAGTGAGCGCACATACTCTATAACAAATTAAAGAAAATAAATAAAATTAAATACTTCAAATAAAAAAGAAAGTCAAGCTCACAGTGACTAGTGAGTGCTCTGGGCACCTGACCTCTGACTCAATCTCTTGTCACTCTCCCTGGCTCACTCCACTCCAGCTGCTCTAGGCACGTCACCTGGGGACGCCACGCTGGCCCGTTACATCTGCAAATACTCTTCCTGAGGTACTGGCCCAGACATCTGCCTCCCTCCCTTCCAGTCCTTGCCCAATTGCCACCTTCAAAACAGCCTTCAAAACAGACGTGCGTTGATGCCCTGATGTCACACTGTTCCCCGAGTGCAGTGGCCCCTGGAGGTGTCTGGAGAAATTCTAGCATCACCACAATAACTTCATCAGCCTACCCAGAGGGTGGCACATGCAACCGAGAGGGAAACATGTAAATCAGATTTATATATAGAGATATAAGAAATTTGGGGCCAGTCAGGTGGTGTGGAGGCTAAGGCAGATGGCTATCACATGGCTGATGTGGTTTAAGTCCTGGACCTGGTGGCTTGAGAAATCATACCATGCACATGTGCATGCATGCATGCCCAAAATCCTGAGAAGAGAATGGAGAAGGAATTGCAGCATAGTCTCCTCCTGGGAAATGCTTTCTCACTTTCCAAGCTCTGTCTCTCTCTGGCAAGTGCATGCACCCTATAGAAAACTGAGAAAGAAAGAAAGAAAAGAGAGAGAGGTGAAAAAAGAAAGAAAAAAAGAAAGGAGAAAGACAGACAGAAAGAGAGAAAGAAAAAAAGAAAAAGAGAAAGAGAAAGAAAGAAGAAAGAAAGAAAATGAAAAAATTGCCGTACGAAACCACTGCAGAGGGAACGTATGTAATAGTTGGGAAACAGGCTACTCACCAAGTCAGAGTGGAGAGCACACCTGGCACCAAAGGAAACGCTTCTGTGGTCCACGAAGACATCTGTGACGCCAGGAACACATGTGACCACCTAGCAAGATTCAATGTTTGAGGCCGGCGGGTGGCGTGGTGGTTAAGAGCGCTGGACTCCCACATGGCCCAGTGTGGTTCGAGTCCTGGACCTGGTGGCATGCTTTCTCACTTTCTCTCTCTCTCACCCTCTCTGATCAAATTTAAATAAATAAACAAATAAATAAATTCTTTTAAAAAGATTCTATGTTTGCAACAGATACCTTGTGATTTTGTACTCTAGTGCCAACAGGGCATTTCAGACATAGACGGACACAAAGGGGGAATGAGGCAGGCGTGGTGGTTAAGGAGGCTGTATTCCACATGGCACACTGTGTGGTTCAAGTCCTGGATCCACCAACTTGAGAAACACACCAGGCACGTGTGCCTGTGTGCCCAAAATTCCTAAAGGAAGGAGAGAAGGAGAATGGAGGAGAAGGAATTATACATAAACACTCCCCAAGGGGGGAATGCTCTCTCTCTCTCCCTCTGGTGAGCACACATGCACTTTATCAAAAATAATTGTTTTTTATTTAAAGAATTATTTTATTTATTTATTTATTTATTTATGTATTTTTAAAATTTGACCTGAGAGGGACAGAGAAAGAGAGAGGGAAAGTGAGAAAGCAAGTTGCCAGGTTTGGGACTCAAACTGTCACCGGCCACGTGGAAGTCTAGTGCCCTTAACTACCATGTCACCTGCTGGCTCCCCCAAGAAAATTTTTTAAAGGTGTAAAATTGAGGGGAGCAGCAGGGGGTGTGGTGGTTAGGGTGCTGGACATTCTCACATGGTTGACCATGGTTCGAGTCCTGGATCGGGCGGCTTGCTTTCTCACTCTCTCTCTCTCTCTCTCTGTGTGTGCTCAGTTTGAATTCCGGACCTGGAAGCTTGCTTCCTTACTTTCCCTTTCGCTCTCTCTCTCTCTCTCTCTGTTCAAATTAAAAAGTAAGGGACCAGCAGTGAGCATAATGGCTATGTTGCTGGACTCCCATGTAGTCGACCGCGGTTCATGTACTGGACCCGGTGGCTTAAACTTACGCCGGGCGCGTGTGCGTGCGTGCCCAAGATCCCGAGAGGAGAATGGAGGAGAAGGGATTGCGGCATGGC
>NW_006159782.1:1748034-1755746 GCF_000334495.1 Tupaia belangeri chinensis | reverse complement strand
AAAAAAAAAAAATAATAACACATAGAATTAAATAAATATATATATTTTTAAAAGGTGTAAAATTGAAGTTTCCCAAAATAAATGTTGTTTTCTGTGTCTCCATCTTGGACTAAAAGCCGTGAATGAACATCATCATCTTTTTTTCTTTTCAATTAATACTGAATATGGTGATTTCTTCTTTTTAAAAATTTTCTTTTAATATGTTATAGGAGGGCCAGCCGTGGTGTGGTGATTCATGGATCCCACATGGCTGATGGCACATTTCAAGTCCCAGACCCAGCGGCAGGAAAAACCTGCTGAGCACAGGTGCATGCCCAAAATCCCAAGAAGAGAATAGAAGAGAAGGGGTGGTGGCATGGCCATCTCCCCTAGGGGATGATTTCTCAATATTGTTTCTCTCTCTGTCTTTCTCACTTTCTCTCTCTGATGAGGGCATGTACCCAGTGCAAAATAAATAAATAAATAAATAAAAAAGAATAAAAAAGAAATTAAAATAATTCAAGCCACCCTTCATCATCCCTCCCCTGCCCCCACTCTACTTTTCTCCACACCTTTACCGCCTTCCCTACTCAGTCTGCCTTTTGCTGGGTCATGGGCCCCTTCCCTTGGCTGAATGCAACCCCCTCCCCCGCAGAGAGGCGTCCTGGCTGTTCTGTTCCGTGATCTGGTCCTAATGCCTAGAAAGCATCCTACGCGTAGAACACTCTTGACGCACAGTTATCATTAGTAAGCAATCCTCGTAATAACCGTGACTATTCATTAAGCCTACCACATGTCACGGGCTCTACAATCACTCAGTATTAATCTTATAAACAAAGTGGGTTTTTGGCTTTCATTTTACAGCTGAGGAACCTGAGGCTCAGCATGTTTTGGTGACTTTTCCAAAGCTTCACGGCCAGTGAGGATCTGAGAAGAGAAAGAGACTGGGCCCAGGGCAACCCGCTTGACTGTGGAATGGCCGTACTCCTGTTTGCACTGTGGTCACTGGCTGTATTAGACGTGGTTCACTCACTAGTTCATCTGTACATTCAGTAAATATGTCCCCAGCCTCTTCCATGCCTGCCCCACCAAAATGCCAGGCCCTGTTCTGCCTCTGGGGACCCACACATAAATGAGTCACGCATGACCTAGGCCTGAGGAGCTAAGGTCCCTGGCCTTCATAACTGAGCAAGGGGCCCCCTTTCCCTGGCCTTCATAACTGAGCAAGGGGCTCCCGTTCCCGGGCCTTCGTAACTGAGCAAGGGATCTCGGGAGCTGCTCCAGGCTGCAGCCCAGGCGACTGGTGCTCCTCACTTGCATTAGGAGCAAACAGCTTCAACTGCTAGAGCCCCGCCCGGGGAGCAAGGCCAGCAGGTGCTCACCCTGCAGCAATCTGCATTTCACAGGTAAACAAGCCTGAAGGAGGACGGCGGGGGTGTGGGTGCAGGCCCAGGGACAGGCCGCCAGCCAAGGCTGAGGGCGGGAAGACTAGGAGGAAGTATGGGCAAGTGGGTGCTGTTCGGTCTGGAGCAATTGCCGTTGCCACACAGGAGTGGCCAGGCCACGGACGCCCTCCAGGGCTGAGCTGCAGCTGCAAAGCAGGAAGGGGCTCCTCGGGATCCTCCAGTGTCCTTTGTCCCCACCCCCAAGCTGAACTCCACCCCCCTCCTCCTCCTGGCTGCCCTGCCGTGTTCACTTCTCTCAACCCCTTCCTCCTGTGCCTACCTCCCAGGGGAAAGGAGATGGACAAGCCAACTGGTCCTCAGCTGCCGAGGAGCTTCGTCTTTAACAATTCACCGAGGACCTGGTATGGGGCTTGGGACTGATTAAAAACACGCCCCCTTTGCTGTGCTCTTGGGTTGCTTTTCTCTCTCTGTTCCTTTAGTCTCTGTGCCAGGTCTCAGGCAGGCTCTGAGGCCCAAGGAGCTTGGGGTGTGCTGGAGAGGCCAGAGAGACAGCAGAGAGCACAGCATAGCCTCGGCCACTGCCAGGCTCAGAGCAGGCCCTGACTCTACCTGGGATGCCCAGAGGAAGGTGTGAATGACAGCACTGGGACAGTCCACGGAGGGCCTGGGTCTGAGTGGAGCTCATCAGCACAGTTTATCAGATCCGTGCCTACCATCTGCTGGACTCTGTCCTGCGGGGCGAGGAGGCTAGTCAGACTGGCCCTGGACTTCTTAGTTCCTACCTACAATCAAGTCCAGTCTCCTTTGGAAGAAGGGCTTGGGCAGTAGAGTGAAGAATGTGTCTTTGAATCTGTATAGTTGGGAACAGAGGAATGATTTGCTCACTCCCCTGGACCTCAGGTTGCCTAGAGGCAAGAGCAGGCACACATAGGGGCTCTCCAGTGGGCATTTGTACCTGTGAGAAAATGAAAAAAAAAAAAAAAAAAAAGATAAATAACATTAAATAAAAAATAATTATTTTATTTAATGTTATTTGTTTAATTTTAATTTGACCAGAGAGGGACAGAGAGAGAGAGGAAAAGTAAGAAAGCAAACCTCCAAATTCAGGACTTGAACCTTGGTCTGCCATGTAAGAGTCCAGTGCCCTTAACCACCACACCACCTGCCAGCCCCAATAAATAATTCTTTTAACAAAAGAAAATTATCCAGTGACAGGGCCAGCAGATGGTGTGGAGGTTAAGGTGATTAGGTCCCACACGACTGACTGTGGTTCAAGTCCTGAACCCAGAAGATTGAAAATCATGCTGGGAGTGTGTGCATACATGCCTAAAATCCTGAGAGAAGGATGGAGGAAAAGGGATGTGGCATGGCCATCACCCTGGGTGGGTGATTTCTCACTTTTCTTCTCACTTTAGCAAGTGCATGCGCACCAAAGCAAAACATACAAACGAAATTAGCCAGTGGGCCAGTTTCATAGACCAGTGGTTACAGGAGCTGGATCCTACAGGACCAACCATGGTTCAAGTCCCAGCCAGCTTGGAAAACATTCCGGAAGCCCAAAATCTTGACAGGATGAAGAAATGGAGGATTGTGGTGTAACTCCTGACACACACACACACTTGGGATACTTCCTCTCTTTTTTTTAAGAGAGATTTTTGTTATAGGGCACATGCACTCACCAGAGAGACAGAAAGCAAGAAACCCCCCCCAGGGGGACAGCCACGCTGTCCCTTCTTCTCCATTCTCCTATCAGGATTTTGGGCATGCATGTATATGTGCCTGGTGTGTTTCAAGCTTCGGGGTCTGGGACTCAAACCACAGTTGGCCATGTGGGAGTCCAGCAACATAACCATTATTCCGTGGCTCATTTGATAATATGAAGAAATAATTGTATATCGTGTCGTGTCATGATTCTCCTGACTCTACCTCCTGGTCAGCTAGGACAACGGGTGCACGCTACCTCACCTGTCCATGTCGGTTGTACTAGAACCGAACCCAGGTCTCCCACGCAGCCTCTGCCACAGCTATGTCCTCTGTCTTGTGTCACTGAGGCCGGGCCCACATATATTTTTAAAAGACTGACACCGATAGACTATAAAATGTTAGTCGTCATTTCTAAGTTCTGCATTGTTGTTTTTTCAGGTTTATTTATGTATTCCATGATTAAGAGAGACAGCACTCCTAACAGGTCTCAACACTGTCATCTGTCCCCAGCCTCAGGCAGCCGCAGGTCCTCGTACACACATGTGCCTGGCATACTCAGGGATGTCTCTGGATGTGAATCCAGAACATTCCCATGTAAGTTTGCCTCACAGAATGTTGTGTTTTACTGCCTTAAAAATAAATACATGGCTTGGGGCCAGCAGGTGGCATAATGGGTAAGGTGCTGGACTACCAATGATTGATTGCAGTTCGAGTCCCAGGCCCAGTGGCTCAGAACTTATGCTGGGCGCGTGTCCAGGTGTGCCCCAAATCCCAAGAGGACAATGGAGGAGAAGGGATTGCAGTATGGCCATCCCCCCGGGGGGGGTTAGTTCTCACTTTCAGTCTCTGTTTCTCTGGCAAGTGCATGTGCCCTACAGCAAAAAAAGAAAAAGAGATGTGCTCCAGCTGCTATAGCACAGCAGTAATGCTGGCGCCCAGAGAGTTGGAAGCCATACGGTGACCATAGTTTGGTTCCTGGGTCAGCCAGAGAAACACACCAGCTGCACACATTGGCACCCAGGATCCTGTGGCACTGGAGGACGGGAAACGAGGGTCACAGTGTGACTAGACCCTACCAAGGGTCTTTCTCTCTCTTTTCTGTGCATATGTACTTTCTATTGTTAAAAAAACAATACCACAATACTATTACAACCAAAACAATATACAATTATTTCTTAATGTTATCAAACGGGCCAGTTGGTATTCACATGTCCTATTGTTTCATAAATTACATTAGATGTTCCCATTTTAATTTTTTTTTTTTTTTTAATCAGAATAGGCCTAGCCATGGTGGCAAATGCAGTAGCATTCTGTGCTTTGCTGGAAACCATATGGCTGACTGCAGGTTCAGATCCAGAGTCAACCTAAGTATTCTGATGAGCTGCAATTTCGGGGAAAGGGGATCATGGCACAGGTAGACCCTGTCAGGGGTGTCTCCCTCTCTCATACACACACACACAAGCTCTTGCTCATTAAAAACAAACAAACAACAACAACAACAAAAACTTACTCTTTAAAAAAATAAGGATGAAAATAAGGACCACACTGTGTCATTTAGGTCTCTTTTATCTATAATTCCCTCTTTGATCTCTTTTTATTTATTTATTTTAATTCTACCAAAGGGTGCATGTGCTCGCTGGAGAGACAGAGAACGAGTGGGGAGGAGAAAAAGCACTATTCCGGGGGGATGACCACACCACAATCCCTTCTCCTCCATTTCTCCCTTTGAGATTGTGGGCATGCATACGCACATATCTGGTGTGTTTTTAAAAGAATTTGTGGAGTTTTTAAAAATTTCTAAAGGGTGTGTGCACTTGCCAGAGAGACAGAGTGAGGGAAGATGAGGAATCTTCCCCCAAGGGGATGGCCATGCCACAATCCCTTCTCCTCCATTCTCCTCTCAGGATTTTGGGCATGCACACATGTCCAATGTGTACCTCAAGATGCCAGCTCAGGGGTTTGAACCACAGAGTCAGCTATGTGGGATCCACATAGCTGGTTAAGGGCATTGGACTCCCACATGGCCAACCGTGGTTCAAGTCCTAGGCCTGGTGGCTCTTTCTTACTTTCTTTCTCCTCTCCCCCTCTCTCACTCTGTCCCTCTCTGGTCAAATTAAAAATAAATAAATAAAATTAAATAAAATATATATTTTTAAAGTTAAAAAAAAATAAAATAACAAATAAACATGACAGGCGCAGACCAACAGGTGGCGTGGTGGTTAAAGGCGCTGGACTCCCACATGTCCCAACGCAGTTTGAGTCCTGAACCTGGTAGCTTGCTTTCTCACTTTCCCTCTCTCTGTCTGATCAAACTGGAAAATAATAATAATTAATAGAGTTAAATAAAATAATTTAAAAAAAAATACGCCATGAGCATGTGTGTCCATGCCCAAGATCCTGAGAGGAGAATGGAGACGGTATTGCGGTGCGGTCATCCCCAGTGAGGAGTGATTTCTTGCATTCTGTCTCTGTCTCTCCAGTGAGCACACACATCTTATAGCAAAAAAACTCTTAACAAAATCACATTTGTTCTATTATATCCCAGAGTTTGGAAGTTCAGATTTTGCTGACTGTATCTCTGTGGTATAATTTAACGAGTGCCCTGTCCTTTGTATTTGCTGCACACTGACAGTTCAGTCTGGAGCCTGATCAGATTCCGATTAGAGTTTTTTGACAAGACTAAGTCATAGGGGCGGTTTGTGATTTCACCAGGAGACAAGTAAGGTTGTCTTTCTTTGTGTCTTTAGCAGCTATTGCTATTCAGGCTCAGATCCCTTCACTCCTGAGGGGTTGCAAGGTGAAGATTGCCATTCACCAACCGTTCTTTCTTTGGTTGTTAGCTGCAACACGTCTATAAAGAGATACTTCCCCCTGGGACCAGCAGTTAGCGTAATGGCTATGTCACTGGACTCCCATGTAGTCAACCGCAGTTCAAGTCCCGGACTCAGTAGCTTAAAACTCAGGCCGGGCATGTGTGCATGCATGCCCAAGATCCCGAGAGGAGCATGGAGGAGAAGGGATTGCGGTGTGGCCATCCCCCTGGGGGTGATTTCTCAGCTTCTGTCTCTCTATCTCTCTCTGTCTGGCGAGCGCACGCGCCCTATGGCAAAAACCACACACACACAAAAAAAAGAGATACTTCCCCTCATCACCCATGTGATTCCTCCGAGGTACAGATCCTAAAGGAAGGGCAGGGTATGTTTTCTTTCTTGCTCATCACTTACCAATCTAAAAAATAATTAGTAGCTCCCCAGCACCCACCTATGGTGACATTTTAAACATTAAACATGTTTTAAAGCATTTTTTATATTTAATATCATTATGAATGTGTGGATTTAAACATTTCATGTTCTTTAGTTCCTTAGTTATTATTTTATTGAGGTTCAAGTTATTCCCTCTTGGGCTTGTAGAAGTCCCTCCTACTTGGCTCCAGAGTCCTCTGGAAACAACCTAGGAGTCTTTGACAGCCTCAGTTTTAGGGACTGCAGGGTTTTGCTATGTTGGCCAAACTGGCCTTGAAATGGCAATGCTTGTGCCTCAGCCCCCCACCACACCTGGCTTACTCTTTGTCAGTTTCCTTGTTAGATTTTTCTAGACATTCCAGACTCTCATTGTCTTCTGCCCCAGAGTCCTGGTTCATTTCAGAAAGAAATGATATTTAGAGATCACAAACTGGGTGCCAGGGGTATAACTGGGTTTTTTTTTTTTTCCCCTTTTTTCACTTTATATTTTGAAATAATCTTAGACTTACAGAGAAGTTGCAAAAATAGCACAGAGAGTTCCCGTATACCCTCTTACCCAGCTTCCTCTAAGGTTAGCTTCTTACATAACCGTAGCAGTTATCACACCAAGAAATTAACCTTGGCACAATGCTATGAACTATAGGCTTTATTCCAATGTCACCTACTTTTTCATTAATGCCCCTTAAAAAAAATACCATAGAATATATGTGCTTGCAAGAGAGAGAGAGGGAGAGGGAGAAAGCACTTCTAGTGGAGTGTGGCTGCACACTCCTTTTCTGCATCTTGTGGGGATTTAGGGCACACACGCACATGCACCCAGAATTTTTTTCAAGCCTCTGGGGCTGGCATTCAAACCTCAGTCACCCTCGTGAAATCTGGCTCCCCTAATTACTAGCTTATAAAACCAGCCCAATGTATCGTTTTCGTTTGTTTTGTTTTTCTATTCCAGGATCCAATCCAGAATCCCACTTTGTGTTTAGTTGTTGTGTCTCCTTAGTCTCTTCTAACCTGTAACAGTTCCTCAGTCCTTTTTTTTTTTTAAAAGAGATTTTTTGCTATAGAGTGCATACACTCACTGGAAAGACAAAGAGAGACAGAGAGACCAAAAGTGAGAAATCACCCCCTGGGGGGAGTTGGCCACACCACAATCTCTTCTCCTCCATTCTCCTCTTGGGATTTTGGGCACGCACATGCGCCTGGAGTTTAAGCCACCAGGTCTGGGACTTGAACTGTGATCGACTACATGGGAGTCCAGCAACGTAACCATTATGCCATCTGCTGCTCCCAACCTTGACATTTTTGAGAAATACTGCTCAAGCATTTTGTAGAATGTCCTTCACTTTAGGTTTGCCTCTGGTTTTCTCATTATTATTTTGAGGTT
>NW_006159782.1:1740939-1748017 GCF_000334495.1 Tupaia belangeri chinensis | reverse complement strand
CAGAAAGAGCGACTCTTCTGGTGCATGGGGTAGATGAGGTTGATGTCTCTTTGTCCTGATGGTATGAAGCTCAATCACTTACTTAACGTGGTATCTGCCAAGTTTCTCCATTGTCCAGTATGATCTTTCCCTTTGTGGTTAACAAATGTCTTGGAGGAGATATTTATAGACCATTTACCCACCAATTTTAGCACTCAGAGTGGATCTTGCCCTCAACAATTGTTATGGTGTCCTGATGGTGAATTTCAGAACACACTGTGTAGGTCAGGCAAAACGTTCTGGTCTATCCACGTGCCGATGGGAGAGGCCTTCCCACAATGCTCACGTGACTCAGCTGCGGGGAGGGGGTGGTGGCTGCTGCCCTGGATTCCCAGGGGCTAATCTCAGAATTGGACTGGTTCTCTCCATCCTCTAGGCTCAGCCTTGCAGGGCAGGTCCCCTGAATACTGACTGGTTCCTTGAAGTCAGATCATGACTTCTTAGACCTAAACTTAAAACTCTGCCAAGCTTTCTCTTCCCACTCAGAGTAAAAGACAGTCCTTGCAGCTTTTCGATCCTCCGGGCACCCTCCCTGCCTCGCTCACTCTGTCAAGGCAGGGCCATTGCACTGGCCCGGATGGTTCTTCCCCTCGGTATCCATGTGGCTCCTCTGTCCCCTCCTCCTTCAGGTCTTAAATGTCACCCCCAAATGGCCACCTTTCCCCCCACAGGGACCATTCTCTTTCCTGCACAGCCCTACATTTTTTTTCCTATTCGTTTTTTCATTTTCTGTCTCTTTCCACTGAACTCTAAGCTCCAGGAGAAGCAGGGCACCATGGCATGACAGTTAAGAGAGAGACGATCACAGAATGCACGAAAACCAGGACTCTAAGCTCCAGGAGAAGCAGGGCACTATGGCATGACAGTTAGAGAGACGATCACAGAATGCACGAAAACCAGGAAGAAACAGGAAAGTGTGCTCCGAGAGGGCCTGAAGACAGCTATCTGGGCCCAAAGGAAACTCCTGCACCAGCTCCTGGCGGGGAAAAGTCAGGTACCAAAGGCCAGACATGTGGGGCCAGATTCTGCTGGAGAATGTCAAGCTCAACCTTTATCCCCAGGACAAGGAGCTGCTGAAGGGTTTTGCTGAAGAGTTTTAAGCCTAGAAATGACTCGACAGGATTTGCATTTGGGGAAGATCCCATCAGCTCTTTTCTGAAGAAGCTGGGGCTCCACCCAACAATGTCTCCTTCTTAACTCTTTTTAATAACCTTTTCCCCTGTTGGCATTAATTACATTTTCCCTTTTCCCTAATATCGAACGACCACAGCATGGGAGGGAGACTCCCAGAACACTAAGAGCCCCCTTGCTGGACTTGTGCATGTGCCTGTGACCCCGGCTGGCTGGGACCAAGGGCAGGATCATGATATAAAGACCTTGCTGGGGTTCTCTCTCACTCCTCTTTCTCTCTATAGTCCTCTGTCACTTATTTATTTCATTCATAATAAACAGCACATGCATACATGAGATCCTGCTCCTCAGGATCTTAGGCATGAACATATGTGTCTGGCATGTTTTCAGGCCAACCCAGAAATCTGAACCCATGGTTAACTATGTGGTCTCCAGCACTGAAGTTCAATTTACTACTTACTGCACCACCAGACAGGGCCTGGGCTTTTACGTTTTATTTATTTATTCATTCATTCATTTAGCTAGCTAGCTATAGGGCACACACACTTGCTAGGGGTGGAGAGAGAGAGGGAAAGTGAAAAAGCACCCCGCAGAGTAGATGGCCACACCACAATCCCTTCTCTGTCCTCCTCTCAGGATACCTCATGTGTTTTTCAAGCCACGGGTCCGGGACTCAAGCTGCACAATTGGCCATGTGGGATTCAGCCGTCTAAACCACCACACCACTGGCTGGCCCATAAACGTTTCTTTTTTGAAAAAGAGAGATTTTTTTTGCTATAGGATGTGTGCACTTGCCAGAGAGAGAGAAAGTGAGAAATCACCAACTGGGGGATGGCCACACCGCAATCCCTTCTCCTCCATTCTCCTCTAGGGATTTTGGGCACACACACACACACACACCCAGCCTGAGATTCAGGCCTCCCGGTCTGGACTGAAACTGCCGCCAGCCATGTGGGAGTTAGCTTCTTAACCACTCTGCTACCTGCTGGCCCTACATAAACATTTTTCAAACACCTCCCCTTTGCTTGATGACTTCCACAAGAGTCTATTTGGTTCCATTTTATTTTCCCTTTACCTTTTTCATAATTTTTAACTACAGGTTTTTGTATTTACTTCTTTATAATATCTGAGTTACCAACCACTGTTAAAAGTGTGAAGTCTAGGGACCAGCAGTTAGCGTAATGGCTATGTCACTGGACTCCCATGTAGTCGACCGCGGTTCGCGTCCTGTTCCCAGTGGCTTAAAACTCACGCCGGTTGCATGTCTGTGCGTGCCCAAGATCCCGAGAGGAGAATGGAGGAGAAGGGATTGCGGCGTGACCATCCCCCCTGGGGGTGATTTCTCGCTTTCTGTCTCTCTGTCTCTGTCTGTCTGGCGAGCGCACGCGCCCTATAGCAAAAACCTCTTCAAAAAAAAAAAAAAAAAGGGGGAAGGCCAGCAGGTGGTGCAGTGGCTACAACACTGGACTCTAACAAGTTCCAGACCTGGCGGGTTGAAAATCAGACAGGCGTGTGTGCATGTGTGCCCAAGTTCCCAGGAGGAGAATGGAGGAGAAGAGATTGTGGTGTGACCATCCCCGCTGGGGGATGATTTCTCACTTTCCCTCACTGTCTCTCTCTGTCTCTCTCTGGTGAGCACCCACACCCTATGGCAAAACCTTAAAAAATAAAGAAAAGTGTAGAGTATATATACTTCCTCCAAATAATTTGCCACAAGAACTGTACTAGTGCCTCATACTTACTGAGCAATTACTATGTGATGGACATTGTTCTGAACAATTCAAGGAGTTTAATTTAACCCTCAAAGTTCATTTAATCCTCATCAATACCTTGGGAGGTTATCCTATTTTTATTCTGACATTACAGATGAAAACAACTGAAACCTTTAATATACAGGCTCATATATCAGAAGCCATACTGAAACCTTCTATTAGTCAATTATATTTTCAGGCTGGTTCCTTATCCAACAATCCCATATCTGGGTATATAGCCAAAGGAAATAAAATTAGTATGTGAAGCAATACCTGTACTTGCATGTTTATTACAGCATTAGATGTGGAATCAACATGTGTCCAGTAACAGATGAATGGATAAAGAAAATGTGGTATATACAATAGAATACTAATCAGCCATAACAGAAGAAAAATAAGAAAATCCTGTCATCTGCATCAACATGATGAACCTGGAGGGCATTATGCGTTTTTTTGTTGTTGTTGTTTTGTTTTGTTTTTGTAAAACCAGGACACTTGAATGTTATTATTATTTTTTTTGAGAGGTTTTTGCTATAGGGCGCATGCGTTCACCAGACAGACAGAGAGAGACAGAGAGACAGAAAGCAAGAAATCACCCCCCAGGGGGATGGCCACACCACAATCCCTTCTCCTCCATTCTCCTCTTGGGATCTTGGGCACGCATGCACAAGCGCCCGGCGTGAGTTTAAGCCACCAGGTCCTGGACACAAACCGCAGTCGACTACATGGGAGTCCAGCGACATAGCCATTATGCTAACTGTTGGTCCCGACATTTGAATGTTTTTGTACAATTTAATAAATAATCTTTTGATGACTGCAGACATTTATGCAACTGATATCAAACCAGTAGGACAGAATTTATTCATCCATCTTTTTTTTTTTTACTATAGGGCGTGTACCTCGCCAGACAGACAGAGAGAGACAGAGAGACAGAAAGCAAGAAATCACCCCCCAAGGGGAATGGCCATGCCGCAATCTCTTCTCCTCCATTCTCCTCTCGTGATCCTGGGCATGTACACACACGCACCCGGCGTGAGTTTAAGCCACCGGGTCCTGGACTTGAACCACAGTTGACTATGTGGGAGTCCAGTGACATAACCATTACGCTAACTGCTGGTCCCTGCATCCATCATTTTCAGGATTGTTGGTAACTTGGGCATATTTCCCCCAAATAACCTTGCCTCCTTGTGTCACAAGGCCCAACTTGCTCACATTCACCTCAATAACAGTACCTTTGGTGATAACACCCAAAGTTGTATATAGTGGGGATGAGGGACTCTTCTTTACACCATATATTTGCAGGCAAAAGGTGGCTTTCAGTTCAGGATGTGTTACGTGGGCCTTCTTAAAATGTAAGCCCATTGGCCTAATGAATCTTTCATATTTAGGTGGTTTTCTAGTAAAACCATCTCCAACAAAGCAGACTTCTATAACCATCCTCTTCCATGCCTTCTTCTTTCTCTTTCTTGTTCAAATAACTTTTAATACTTCTGTTTCTCCCTGGGCTCAAACTTTGGGTAGAAGGACTTCCCATTTTCCCGCTTTCTCTCTCCGTTTTTGTTTAATCATATTGGAAAAGTACTTTAGCTCGGGACTGTCCTTCTCTGTCCAACAGATAGGCAGGTCCTGCTCCTTGTGGAGTCGTTTCATCACTCTTCTGTTTGGTGTTCCTCATCTCATGCATCTTGATAGTCTTTCATTTGTATTTTCTCAGCACGGCGCTGTTTATGATAGAGTTTAGCCTTCAGACCAGTCATCTTTTCTGCCTTCTTTGAAAGTTCATGAGCCTCCTGACTTTCCCTCTTTCTCTTTGTCTCATGGCAATCCAAATGGTATCCATAGTGTTTACGATGTAATTCAATATATTCATTTTGTGGCATGGTGACGGCTGCAGAATTGCCAAGAGCAGCCTCCCGGATGCAAAGAAGTTGTCAACTTTCAGAGGACATTATATTAAGTAAACTAAGTCAAACATAGAAAAAAAAAAAAGAAATGTCACATGATCTCACCAATATAAGGAATCTAAAAGAGGTAATCTTGGGAACCAGCAGTTAGCGTAATGGCTATGTCGCTGGACTCCCAGGTAGTCGACCGCGGTTCGTGTCTCGGACCCGGTGGCTTAAATCTCACGCTGGGCACGTGTGCGTGCGTGCCCAAGATCCCGAGAGGAGAATGGAGGAGAAGGGATTGCGGCGTGACCATCCCCCCTGGGGGGTGATTTCTTGCTTTCTGTCTCTATGTCTCTGTCTGTCTGGCGAGCGCACGTGCCCTATAGCGAAAACCTCTCCAATAAATAAATAAATAAATACATAAATAAATAAATAAATAAATAAAAGAGGTAATCTAAGGGGGCCAGTCAGGTGGCATGGTGGTCCAGGCAAGTGGATCCCACATGGCTGAGTCCCAGACTCAGGAGCTTGAAAAATATACCAGGCATGTGTGTATGTGTGCCCAGAATCCCAACAGGATGGGGAAATGGAGGAGAAAGGAATGTGACCATGCCCCACTGGGGAGTGCTTTCACTCTCTCTCTTTTTGGGGAGTATGTGTATCCCCTGGCAAATAAAATAAAATAATTGATTTCAGGGCCAGCAGGTGGTATGGAAGTTGGGGTCCCTGGCCCCACATGGCTGATCATGGTTCAGGTCCTGGACCCGGTGACTTGAGAACACACCAGGAATGTGTGCATGCATGCCCAAAATCCTGAGAGGGAAATGGAGAAGGGGTTGCGGAATAGCCATCCCTCCTGAGGGGGTGATTTCTCACTTTCTCTTTCTTTCTCCAGTGAGCATATTCACCCTATAATTTAAAAAAAAAAAAAAAAAGTTGTTCTCATAGAAGTAATACAAGGAATAAATTTAACAGGTGTATTGTACAACATGGTGACTGTAGTTAATGATGACATAGTGTATTCTTGGAAAATGCAATGATAGTCGATAACTCCTCTCACCAATGATTAATTATGGGACCAGCAGGTGGCCTGGTGGTTAAAGTGCTAGACCCCACATGACAGACGCCACAGTTTAAGTCTGGACTAGAAAAACACAATGAATGTGGGTATGCATGCCCAAAATCCTAAGAGGAGAATGGAGAGGAAGAGATTGTGGCATGGCCATGTCCCCTGGGGCTGATTTTTCACTCTCCTTTTCTCTGCCATGAGAAAAAGAGAAAGAGAGAAAGTCGGGAGGCTCATGAACTTTCAAAGAAGGTAAAAAAGATGACTGGTCTGAAGGCGAAACTCTATCAAAAACAGCGCTGTGCTGAGAAAATACAAATGAAAGACTATCAAGATGCATGAAAAGGGGAACACCAAACAGAAGAGTGATGAAAAGACTCCACAAGAAGTGTATGTACCCTATGGCAAAAACTTATTTTTTAAAGAATTATTTTATTTAACTTTATTTATTTATTTATTTATTTTAATTTGACCAGAAAGAGACAAAGTGGGAGAGAGGGCAAGAGAGGGAAAGTGAAAAAGCAAGCTGCCAGGTCCGGGGTGAGCACATGGGAGTCCTGTGCCCTTAACCACCATGCCACCTGCCAGCCCTCGCAAAAAAATTTTCAAAAATTAAAAAAAAAAAGATTGATTATGAGAGTTAATGTATTTGTTCATTATTTAGATTTAATTATTCCACAATGTATATATACTTTAGAAACATGGTGTTGTGGGAATGTAAATTGGTCCAGCCACTTTGGAAAATAATATGGAGTTTCCTCAAAGACGTATAAATAGAACTACCATATGATCCAACAATTCCACAATTGGGTATCTACCCAATGACAGAATGATCATTTGGAAAAGTACTTACACATCTATGTTTATTGCGGCATTATTCACGATTGCTAAGACATGGAACCAACCCAAATGTCCATAAACAGATGAATGAAAAGTGTGGTATATATACTCCATGGAATACTATTCAGCCATAAAAAACAAGAGCCTGGCATTTGATAGAAAGTGGACAAAAATGGAAGATCTATTGCTGAGTGAAGCCAGTCAGGCTATGAAAGAGAGACATTGTATGTCTCCACTTAACATATACTGACTGTCCACACTCTATGGTAGAGACTGAAAAATTGGAAGACATAAAAACATTGAAATTAGTTATGGACACTGGAGACAGTGTGGAAGGAGGGTGGGATGGGGGAAGAGTGTAG
>NW_006159782.1:1736042-1740826 GCF_000334495.1 Tupaia belangeri chinensis | reverse complement strand
TGTAGGGAAGGAAATTAGGGAGAAAACATAGAGAGGTAAGACATTTGTGGGACCGAGAAATGGTTATTACCTGTTGATGATAACGTGTGTAGTATTCTCCACTGGATTGGTCTAAGGTGTATCTCATGTTGGGTAAATTCTCTTGACAAGCTAAATGATGTATAGCGATTGGATGTATATAAAATAATAATAATAATAAACAAGGACCAGCAGGTGGTGGCATGGTTATATCACTGTACTCTCACGTAGTCGACTGCAGTTTGAGTCCTGAACCCAGCAGCTTAAAAGTCATGCCAGATGCGTGTGTGTGTGTGTGTGCCCAAAATCCCAAGAGGAGACTGGAGGAGAAGGGATTGCGGCACGGCCATTCTCCCGGATGTTGATTTTCTCACTTTCTGTATATTTGTCTCTCTCTGTCCAGCTAACACACATACCCTATGGCAAAAAATCTCTCTAAAACAAAATAAAATAAGGAACAGCAGTTGGTGTAATGGCTATGTCGCTGGACTCCCATGTAGTTGAATGCAGTTCTAGTTCTGGACCCGCTGGCTTAAACTCACACCAGGTGCGTGTGCGTATGTGCCCAAAATCCCAAGAGAATAGAGAAGGGATTGTAGCATGGCCAAAGAGACTTTCTGTCTCTTTGTCCCTGTCTTTCTGGTGAGCACATGCGCCCTATAGCAAAAACCTCTCCAAAAAAGAAGAAGAAAACAAAACAAAACATGGTGTTGTGCGGTTACGAGCGCTGGACTCCCACATAGCCAACTGTGGACCTGGAGGCTTGCTTTCTTGCTTTCTCTCTCTCTCTCTCTGTCTCTCTCTGTACTTCTCTGGTCAAATTAAATCAATAAAGTTAAATCAAATAATTCTTAAAAAAATCTGGTGTTGTACATGATAAATACATACGATTTAATCTATCAATTAAAAATAAAGAAGATTGCTTCTGGTTGGTACATATAGATGTAGTACACCCATTTTCACTGTGGTTGTAACCTTTCAATGTAGGACCAAGGTTTTTTTTTTTTTTTCCTCCACCTTTCTAACTTCTAGTGAATTATTCCAAGTGTTTTAGTGACTTGGCATTTTAAAGCTCTATTCCATTATATATTAATCTTCTAATTTATTTGCAAAAAAATGTAAAAATCCAACTTTCCAAATTAAGGTGAAAGAGGTAGATCTTTAGTGTGACCTTAGGTACTCTAGGGTAGATAGTGAGAGGAAGGGAGGGAGGCCTGGGGCCGCCCTTCTCCAGCCTGAGAACTTTCTATGTTGCAAATATGACCTTTCCCTGAGGTTTCACATTGTTCAAAAGCTTCAGAGACTATCAATCTCATGCAGTCCTCCCTTTTTTACAATTGAGACCAGGGCTGGGGGTGGCAGGGCTTTTGTGATCCACGCTATGGAAGCCAGGTTCCAAATTGGAGGAACTTTTTTTCTCCTGGTCACCCTCCATGGGCCCCTCACTCAT
Source organism: Tupaia belangeri chinensis (assembly GCF_000334495.1). Classification (NCBI taxonomy): domain Eukaryota; kingdom Metazoa; phylum Chordata; class Mammalia; order Scandentia; family Tupaiidae; genus Tupaia; species Tupaia belangeri. The sequence continues at coordinate 1,739,358 of NW_006159782.1, read as the reverse complement.
GGCTCCCAGCTAATGTAGACCACCTTCCCAGCCACAAGCCTCTTCTTTTTTCCCTTCTCCCTCTAACCCGTTCCTTCCTCCAACTCCCCTTCATCCTTGGTGACAGTCACCCTTGGTGAATTCCCACATCTCTAAGCTAGCCTTCCTGGGCTTGGCAGTTTGCTCCTTTGGTGTATCTTTCCTGCTAGACGAAGGGCCCCAAGAAGCACGGGTAGTATCTGCTGGCTCCTGTTCAGCCCCCAGCTCCCAGCACAACCCTGCTAAGAGCGAGAGACTGAAAGAATGCTTGTTGAGCAAGTGGATACTTGTGGTGGGAGGACGGTGAGCAAGTGACTACAGGGTCAAGGTGAGACCAAAGCAGGTCTGGGCCGGGTCATGGGAGGTGGTGGTAAGTGGGGGAAATAAATGAGTCCAGATGGGAGAAGATTTACAGAAGCAGACTCTAGGTGTTCAGTTTTTTTTTTTTAATATTTTTTATTTGTTATTATTATTTTTAAATTTTGACCAGAGAAAGACAGAGTGAAAGAGAAAAGGAAAATAAGAAAGCAAGCCACCAGGTCCAGGACTCAAACCATGGTCAACGACATGGGAGTCTAGTGCCTTAATCACCACTGGCCCCTAGGTGTGCGTTTTAATGGAGACAACTTAGATTACATTCTATTTGTCCCAAGGGGTCACTCCCCAGCCTAGTAAAGTATTGGAGCCAGTGAAGATTTCTGAACAGAAGAGAAATCTTTCTGTGATGGGAATCATTTTGCAGGCTTTGTATTTAGAAAGTTCTCTTATCCTGAGGGAATGGGGGCCTGGGCCAGATCAGGATGAGCCTAGAGGACCACTTGCCACTGCGCCCACTCACTTGGCTGGCCCAGTCACTGCCCAGGAAAAACTCAGCAGGTGTGACCACTTGGGCTATGCCCCAAACTCTCAGGTCCCATGTGTGAGCTGGTAGCAAAATTGTTGTTGCCTTGGCAATGAGACCTCTCCTGCAGGTTCCCTCCAACTTGGCTAGACCAGGCTAGAAAGGAAGGCTCGTTTATCCCCGTCCCAGTGAACCAAAGAAAGGCCCAGCCATTTGTCCTGAGTACATGTCACGGTGGACTGAGACAACCTCCACTCAGCTCTGACAATTTCTTTTCTTTTCTTTTTTTTTTTTTGAGAGGTTTTTAGCTATAGGGCACGTGCGCTCGCCAGACAGAGAGACACAGAGACAGAAAGTGAGAAATCACCCCCCAGGGGGATGGTCACGCCGCAATCCCTTCTCCTCCATTCTCCTCTCGGGATCTTGGGCACGCACGCACACGCGCCCGGCGTGAGTTTTAAGCCACCGGGTCCGGGATGCGAACCGCGGTCGACTACGTGGGAGTCCAGCGACATAGTCATTACACTAACTGCTGGTTTCCAATTTCTTTTCTTTTTTAATTACTTATTTTATTTTATTACTATTATTGTTTTAAATTTTGCTGTAGGTCCCATGCACTCACCAGAGAGACAGACAGAGAGGGAGAGAGAGAAAGCAAGAAAGTAAGCCACCAGGTCTGGGATTCAAACCACTACTGGCCCTATGGTAGTCCAGCACCTTAACTGCCATGCCTCCTGCTGGCTTCCTGACAATTTCTGACGTCTTGTTTGCCAGTTAGTGAACTACTCTGTACCTCATTTTCCTCAACTGTAAAATGGGAATGTGGGGATTAAGGAGACTATACATGGAAAGCTCTCGGCAACATACCTGGCGTGTGGTAAATGTGATTCAAGGTTAAATTGCCTTAACCTCCCCCACCCTTCTGCCCAGTGTCCTCTGCAGGAAAGTTTGATGGGAAACCCAGAGGTGTGTCACATGGCAAAGCCTCAGTGAGATGCAGGACAGTTTTCTGGGAGAGCCGATACATAGAGCCAGCCTGAGAGAAGGGAGGAAAGCGGACTTTTTATGTAGGCTTCTGCAGTCCCCTCTGCCTCGGCCAGGGGCTTTTGGACCCTCCGGTGGCCAGCCCTTGGTCTTGCTGCTGTTTGGTGACTGCGCACCCGTATATGGGTGTATCTTGGAAACTCACTGGAGCCCTCAGGGACAAACTGGTCCAACTCTACACCCCTTCACTCACTCACTGAGCATATGCTGTGCTGGGTACTGCGGAGTCTCCACACAGGAAGGCAGTCGGTCCTGCAGGCCAGCAGGTTCTGAGAGGACCCAGAGGCGTGAACAGGCCACTACAATCTGATGGCACGCAGGTCACACAGGCCTGCCTGGGGAGGCAGGTAGGGCACCCAGGTCCCCAGGTGGATGGCACAGCTGGCGAGATGAGGAAGTGAGACTGGTAGATTTTCTTACATCTTTTTTTTTTTTTTTTGGAGAGGTTTTTGCTATAGGGCACACGTGCTCACCAGAAAGACAGAGACAGGGAGACAGAGACAGAAAGCAAAAAATCGACCCCCGGGGGGATGGCTATGCTGCAATCCCTTTTCCTCCATTCTCATCTTGGGCATGCGCCAACACACACACACACACACACACACTCACGCCCTGCTTGAGTCTGAACTGCAGTCGACTACATGGGAGTCCAGCAACATAGCATTATGCCAACTGCTCTTCCTAATTTTCTTACATCTTAAAGCCCATGGTGGGTAGGGTGGAAAAGGGCAAAAAGTGTGGTCCAGGGCCCAGAGGATTGTAGGTTTTTATTCAGAAGACAAAGGGCATAGCCTGAGGGTTGTTATGGTATTTTTTTTTTTTTTTTTTTTAAAGATTCAGGGTAGGGATTAGGAAGGGCAGGCTGGCAGTCAGCAGAGGGCTCTGTATAGTGATCTGGGATTGCAGTGTGGGGTGGAGGGGTTAGCTCTTGCTTTCTGTCTGCCTCTCTGTTGAGCACACACATGCTACAGCAAATCCCTCTACCAAAAAAAAAAAAAAAAAAGTGGGGACCAGCAGATGGTGTAATGGTTACATCGCTGGACTCCCACATGGTCGACCACAGCTGAGTCCTGGACCCCAGCGGCTTAAAATTCACGCGGGGCATGTGTGTGCATGCCCAAAATCCCAGAGGAGAATGGAGGAGAAGGGATTGCAGAGTGGCCATCCTCCCTGGGGGGGAATTTCTTGCTTTCTGGCTCTCTAGTGAGCACATGAGCCCTACAGCAAAAAAATCTCTTAAAACAAAAACAAACAAACAAACAAACAAAAGTGAACTGCAAGCGCAGGCTGTACTCAGAGATCGTACACAGACAAGGGGATGGGCCAGGACAGGCTGTCCTGGGCAAGCTGGATCTGGGGTCTTCCAGGGCCCGTTTCTAAGGGGACGCTTGGCCCCAGGGACAGAGTTCCAGG
>NW_006159782.1:1708921-1736032 GCF_000334495.1 Tupaia belangeri chinensis | reverse complement strand
GTTCTCTCGGCAGCCTCGGCCCTGCCGTCCTGGTGCGAGAATCCCCTGATGCAGGAACAGAAACCGCAGTGAGCGGGTCTGTCCTGGCAGGGTGTGTTATGGCACACCTGCTAGATGTGTGTGCGCGCATTTCCCTCAGGAGCGAGGAGGTCAAGGACGTGGGTCTTTGCTGAACACCGGAGCCCGGCGCAGACGCTTTATTTAAAACCGCCATTCCATTACAGATCAGGAAACTGAGGCTCTGAGAGTCTATTTAGAGGTCACATGGGTTCTGCGTGGAAGCACAGCCTGTCCCTCAAGCAGTGTCCTGCATATTCTGTCCCCAAACACCTTCGACTCCAGTGCCCAATGTAATGGGGAGAGGGATGGCTCCGAAGTCTGGCTGGAAGCCGCGGACGACACGACTGTCCCGCCCCTCCCTGTCTCCAGCACCGGCCTCCTGCTCTGCGGGGGCCTTTATGCAGAAGCGCCGCTGCAATCCCCAGCCCTGTCCGGCCCCGGCCCTCCTCCGCGGCGCCCGGTTCTCCGCTCTAAAAGGCCCGGGCGGAAGGCCGAGCAGGCGGCGCAGGCTCCCCCCCTCCCGCCAGCACACACTTCTGCGTCCCTTGTTGTCCAGTCGGGCCCCCGCGGTCACACCTGTCCCCTGATCGTGACCTGGTCGGAGTCGGGACACCGGCGCCATTTCCCGAGGCGCTCGGTAAAGGGGACGCTCCGGCAGCCCGGCTCGGGACCGGCTGGTTTTGAAACGAAACTGTCTTTTCTCCGAACTCCAAGGGTGTCTGCCCCGCCCAGCGCTAGGGCCGGAGCGGGGCAGGCACCCCCGGACGCGAGCGCAGCGCGAGCAGAGGGACGGCGCCGAACTAGAAACGGGAACTCGAACGTGAAAGTCAAACCCAAGTGGTTTTCGTTCACTCCGGGCCGGGAGACACAAAGGAAACCGCGCGGGGCGGGCCGGGGCGCCGGCGGCGCGGGCGCAGGTCTCGGGTATCCAGACTCCGCGGCTCGCGCGCCCGGCTACTTCCGCAGAGGAGGAAAACCCGGGCGGCCCTCTTGCTTCCTCCGGCCACACCCAGATACCTGGGCCCGCGCCCTCTCGGCCCAGCCGCACGCGCCCCGAAACGGAGAGGGTCCACATCCCCCAGCGGGACCGCTCTCCCAGCCCTGGGCCGCCACTTCCAAGCCTCTTCTCTCTTCCTTTCTATTCTTTGCTTTTTAAATAATCTATTTAATTAGCTCTTCCATGAGCTAGGAGAGGGGGGCGCCCCCAACAGGGTCCCTAAGCCGCGATCCAGCTCCTCCCCCTACCCGGGCTCTTCTCCTAACCTTTGTTTTGGCCTAAACTCGAGATCCCCTTACCCGGAGGACCCACCCACTCAACCCTGCGGCTTCAGTGTGGCGACGACCCTGAACGTTCGCTGATCCCCTCTGCTGGCCCGCAGCCCCAGTCCTAATCCGGCCGCAGGGCTGCAGGTCACGTGCCCACGGTGGGGGCAGGGAGGGACGCGCCGCGGAGTCCCGGGGCTGCACGTGCAGGGCCTCCGGGAGGGCGGAGCTCCGGCTGCGCGAGCTGCGTTCTCGCCCGGCTTGCACGAAGGTGTCCTGCGTGCCGGCCTCGGGCAGGCGCAGAGCCGAGCGCTGGAACCGCAGCCGTCCGCGCAGCCGGGAGCACGCTCCATCTCTGTCTGGTGGAGACCAGGCATCTTTAGCTCTTGGGGCCGCGCTAATGGTTGTTAATAACAGTCAGCCCTAGCGAAATTGTCACTGTGGCAGATCGCAATAACTAAATCTGCCCTTGAGAGGCTGACGGCGTTTGCAGAAGAGTTGGTAGTCTCGGGTTTTCTGTTGTTTGTTTTGGAGAATTTTGAGCATAAACGAAAGTCTTGATGCGTGCCCCCAGGTGCTCTTCGCTCAGAAAGATCGGCTCTTGATAAGCTGGTTTTGTCTCTCCCTCCGCCCCACCCACTGCCCCTCCCTGTTATTGCGAAACAAATCCCTGACATCTCGTCACATTTCACCATTTGCCCCCAGAAACAATCTGTTCAGCTTTGTCCAAAGGCCCATTGTTTAGAAAACTTTCTGTAAAAGCTGAGTAGATAAAAATGTTAAAGAGTGGAGATAAAAATGTGGTTAGGACTGAAGGTGGAGATAAAGGCGATTTGAAAGCACACACACAACGGTGAAAGGAGTGGGAAGACTTAAATGATCTGTCACCCCAGGCAGCATTCTGGGTAGCAGGTGGCTGGTGAAAAGAGGGCACTAATTAGGGGTAGAAGTGACCAGGTTCATTGATAGACTGGACTGGGAACCTGAGAAAAAGAGGGTTTCAGGGATGAGACAAGGATGGATATTGTGGGGAAGAACGGCCGGGAGAGCAGATCTAGCAGAACAGGAGAGTCAGAATAAGATTTGGCCACTTTGCCTCTGAACTGCTTTTAGATACCCAAGTGCAGAGGCCACAAGGGTAGGTGACTAGCAATTTCTCAGAGAAGAAATTTCTCAGCTGGAGAGCCAAATCTGCGAGTGGAGAACACACACCATACTCAAATCCTGGGGCTGCAGATAGTGGACAGTGTAGTGGGAGGGAAACCAGGAGTGCGTGTTTTCCCAGAAGCCAAGAGAAGAAAGTGTTCCAAGAAAGCAAGAGACCAACAGGGCGAAATGCCACTGGGAGTTCAAGGGAGAAGAGGACAAAACAGTGGCACTTAGTAACATGGACATCCTCGGTGACCTTGGCAAGGGTAGTTTCAAAGGGATGCCAGATCTGAAAGCCAAACCCGGGAGAGTGGAGGAGAGGACAGGGGTGAGGGAGGGATAGATTAATCTTCAGAAATTTTAGTGTGAAAAGAAAGTAGAAAAATGAGGCCAAATAGGGCATGAGATCAAATCACATTTTTTCCTTTCTTTTTTTAATGTGTGTGTTTTTATTTTTCAAGGCACATTTTAAAACAAAAAAGGCAACCCTTTAATATAGATAATGCAAAGCTCATGAAAAAGTGAAGAGAATAATACAATGAACCCATTCCCATCACCCAGCTTTACTGATTATCGACGTTCAGCTGGTCTTGTTTAACCTTTGCAATACAATTATGCCTAAAAACAATTAACAATAATTCCTTAATATCCTCTAATATCTAGTCACCAGTGTTCACATTTTCCTGTCTCATGAATGATTTCTATTTAGACCTGGTTTGTTACAATCAGCATTGAAACACGTCCACGTATAGCGTCTTTTTTTTTTTTTGTTGAGAGGTTTTGGCTATAGGGCACGTGCCCTCATCAGAAAGACAGAGACAGAGACAGAAAGTGAGAAATCACCCCCAAGGGGGGATGGGCACGCTGCAATTCCTTCTTCTTCATTCTCCTCTCGGGATCTTGGGCAGAGATGCCTGGCGTGAGTTTAAGCCACCAGGTCTGGGACTCAAACCGTGGTCGACTACATGGGAATCCAGCAACATAGCCGTTATGCCAACTGCTGGCCCCAGCACCCAGAGTGATTTTCAAGCCACCAAGTCTGGGACTCAAACAGCAATCGGCCATGTGGGACTCCAGTGATGTAACAGCTACAACATCTGCTGACCCCAAGAGTGTTTTTGAAAGGTAGTGGTGAAGAGAAAGTCCCCAAGGGACAGAACTTGGAGCAGAACATTTCATTGTCCACATGGTCTAGACTAGAGATGGCTTGACATTGGACTTTCAGGCAGTGGCTAATAGAGACTTGAAAGAACAGGCCTGGAAGAGGGGTAATGGAAATGTGGAGGAGAGGTCTGTGGCCGGACCTCTCAGAGCGGATGCAATGCGGATGTAACTGTGTCCTGTGTGAATGCTGTCTGGAGGACATTTACTGCACAGGTGGGTCTCATAGTCAAGTGGACACAGTGACATATTCTGTGGATGTCAGTTAGCTACTGCCTCAGCCGCACTGGTACGTGTGCAATGTGTCCACATGGAAGGATGCAGGCTGTGCATGGACCAAACGAGAACGTGCCACCATTGTCCCTGAGTGTTTACCCTTCCAACAGCAGAGACCAAGACCAGGCTATCCCCTCTCCCTGACTGTCATACCCCAGGGAACCCACCGGGTGCCTATTAGTGGGCTGATTACACTGGACCCCTTCCGCCATGGAGGGGGCAGCAATTCGCCCTCACTAGAATACACATGGGTTCTGGGTAGGATTCCCCGTCTATTGTTTCTGCCAGTGGCACCACCCATGGGCTTTTGGAATGCCTTATGCATTTTCACAATAATGCTTCCTACCAAAGAAATAATTTCCTAATGTAAGAATTGTAGCAGTGAGTACGTGTGCTATTACTCACTAATATTACATGTACCCCATTAACCAGAAGCAGCTAGTCTGAAAGAATGGCAAGATGGCCTCCTGAAGATTTTCTTCTGGTGTTTTGTTGTTGTTGTTACTGTTTTTAAATTTGCTATAGAGGGGAACCAGCAGTTAGCGTAATGGCTATGTCGCTGGACTCCCACGTAGTCGACTGCGGTTCGTGTCCCGGACCCAGTGGCTTAAAACTCACGCCGGGCGCGTGTGCGTGCGTGCCCAAGATCCCGAGAGGAGAATGGAGGAGAAGGGATTGCGGCGTGACCATCCCCCCTGGGGGGTGATTTCTCGCTTTCTGTCTCTATGACTCTCTCTGTCTGTCTGGCGAGCGCACGCGCCCTACAGTGAAAATCTCTCCAAAAAAAAAAAAATTTGCTATAGAGCACATGTGTCTGTTGGAGAGAGAGAGCAGAAAGTGAGAGATCACCCCCCAGGGGACATGGCCACACTGCAATCCCTTTTCTTCTGTTTCTCTTCTTGGGATTCTGGGCATGCATGCACAGGAGCCTGGTGTGTTTTTCAAGTCACTGGGTTGGGGACTTGGACCATGTAGTTGGCCGTGTGGGATCAGCTGCTTTAGCCACCACACCACAAGCTGGCCCCTGTTCTGGTGGTGTTTTTCAGTTTGTTTTTGTTTTGTAAAAAACACCCTTAAGTGGATGGGGTCTTGCACTGTGCAGTGTGTGCTGTGAACCAGTGATCGGTGTATGGTCATTTCTCTTTAAAAAGAATTATTTATTTATTATTATTTTAATTATTATTTATTTTATGAATTATTAGTTTTAATTATTATTTAAAATTTTTTTATTTGACCAAAGAGAGAGAGAGGGAAAGTGAGAAAGCAAGTCACCAAGTCCAGGACTTGAACTGCGGTTGGTCGAGTGGGAGTCCAGTGTCGTAATCACCACACCACCTGCCGGCCCCTATGATACCCATTTTTAATTCTTGCTCCCACAACTTTGAGTTCTGATGAGAGGCCTTAGTTCCCGAGAGAGGAGTATTTTCTAACATTAGAGGACACAACTATGGTTCCATTGAATTGAAATCTGGACAATTAAAACTTTTCAATTGCCAAAGAAAGAAGTTATTCTACTAGTTACCCTAGTTATCAGATTGACTTGTTGCTATACACTGGGGGCAGCAAATGATGTCTGGAGACCAGAGGATTCTGTGTGGCACCCCACAGTAAAAGTTAATGGAAAGTTAAAGCCACCGGAGCAAAGCAGAGCCACTGAGACTTAGACCCTTTAGAAATGAAAGGCCCGTCACTCTACCAGTCTACCCACGGATTTTTAGAATGCCTTATGGTGCTTTCATGGTACAGATGAAGAACCCTAACCTGTAGGTCCTGACAGAGGGCAAAGAAACAGAGTAGGTGGAAGAAGGAATTTATAACTTTGCTTATTTTTTTCACACGAGAAGGACAGAGAGACAGCACTGCCAGTAGGGTCTTAATGCCACGATCCACCCCCAACTTCAGCCAGTTCCAGATCACGGTAAAATGAATGCCCAGTCTACTCAGGGAGATCTTTGCATGCAAATCCAGAACCTTCCCTTGTGGCTCAGCCTCGCTGAGCATTGTCTTTTACCACTTCATCGCCATCTGGCTCCTGGATAACCACAACCTGTGAGCAGTTACAGACCTGACATGGAGGACCGTAGCAGCTAGCCATGCTGCCTTTCCTTGTGGAGATAATCTTAACTTTCTATTGGATCAGCAGCTTCAAGGTGACGTGCAGTGTGGTAAGTAAGATCTGTGTCCAATTGATCAAGATTCTTTAGAACTGTATTCTGATGCAAAGCAGGAGAGTTAGCCCTGGGGTAAGATTGTGAATGTGGCCGGCTGTTCATCACAGGTGAATATAATTCTTTTGAGCCTTCTTCCCCAAGAATGCATTTTCTGGATCAATAGCAGCATACAGAGTGCCAGAGGCTGCGTTGCGTTGTAATAATAAAGACACTACATCCAGCACAACAGCTATGATTAGCTCTAGTCCTTGGTTAAGTTATGGTAGTCCACTGTCATCTACTATGCTCTAACTAACTTTCACAAGGACTATCCCAAGGTAAACAGAATATTATTGTAACATTCCATCTAGGTGTAAGGTTGCTTCTGACTTACTCTGTGAGATGGAACCAGTTTCAGACTTCTATTTGGCCTTTTTTTTTTTAAGAATTATTTTTTATTTAATATTATTTATTCATTCATTTATTTTAATTTGACTAGAGACACACACAGAGAGAGAGAGAAAGAGGGAAAGTGAGAGACCAGCAGTTAGTGTAATGGCTATGTCGCTGGACTCCCATGTAGTCAACCACGGTTCAAATCCTGGACCTGGTGGCTTCAACTCACGCCAGGCGCGTGTGCGTGCATGCCCAAGATCCCGAGAGGAGAATGGAGGAGAAGGGATTGCGGCATGACCATCCCCCCTCGGAGGTGATTTCTCGCTTTCTATCTCTCTGTCTTTCTGGTGAGCGCACGCGCCCTATAGCGAAAACCTCTCCAAAAAGAAAAAGAAAAAAGAGGGAAAGTGAAAAGCAAGCCGCCAGGTTCGGGACTCAAACCGTGGTCAGCTATGTGGGAGTGTCCAGCGAGCGCCTTAGCCACCATGCTACCTGCTGGTCGCCCTACTTGGCCTTTTCAACCACAACAGTTCTTACTCTCTAAGTCAAGGAATAAACGTGTAGATTCCACTGGCTGTTAATGATATCTAGTATGACTGCTCACTGGGGAATGACCAGAGAACTGTGACTCCATTCATCACCACCTTCCACGTGTCTCTTTCTACCAGGGGTACAATTCTGGCACTTGGGTCTCCTTGTATTAGTGTCAACTCAGCTCTCAAAAAAAGTAGGTATTCCTCTGTTCTATAGTGTTTGATTAGTCTGGGGCACCTCAACTGTATATTGTTGCTGTGACAGTACAGGGTCTTTTATCAAGGGGATTCGATCCCTTTCCCCTTTTATCTGGTGGTTCTGAGTCTAAGAATCAGTTCACATCAGCCAAAGAGGTGAGGAATAGAGATTTTCCAGTATAATGGCTGACATCAGCCATCTGCCAAGCCATCACCACAGTTCTGATAGCCGTCCCAGTTTCATTCCCTAGTACAGTAATCGTATCTACCTTGCCTCTGGTAGTTAAGTGCTACCACCTGGCCTCTGCTACTTCCAACTCCTGTCATCCATATTGGCAGTGGGGGGTCCAGGTTCATAGCTATCTTTTTTTTTTTTTTTAAGTGATTTTTGCTATGAAGTTTGTGTGCTCACTGGAAAGACAAAGAGACAGAGAGTGAGGAATCACTCCCCAGGGAGGTGGCCATGCCACAATCCCTTCTCCTCCATTTTCCTCTCAGGATTTGTTTTTGTTTTTTTGGAGAGGTTTTTACTATAGGGCACATGCACTTGCCAGGAAGACAGAGCCAGAGAGACGGAAAGCGAGAAATCACCCCCCAGGGAGGATGGCCACGCCGCAATTCCTTCTCCTCCATTCTCCTCCCGGGATCTTGGGCACACATGTACAAGTGCCCAACATGAGTTTAAGCCACCGGGTCCAGGGCTTGAACCACGGTTGACTACGTGGGAGTCCAGCAACATCGCCATTAAGCCAACTGCTGGTCCCTGCCTGGCATGAATTTTAAGTCACCAGGTCTAGGACTTGAACTGTGGTCGACTATGTAGGAATCCAATGACATAACCATTTATACCAGCTGCTAGTCCCCATAGCTGCCTCTTTTATGCATACCCTGGCCCTCAGAGGACAGCTACCACTGAGTTTTTCAACAATGTGGACTTGTCTCTGGTGTATTCTGTATTGCTTTAGTGAAGCCAGTGTGTTCTAGCGATTGTGGTCAGATGGCAGTTTCTCTGGTTTTACATAATGAATCCATTTGAACATGGCTCTCTCAGCTTTTCAACCATTCCTCTACATCCTCTCAAGGCAGGCCCAGCATGTCTACCGAATTCGAGATAGGATTTCATTGTTTCCAAGCTTTACAGGACCATTCTGGAGGGCATTAGAACTCACTCCAGGAGTCCTTGCAGGATGTTAAATCTTGAATCATGAGAAGTTCCTCCACATCAATAAACTCTCCCCATTCCAGCCTAATAACCTACCCTCCCTGGCTCATCATTCTCAAGATTCATTCCCAGGCATGTTCTCCTTGTTCCTCCTGGAACATATTAGCCAAGTTCTGGAATTCTTTTGTTAAGACCTGACCCTAGTTTTTGGTCTAGAAGCCAGGAGGGCAGGAAAGAGTAGATCTCAGGAAACACAAGTGTCAATGCACAAGACAGCCGCCTCTCCCAAGGACTTTGCATGGCTTCTAGGTACTGGAATGGGGGCAGGGGCTACTTTCCCCTAGTGAAGGGGAAAGAGCCAATTCCGCAGTCCCAGGTGGTTAAGGTGATTTTGGATATTTAAGGTTCTCAGCTGAATCTTCTCAAATATCACATCTGGGTCCCAGAGCCACACTCCTTCCCTCTCTGGCCCCTAGCCCACACATGCTGGGGCTGTAAATTCAGCCTTCTTGTAACTCTTCTCTTAAAATAAACTCCTGGGCCTGAGGCCAGTAGATGGCATGGAGATTAAGATGCACATGGTTTGAGTCCTGGACCCGATAGCTTGGTAATCATGCCAGGCTTGTGTGTGCGTGTGCATCCAAAGTCCTGACAGGAGAATGGAGGAGGGGGGATTGTGGCATGGCCATCCCCACTAGGGGATGATTTCTCACTTTCCCTCTCTGTCTTTGCCAAACGCACGTACCTTATAGCAAACTAAAACAGCAACTTGGGCCTGATTTTCAGCACTGTCTGTCTTCTGGATACAGGAGATGAGAGTCTCTTTAAATGTCTCTATGGACACGCTCAGTCTCTCACGGCATGCTTTGAGTTGACAGTTGGCCAACTTAAGCCTATTATTTTTCTTTCTTCCAGGCTTTTATGGCAGTTAGAACAGTCAGCCGCCTCCGCAATCCTTGTCACTGTTACCCGCATGCATTTCTAGTGATACAGTTGTTGCCTGTGTGGATGCATCTCTTACTTTACCCATCCCAATCTGCCACAGGTGTGAGCCTCAGTAACTGAGCTGGAGTGCAGGCTGGGGGCTGGCCCCGCCTCACTAACATCAGTTATGGGGTCCTTCTTGCCATCTGACTGGCAAATGATCCAATTCCAAAAGCCTATCCTGAGAGCTTATTTCCTGGAACCACTTCTGGTAACATTCTGTTTTAGGTTCCATCAGATGCAGATCCTGGCCCAGCCTTGATGCTGCAGGGTGTGGCACACTGAAGTGCTGCTGTGCTGGAAGCCACACGATTGCCTGTGGGTTCAGATGTGGAGTCAGCCTGAAAACAACCCTGGTGTGCACATGCTCAAGACCCTGACATGCTGGAGGACTGTGGGAAAGGGATCAAGGAGTGATGAAACCCTGCTGAGGGTACTTCTCTCTCTTGCATGTGTGTGCAACACACTCTCTCATAAGTAAAAAGAAAATAAATGTTACAAAAGTTTTTGCCAGAGGGTGTGTGCACTTCCGAGAGAGAGAGAGAGAGAGAGAGAGAGAGAGAGGAAAGCAGCTTCACAGGGAATGGTTTGTCAAAATCCCTTCTCCATTTCTTCATCCTGTTGGGATTTTGGACAGACATGCACATGTGTCTGGTGTATTTCCCAAGCCGGGACTCAAACTGTGGGATCCTCCATGTGGGTTCCAGCTCCCTTAACCACTAAGACACAGAACTGGCTGTAAATAAACATAAAAAAAAAAAAAAAAAAAAAAAAAAACCCACGCAGATCTCAGGCCAAGATTTGAGAGCAGGTAGCTTTCCTCAAAAACGATCACAGAGGGCACCTGGAGTACTGAGTGCTGAGAGGTGAGGGTGTGCAGGTGTGGTGGGTACACGGGTCCATTAATGTGTGGCTACTTGTGTGGACAGCCAGCCTAGCTCAGCTTCTGGCTCGGAGGATCCTCAGGGTCCTTGCTCTCTGGGAGTAGGGAAGAACGGTATTCATCCAGGAACTCCCACCTCCTGTGTTCAAGAGCCACCTGGGGCATTAGCTTCCTCACTGCCCATGTTCAAGCTGAGCCTGTTCTCATGGCCAGAGAAAGCGCTTCCGGTGAGTCTCAGGTGTGTGCAGTAAGACCTTGGGGTGCACAGAAATGGTGAGTGCTGCTAGGGAATGGCGGAGAGGGTGGGAGGGTGGCCTGGTGTCTGTCAAATACAGCCTCCTGAGAAGGCTAGGTTCCAGCTGCATGGGGCCGTTCTTCTGGCCTCCTAGGTTCTCTTCCCCAGCCTCTTCCCTTTGCTCTCTCAGTTCAAGGGTGGTAGCAGCTCCTGTTTCTTGGCAGTGCCCAGTATGTGGGGCTCCTGTTAACATTGGCTTCCTTCCCCTTCCAGTTTCTGTCCCATCTTCGGCAATTTTTTTTTTTTTGAGAGGTTTTTATGATAGGGCGTGTGCACTCTCCCGAAAGACAGAGAGAAACAGAGACAGAAAGCGAGAAATCACCCCCTAGGAGGTATGGCCACACCATAATCCCTTCTCCTCCATTCTCCTCTCAGGATCTAGGGCACGCACGCACACATGCCCGGCGTGAGTTTAAGCCACTGGGTCCAGGACTCGAACCACAGTCGACTACATGGGATCCAGCAACATAGCCATTAGACCAGCTGCTGGTCCCCCATCTTCAGTTTTTAAAAGATTTTTTATTTATTTTTTTCCATGAGTGAGACAGAAAGACAGCACCTCCAATAGGGCCTCAGCACTGTGACCCGCCCCAGTCTTCAGCCGCCTTAGGTGGTAGGCATGCACATGTGTGGGGATGGCTCCAGACTTGAACTGGGGACCTACCCATAGGGAATTGCCTCACAGAGTGTCTCATCTTACCACTGTCTGGCCCTTGTCTTCACCTTTGTTCAGCACACATCCTACTGCTGAGGGTGGTCCAGTGCCCCTGTTCAGGGGGCCCATGTAGGGATTGTTCCTGCCTCGGCTCAAAAGAACTTGGATCTTCTTGTCTATGCTTTGAGGCAGGCTTGAACCTTTGTAGGTGTAGATTTTAGGAATCTCGGTATACCCTCTGCTCTGTGGGTATTGAATTCCCTGTTCAACACGGTATGCCTCAGATAAACCTCACAGCTCTGTGCGGTGGGGCCTTTGCGTGTGATATTCCTCTGCCCTGGAGCATTGTCCCACCTGCTCCTTCTTCCCGTCAGAGTGAACTCTCGCTGCTCTCTCAAGACCTTTCCCTGACTTCCCTAAACAGGACAGTGGCTTCCTCTTTAGATTTTACACATGCGTGTACACACACACACACACACACACATATATATTAGGGCCTGTATTGCAACTCTGTTTTATTTTTTATTTTTGCTGTAGGGTGCATGCACTCGGGGTGGGGGGTGGGACAGAAAGAGCAATCACCCCCTGGGGAAAGGTTACACCACAATCCCCTCTCCTCCATTCTCCCCTCAGGATTCTGGGCACACCCATGCACCCAGGGCATTCCTCAAACCGCTGATTCCAGGACTTGAACCACGCAATTGGCCCTGTAGGATCTAGTCACCCTAACCTTCACACTTCCTACTGGTCCACACAACTCTTTTTAAAGTCTATTCCACCCCCCCCTTCCAGTCCATAGTATGTCTTCCTTTAAGACCTCATTCATCCCTATGTTTTCATTCATTCGTTCACCAACTTTTTTCTGAGTGCTTGCCAATCCTGGGCGTAGGAGCAGCTCAGTCAACGTTTGTTGAAGGGATGAATGAATTGGTGAAAGGTTGCTACCCGGTGCATGCTGTGTTGCTAGGTTACAAACTCTAGGGATGATCGGAGAGCAGGGGGCGTGACTGCTGTTATCTGTAATGAGGTAAGCGTCTCCACATCCCTGCAGGATCAGGAAAACTTTGTGGGTGGAAATTCCTTGCTTCAGTACCGATAATGTGGTAAGGTTGAGGCTAGGGCTTCTGACAGTTGTGCGTTGGAAGAGGATGGGGAGGAAGGACAGTGAGAGGAAGTTATATTAGAATCTTTCCAATAAAGGGCTGGCCAGTGGTATGTTGGCTAATGCAGGTGGATCCCACATAGCAGAGTAAGTGGTTTGAGTCCCAGATCTGGTGGCTTGGAAGATGCGCCAGGCATGTGTGCATGAGTGCCAAAAATTCTAAGAGGAGAATGGAGAAGAAGTGGCCCATCTCCCTTTCTTTCTTTGTAGACACAAAGTGCAGGCACCCAATAGCAAAACCTAAAAAAATAAATAAATAAAAATCTTTCCAGTATACAAGAATAATCTGAAAATTTTCTTAAAATAATATCTTTCTCTCATCCTGTAAGTTGAGAATCATGAGTTAAAAACTTTCTAGATTCTGATGGAATGGTTTCAACGTAAGAGTCTACATGGGTTGCTGCAGGGGGCCAGGCGCAAAAATGTTTGTAAGAGATGTTGATTACAGGAGAATGTGGCTCATGTCTGGAGGGAGTGCTGCTACTGGCCAAGGAGAAGGTCCCCCAAGAGGTTGTGAACACAGGGTTCAGGATCTCCTGATTTGTCAACATGGGCCTCAAGTCCAGGTTTTAATGTAAAAACTCCTGATTTTTCTTTTTTCTTATTTAAAAGTTATATATTCCCTGACTGGAAGAAAAAGAGACAGAAAGACAGCAACTCCCACAAGGTCTTGACACCATGACCCACCCCAGCCTCAGCCAGCCTGGCTATGGGCACATCCATGCCCAGTAGGGAAGACTTAGGGAAGTCTTCAGACTTGAACCCAGAACCCTCCCATGTGGGTCAGCTTTGAAGAGTGCTGTACCCTACCACAACACCACTGCCCAGCTCCAAATCTCCTGATTTTTCATTGCTGAAGAGATAAATCAGGGCCAGCCCCATAGCCTAGTAGTTAAGGGAGTCAGATTCCACGTAGCCAAATGCAGTTCAAATCCCAGCCCCACTGGCTTGAAAAACATGATGGGCACATGTGCATGCCCCAAATCCCAACAGGGAGGAGAAATGAAGGAGAAGGGATTAAAGGGTGACCACATTCTACTGAAGGGTGCTTCCTCCCTCTCCCTGTCTCTCTATGGCAGGTGCATGTACCCTCTGGCAATTAAAAAAGAAAAGAAAGGTAAATAAAAGTTTTACAAAACCAGGCTCTGGTCTTCCCCTGGCCCATTACTGCTCCTTGCTGCAAGCCCCAGCCTAGAGAACACCTTCCTTCCCCATAGATGCACCCCAGCACCAAGCTCAGCTCTGAAGAGCAGCTGTGTAAAGAAGCCTCTACTCTGGGGCCAGCAAGTGGCATGGTGGTTAAAGGCACTGGACTCCCACATGGCCGACCACGGTTCAAGTCTCAGACCTGGTGGCTTGCTTTCTCACTTCCTCTCTGTCTCTCTCTGATCGAACTGAAAAATGAAAAAAATAATAAATAAAGTTAAATAAAATAATTCTTAAAAAAATCCCATCTAGATGTGATATTAAAAAAAAAAAAAAAAGCCTCTGCTCTTCCTCCCCATGTGCTCCCTTAACTCTGGCCTTCTCCCCTTGATTCACTTTTCTCCGTGTCCACGTTTGCGATCGGCTCCTTCCCTAGTCTTTGAGCACCCTGAGGGCAGTAGCAGTGCTTGCATCTCTGTATTTGGCCCATAAAAGAGCAATACTGTGCATGCTCATGACGAAGTCTTTGGGGGAACAGAGGCTGCAAGTAAGTGAAATACAGTCCTGTGCATTTGGCAGGTGGGTTAGGTAGGGTCTAGATGGCAGAGCCAGGACTTTACAGTCCAAGCTGGATTTATTAGAAGGAAGCTTTGGGACCAGCAGTTAGTGTAATGGCCATGTCGCTGGACTCCCACGTGGTTGACCGCGGTTTGCGTCCCGACCCCGGTGGCTTAGAACTCACGCCGGGCGCGTGTGCGTGCGTGCCCAAGATCCCGAGAGGAGAAGGGATTGCGGCGTGACCATCTCCCCTGGGGGGTGATTTCTCACTTTCTGTCTCTATGTCTCTCTCTGTCTGTCTGGCGAGCGCACGCGCCCTACAGTGAAAATCTCTCCAAAAAAAAAAAAGAAGGAAGCTTTTTTGTAATTGCCGGAGGGTACATGAGCTTGACAGAATAAGAGACTGAGAGACAGAGAGAGAGAGAGAAAGCACCCTCCCCCCCAGTGGGATGTAGTCAGGCTGCAATCCCTTCTCTTTCGTTTCTCCATCCTGCTGGGATTTTAGGCATGCACCCACACGTGCCTGACATGCTTTTCAAGTCACTGGGGCTAGGAGTCAAGCAGCATGAGATCTGGTTCCCTTCACCACTAGGTTATGGGGCTGGTCCTGGAAGGGAGATTTTTTCTTTTCTTCTTTTGTGTGTATGTGTGTGTGTGAGCATGGTGGTGTATGGCTATAGTTCTAGCCACTCAGAAGGCTAAGGCAGGAAGATTGTGAGTTGGAGTCTAGCCTGAGCAGTATGGCAAAGACTCTATCTCTTAGGGAAAAAAAAAGAAGGAAAGAAGACAAGAAAGAAAGAAACATGTTTAACAATGAGATAATGAGATAGGAGGCCGAGAGGGAGGTAATGAGCACACCTAGAGGTATTTTAAGAGAAATGAGCTGACCAGCTACCAAATATGCTGGAGAGACGGCAGCTGTACTGAGTCAGAGGTTGCTGGGTGACCTATATGTTCCCTCCAGACACTGGAACTTGGGTCTGGCTCTGCTGCCTGAGTTTTGTGCCCCCAGGCCTGTGGCATCAGCAGGGGAAAGATTTGTACAACGAACTCTGAAAGATCACTCCAGGTTACTGCTCACTGCTGACCCCTCTGTGGACACTCCATACTCCTCCTCCTTCCTACTCTGGTTCGTCCTTCTTCTGGAGGACAGGGAGGAAGAAGATAAAGACTGGACCTACACAGGCGAAGTGTGAATGTTGACAGCCATTGAATGGCCATGAATGGCCATTTCAATATGCTTTTGGGAAGAAGGGAGGGATTCAATGGTACAGAATTTACAAAAACACCAGACACAGCCAAGACTCCTGCCACTGTAGCCAACCTAGGTGGATGGGTGTCAGGAGATTAAATTGCTGCATGGTTGCCTTGGCAACCAAATTTGTTAGTGCTAAAACCTCAGAGCCACAAAAGAGAGCTACAACCTACTACCTATTCCCAGGTATGCTAAAACACAGTCCTGATTGCTTGCAGATGGGGTCTTCTAGGTGCTTTCCTTCAATGTGAGGAGCTGGGGGTGCAAAGCATCGCTTTGCCAGTGCAGCAAATAACCTCACAGGACAGGAAGGGTTCCTGCTCAGGGGGGCAGATCAAGCCCAAGGTGCTAGGGAACTATGCGGTTTCCTGTGAGCCTGGCTGAACCCATCCAGGTGCGTAGGAGAAAGGATTGCGGTATGGGAGCTGGGAGGGCCTTCCCACACAAGCCAAGTCATGTGCCCTCAAGGGCTAGCTGTGTCACAATGACCAGAGCATTCACCCCTCCTCCGTGGTTTTCTTCAAAATTCCCCCCTCTAATTCACACTCTGGGACTCCATTTCTTTCACAGCTCTCCTCACCTGGCAACTTTTTAAATAATAAGAAGAAAAGGGGTCAGTAGGTGGCATGGTAGCACTGGACTCTTACACAACTGACCATGGTTCGAGTCCCAGACCTGGCAGCTTGAAAATCACACCGGGCACGTGTGCATGCCTACAGGCACGTGTGCATGCCTACCCTGAATCCCAAGAGAAGAATAGAGGAGAAGGGATTGCAGCATGGCCATCCCTACTGGGGGGGCAATTTCTCATTTTCCTTCTCTCTGTCTCTCTCTGACAAGTACACGTGCCCTATGGCAAAAACTTAAAGGAAAATAAAAACCAACTTTACAACATAGGAGTAGGGAATCACCTACAATTACAACTAGTTGATGCAACAATTTTGTATGTTGCTAGGATTCGTTGTCCCCATAATTATTCTGATGCCCCTCTATGGAGTGGATGAACTTTTTAACCTCTAATATGGGATTCTTCTTTCGGATCTTGCCCTGCCCACATCTGACATCAATTTTGCTGTTTTGTTTGTTTCTTAAGAAACTGGTAACTAGTTACTTTCTTGATTAATTAATGAAGCTAAACTTTTCCAACATATGTTTACTTTTAAATTTTTTCCAATGTGTGATATTTTTCTTTTAATTTGCTATTTATTTATTTTAATTAATGTATAATCACTAGAGGAAGAGAGAGAGAACCTATCAGGGGTTGGCCATGCTGCAATCCTTTCTCCTCCATTTTCCTTTCAGGATTTTGGGTATGCACACACACACACACACCTGGTGTGTTTTTCTTTTCTTTTCTTTTTAATTTTTAAGAATTATTTATTTACTTGTTTCCATTTGTTATTGTTAGTGGGTTTTTTTCGAGAGAGAGAGAGAGAAAGGGAAATTGAGAAAGCCAGCCACTAGGTCTGGGACTTGAACCATGGTTGGCCATGTGGGAATCCAGTGCCCTTATCCACCACACCACCTGCTGGCCCCACACCTGGTGTGTTTTTCAAGCTGCCAGGTCCCAAACTCTAACCAAGCAGTCAACCATGCCCCCATGGGATTCAGGCCAGTCGCTTTCACCACCACTCCACAGGCAGGCCCAATTCTGCTTGAGTTCTGGGCCTGGTTTTATTACAAGATAAAAATTCTACCTAGATGGAATTCTAACATTGGCTATACATGGGGTTTTCAAAAAGTTCATAGAAAATGTGTATTATTGGAAAAAAATGCATAGATTTCAGGATCAAAACTGACCCATACTTTAATTCCGTTTTCCATAAACTTCTTAAAGTCCCCTCATATATTGGTGAAAGCAATCAATACAATACCTTAGAGACCTCAGAAATCATTCCCTTGGTGTTCTGTCTCTCAAATCACAGTATGATACAGTAGCTGTTATGATATTTTTCCTTTAAAAACAGTTAGTTTATTTCTTGGGTATTTTTAATTATAAAACTAGTATTACTTTATAGGACATTTAGTAACACATAAATCTTAATTTTGTGTCATTTTTTTTAGTCTTTTTCTTCTTATTTATTAGATATATTTTAGTTTTTAAATATGATTACAGGCATATTTATATGTAATTTTTTATTTTTATTTTTTCATTTGACATTATATGAAAGCATTTTTACTTAGAAAAGTAATTTGAAAATAACCATTTTGCCTTTTATATTGATGCTGAAGAGCAAGTAATACCAAAAAGTATTGATTTAGTTTTTTGTTTTGTTTTGTTTTGTTTTTTAGAGGTTTTTTTCGCTATAGGGCGCGTGTGCTTGCCAGACAGACAGAGAAAGACATAGAGACAGAAAGCGAGAAATCACCCCCCAGGGGGGATGGTCACGCTGCAATCCCTTCTCCTCCATTCTCCTCTCGGGATCTTGGGCACGCACACACACGCGCCCAGCATGAGTTTTAAGCCACCGGGTCCGGGACGTGAACCGTGGTCGACTATGTGGGAGTCCAGCAACATAGCCATTACGCTAACTGCTGGTTCCCCTTGATTTAGTTTTTAAAGTGCTTACAATATTTGTATTAAATGAAACCATTTTGCAGCAAATAGGGTGATATAAATTTTCCATCCATAATTTCAAGTTGTGGTGGAAATTTCCACCAAATGGAAAGGAAGCTTTGATAAGTATTGTGTGTTCAATGCGTGTGTGTCTGTAATTATTCTTTACAGCCACTAGTTACTTTTGCTATTTCATTCCCCTCTATTTCATAAGACAAAACATTTTAATTGCAATGATTGACTATTTATAAATATTTTAAGGATATTTATTTGACATTAAAGTAAAATGCAATTTACAACATTGATGTAAGAATTCACTTTTCAAAAATCTCTTTGAAGGGCTTACTAATTAGAGAACAGCTAATTGCATGACACTATATAAACCATCTCGACAGAATGATAAGCAGCCATTACAAACGAGACTCGTAGAGACAATGTCACAGCGTGAAAAACCACTCCTGCTGCCTGATGTGGAAAAGAAGAACCAGAAATCTCATGGGCCCCATGAGTATTTAGCACTGCCTAGCATCCAGAAAGTAATAAATGATAGATACTATTATTAATTAGTTGTGCAAACACTCTATAAATTATACCTTAAAATAATATTTTTTTCTCTTTTGCCAAAGGGTGTCTGCACTTGCCAGAGGGAGACTGAGAGGGAGAAAGAGGGAAATGAGAACACGTCCCAGTGAGGTGTGGTCATGCTCAAATCCCTTCTCCTTCATTTCTCCATCCTGTTGGGATTTGAGGCATGCATACACAGATGCCTGGCATGTCTTTCAAGCTGCTAGAGGGTTTTCAGATGGCAGCCAGCCATGTGGGATCTGCTTCACTTTACTTCTAGACAACCAGCCGGCCATAACATTTTTGTATTAAATTTCATTAAGAAATTTGATAATGATACAAAATCAATAACCAAATACAAAAAAGAAATAGAATAATGGGCAAAGGGTATAAGCAGACAGCTCTCATGAACAAAAATGCAAAGGAGTCAAATGAAAGAAAAAACTGTTCAGTCTCCTTCATAATATGAAAAAAAGTAAGTTATAATTAGTCTGACGTATCATTTTAAACTTATCAGATTGTCAAAGTCCAAAGAGTTGGTGCACTATGTTGCAAGAGTTTAGGGGAACAGGCACTCTTGTCACCTTGCTTATGAGTCTGTACCATGGGATGGTCTGTGGCTGGCAATATCTACTACATTTAAAACACAGAAGAGCCTTAGACCTACTAATTTCACTTACAGAAATGTATCCCACAATCTACTTAAATGTATGCAAAATATCATGAAAAAGTCTATATGTTCCAGCACCTGTGTAATTAATAGGGGTTTTGTTTCAATGATCTAAACAAAGCATTCTGTAACCTTTATGAAAGGTGGGCACAGGGACAAAGTGAATTAAAATGAGCACTTTTCAGTGTGTGTATGGCATATGGTATGTGCAGTGTAGTGTATGTGCAGTATTAACAGTGTGCTGTTCCCCTGTGTGCGAACTTACAAAGAAGTTTATCATGCACAAACCATCTCTGGAAGGAAGCCCTTGGGAAGGCCTCTATCGTGGCACCTGGGGCCAGGATGGGACAGAGTCATGGAGGAACAATGGGAAGGGGGCTCCTCTTTATATATCTTTCCCATATCTTTTAAGTTTTGTAGCTTTTGCACATTATGAATTAATAAAAACTAACTGAAGGGACCAGCAGGTGGTAGAGTAGTTATGGCACCCACTCCCACCTGGCTGACCACAGTGCAAGTCCTGGACCTGGTGGCTTGAAACTTACGCCGGGCGCATGTGCATTCGTGCCCAAAATCCCGAGAAAGGAATGGAGGAGAAGGGATTGCAGTGTGGCCATCTCCCAGGGGAGTTATTCTCACTTTTTATCTCTCTGTCTCTCTCTTTGTCTTTGGTGAGCACATGCGCCCTATAGCAAAAATCACTCTTTAAAAAAGAAAGAAAGAAAAAACTAAATAACATTTTCTTTTTTGGAGAGTTTTTTTTTGCCATAGGGCGCGTGCGCTCACCAGACAGACAGAGACATAGAGAGACAGAAAGGGAGAAATCACCCCCCAGGGGGGATGGCCACGCCACAATCCCTTCTCCTCCATTCTCCTCTTGGAATCTTGGGCATGCACGCACACGTGCCCGATGTGAGTTTTAAGCCACCGGGTCCGGGACGCAAACCGCGGTCGACTACGTGGGAGTCCAGCGACATAGCCATTACGCTAACTGCTGGTCCCCTAAATAATATTTTTATTATAAAATATGTAGTCACTGGGGCCAGCAGGTGGCATGGAGGTAGAGGCACTGGATCACATATGGCCACTTTCACAGTTCAAGTCTCTGACCAGGTAGCTTGAGAATTGCACTGGGCACACGTATGTGTGTGCCCATGATCCCAAGAGAAGGGATTGTGGCATGGCCATCCCCTCTAAGGGGTGCTTTTATACTTTCCTTCTCTGTCTCTCTCTGGCCCTATAGCAAAAACTACAAAAACTACCAAAAAAAAAAAAAAAAAAAAAAAAAAACCCAGAAAGAAAGAAAGAAAGAAAAAGTCATTTTTAAAAATAATAAACAAGGGGACCAGCAATTAGCGTAATGGCTATGTCGCTGGACTCTCACGTAGTCAACCGCGGTTTGAGTCCCGGACCTGGTGGCTTAAACTCACGCTGGGCGCGTGTGCGTGCGTGCTCAAGATCCCGAGAGGAAAATGGAGAAGGGATTGCGGCGTACCCATCCCCCCTGGGGGGTGATTTCTCGCTTTCTGTCTCTCTGTCTTTGTCTGGTGAGCGCACGCGCCCTATAGCAAAAACCTCTCCAAAAAAAGAAAAAATAATAATAATAAACGAGGCCAGTTGGTGGCATGATATTAAGGCAGCTAGAGCCCACATGGCCAACTCTGCAGTTCAAGTCCCAAACCCAGCGGCTCAAAAAACATGCCAGGTGTATGTGCATGCTTGTGTGCCTAAAATCTCGAGAGAAGGCAACATAGCCACCCCTCCTCAAAGAGTGCTTTATAACTTTCTCTCTCTCTGGCCAGCACATGTACTCTATAGCAAAAACTAACATAGTAATAATAATAAAAGAATACAAATTTTAAAAAGGAGAAGCGATAGAGGAGATTACAATGTGACCATCCCCCAAGGGGAAAGCTTTCTCACTTTCGCTCTCTCTCTCTCTCTCTGTCTCTTTTGGTCTCTCTCCAATCAGTGCATGTGCCGTCTGCCAAATTTAAAAAGCAAGAAAAAGAAAAAAAAACTATTTCAAAATCATTATTTATTTAACTTTATTTGTTATTATTATTTTTTTAATTTGACAAGAGAGAGAAACAGAGAGAGAAAGAGAAAGTGAGAAAGCAAGCCATCAATGCCACCATTAGAACAGGGGCCCACCATGTGGGAGTCCAGCACCTTTAGCCACCATGCCACCTGCCAGCCTCAAGAACTTTCTTTTATACACAAAACCAGCAAATCATCTCAGCACCCCGAAACCACTATGTACGTGTTTGCGGTTTTCTTTCTTGTTCGGGATGTAAACACACGGTAACAATGGGGAGCAAGAGTTGATACATATATTGTGTCCACTCCCCACGAACGTTTTTGTCCCTACGAATCCCTTGGCAAAACATTCTATTTTTCAATAAACACTCTGTTCTTTTCGCTGCCTATTACGATATTAAAGGGTACATGCCACTAGAGATATTTCTAGGCAAATCGCACAGGAGCAAAGAAAATACATGTCTGAACTGCCTGGAATTCACTCTCATCAGATAAGAGAAAAATCTGCCTCTGGTGTCCTGCAACGCACAGCCCCCTGGTGTGTTTCCTACCCCTCCTGTCTCGTTTCTCTGGCCTCTGTCTGGTGGCTAGAAGCCTGCTGGCTGGGACTGGCCAGTGGGCGGGCGCAGGGTGTTTGGGGCGTCAGTGGAGTCTGCCGGATTACTAGGTTTCCTGTTCACGCCGGCTTCGCCGGAGCGCAGAGGCAAGATGGATGCAGAAGACGCGGCTGAGACCGGGCCGCGGGCTTGCCTGTCCCCGCGATCCCATAGTGTGGGACCGAGCAGTTTCTTTCAGGCTCTCCCTGCCAGTTTCCACCCTGACTTCCACATTGAGCCTCCCCCTGCTAGTCCACACTGCTTCCGTTGTGCAGGTCTGCAGACCTCTGGTATTTAAGGAAGGTTTTGCCCAGCAAGGATTTGAAGCCAAATACAAAGACACTCCTGGCTTGCATGCAACGGGGTGGGGCCTATTTGGGGAGGGGGTGTTTCTGAGCCCCGTCTCCTCCTTCGCTCCTCCCCCACTGTGAGGAGCAGCCGCTGACAGCTGACTGGTCTGGTGTCGTCAGTGATTTATGGCCCAGCGGGGCCCAGCTGTTGGCTGTGGACAGGGCAGCTGCTCAAGGTTAAGCGGACCCTTGGTGAGGGACCGAGTCTTAGGATGGCCCCAGTGCAGCTGTTCTCTGTTGGGGTCAAGGGGGCGATCACATTGCAAGTCTGGGAGCCAATGCTAGCTAAGGGGCTATAGGGTCCCCCTCCCCAACACACACGCACACACGCACGCACATACACGCACACACCCTCGCACACACTCCCCAGCTAAGGCCCCAAGCTCTGCGCTCAATCTGAGCCCTCTGAGTGTCTCATGGTGCCAGGCTAGCTAAGTGCAGGGGATCATTAGGAGACCTGGGCCAGCCCTCTGGGAACGTGTGAGTCGTCAAAGCTGCTCCCCCATTGTCCTGTGATTGTGGCCCAATGGGGGACATGCTAACACCGGGCACCAGGCCCTGTCCAGGTACTTTCTTTGTAGTTTCTCATCTAACCCTTGTAACAGGCGCTTGAGGTAGATTTTATTAACATTCCCCTCAACCTGAAAATGGAGGTTCAGAGACATTAAGGAAACTGACTGAGGTCACACAGACTGTCTTTGGAACCCGAGTGTTCAACAACTGAAGTGCCTGCTCCATGCTGGGCAGTTTGGGCTACAGTACCTGGTTTCCCCACCAATCCTAACAGGCCAGCAACTGTCCCCATCTGGGAGTGGAGGCAGATTTCCTGCCTTTCCTAAGGTCACTCAGGCAATGAGTGATAGAGCTGGTTGCTCAACACAAACTCTGCTTCTTTTCTCTTTCCTTCGGCCTAGCTACGTCCTGCTGCGGGGGGACCTCTGGAGGGGCCGTCTGCTCACTTTTTGTGGATGGCACAGGACTGCTTGGGGGTAGCCCCCTGCCTTCTGCCTGCACTTTCCTGGCCACCCAGTTGACTTCTATTTTCTTTACACATGATGGATTGTATGCATGGACACGTGAGAGTGAGAGTGAGAGTGAGAGAAAAGAACACCTTCCACAGGTCCGGTCACATTAAGATCCCCTCCTCCAGTCCTATAGCCCCTTGGATCCTGGGCACTTGGGCACGTGCCCAGTACATTTCAGGGTAATTAGTCCAGGGACTCAAGCCACGGTGGCTATGTGGGATCTGGCTTTTTACTTTTGCTAGAGGGTACATGTACTTGCTGGAGAAGGGGAGAGAGAGAGAAAGAGAAAGTGAGAAAGCACCCTCAGGGGAGTTGGCCATACTGCAATCCCTTTTCTCCTCCATTCTTCTCTTAGGATTTTGGGCACACATGCACATATACCCAGCATGTTTTTCAAGACGCCAAGTCCAGGATTCAAACTGTACAGATGGCCATATGAGATACGGCCCCCTCCCCACCCCCTTTTTTTTCTTTTTCTTTTTCTTTTTTTGGAGAGGTTTTTGTTATAGGGTGCATGCACTCGCCAGAAAGAGAGAGACAGAGAGACAGAAAGCGAGAAATCACCCCCCAGGGGGGATGGCCATACCACCATCCCTTCTCCATTCTCCTCTCAGAATCTTGGGCACGCATGCACACGCGCCTGGTGTGAGTTTAAACCACTGGGTCTGGGACTCGAACTGCGGTCTACGTGGGAGTCCAGTGACATAGCCGTAGTGATATAGCCTCCTTAACCAACACACCACCAGCTGACCTGGATCTGGTTTCTCTGGAGCAGCACATCAACTCTGAGCCATGGAAAGAGACCCTCAGTAACCTTTGACACAGCTGGCCTCTCCTTTTCCCCGTTTCCTCTGCTGGCCTCGGTGGGCTCTTACACTGTTGGCTGCTCAGTCAGCCTCTTCCGAAATCCTCTCCACTTCAAGCATGGAAGTGATTTAGGACCCAATATTGAACCTGCTCCTCTCTTGTCTTAATCCATTTTTACATGGCTAACTAACATACCTGAGACTGGCTGATTTCTAAAGAAAATAGAGGCATATTTGCACAGCTCACGAGTCTTGTGGCTAAAGAGTTCAAAGGTATCACAAAATGGCAAAAGGCAAGACTTTCAGCAGAGCTGAGCATGACCTGTATGCATGAGTTTCTCGTTCTTATTCTGTCTCATTCCCTCTGCCTGTAAACTAAGCAGAACTCAACCATAGGAGCCCCGCCCTAATGACTATCACAAAGGCCCCAGCCTGGGACACCGCTGAGGGATTACATTTTCACTTACCGCTTTACAATACAACAGAGTCCCAACCCATGAACTTGGGGGGGGGGGGGGGGAAACCATTATCCAAAACTTTCTATGCATTTTCCTCTTTTTTTTTTTTTCAGTGAGTTCATTCATCTGCAACTCCGTAACTTGCTATTTATTTCTCCTGTTCCAGTTTCTTCTCAAGCAAACTGACTGTCTCCTTGACATTTTAAGCAACTTTATTGAAATGTAGTTCACATACCATGCATTTCAATTCACCCCCTTAGCACGTACAGTTCAAAGGCTTATGCAACCATCATCACAGGGAATTTTAGAGCATTTTTATTACTCCCCAAAGAAATCCCATACTCAGTAGCAATCACTCCCTATTTCCTTCCAACTTCCACAGGCCCTGGCAAACACTAATCTGTTTTCTGTCTATATGGATTTGCCTGTTCTAGACATCTCATATAAATGGGATCATAAAATATGAACTTTTCATGACTGACTTTTTTTTTTCTAAAAAAATAAGCCAGAGGATGTGTGTGCTGGCTATAGAGAGAAAAAGGCAGAGAGAGAGAGAGAGAGAAAGCCCCACCCAAAGGGGCATGGTCATGCCTCGATCCCTTCGCCTCCATTTTTCCATCTTGTTGGGATTTGGGGCATGCACACATAAATGCCTGGTATGTTTTTCAAGCCGTGGGGGCCAGGATTTATTTACTTATTTCTTTTATATTTTTAAAGAATTATTTTAATTTAACTTTATTACTATCATTTTTTTTTAAACTTGAGAGACAGAGAGGAGGAAAATGAGAAAGCAAGCCACCAGCTCAGGGCCTTGAACCGTGGTCAGCCATGTGGGAGTCCAGCACCCTCAACCACCACGCCACTTGTTGGCCCCAGAGCCAGGATCTAAACAATGCAATTGGCCATGTGGGATCTGGTTCCTTTAGCTACTAGGCCATCAGGCTAGCCCATGACTGATTTTTTTCACTTAGCATGATGTTTTCAAGGATCATCCATGTTACAACATATATCAATATTTCATTCACTAATTTTTTTTTCTTTCTTTATTCTGTGAGTAAAAAAAGATAGGGTTGGGGGGTATCCCTAATGAGGTTTTCATGCTGGAATCCACCCCAGCTTCACCCAGGCCTGGATCATGGGCACACAAGTACCTGGCATGTTCAGTGAGGTTTCTGGATGCAAACCTGGAACCCTCCCATGTGGGTCAGCCTTAAAGTGTGTCATGTCTTACCATTGTGCCACTAGTCAGTCCCAGTACTTCATTAAAAAAAAAAAGTTATTATTATATATTTATTTGTTGTAATTTTTAAGGTGCCGGGTCTGGTACTTGAACTGTGGTCAGCCATGTGGGAACCCAGCGCCTTTAATCACCACACTACCTGCTGGCCCCCTTCATTATTTTATTATTATTATTATTTTTTTTTGAGAGAGAGATTTTTATTTATTTATTTTTTCAGTCTGAAAACAGCCACTCTTGTTATTTACTGACCAGATTATAAAAATAATCATGGTGGACACCTTAGTTCATCTTTCTAATAAGTCTGTTGATCTGGTCTTCCCTGTTGCCAGCATCTCCACCTTCCACAGAATGGGTGGTCTTTTTCTTCATTCCACCCCGTGGAGAAGATAATTTGAAGGGCAGATAATTTGAAGGGCCACAGGAAGTTATCTGCTTCTTTGAAGCATTTTTCCAAGTATAGATTTCATGAATCAGATCCTCCATGCAGATGATTCCAAATTTACCATGAGATTGAGCAATCAAAGAGCTATCTATCAAAGCAGTTCGCTTCTTATTGATTTTGCCACAACCACACTTGTAGATCAGTTCACTTACTGACTTCAGGTTTGGGTACCCCCATGCAATCTATGGTTCCACAATTCTCAGCATGTTAATTGAGGCCTTGTTGAGTTTAACAAGGGTGCCATTGCTGATCTGGCGAAGACGAAGAAGCTGCAACACCTTTTGAACCTTTGGGCTCACTCCATTGGTACCTCTGATCCTGATGACAAATGCCAATCTGGGTTCTGCAGGTACATAGAAGTTGCCAGCTTTTCTTGCCATCCTGGCCATGCGAATCTCAGTTCTGTACATCTGTCTATATTCCTTATAATAGAAGCTTTTTCACAGATAAGCTTCCTCCTTGCCTTTTGAAAGATCTTCTGAGCAAACTTCTTTCTCAGGTGCTTGATCTTCAGCTCCACAGAATTCCTTCGCTTTTTCTTAAGGGTTTCTGGCACAGTAGGAGCCTTTTTCTTGATTTCTGCCACAGCAGGAACCTTCTTTTTTTTGACTCTTGAACACCCTCCATGGTTCCAGCTAGAAAAGAGGCACCTTTCATTATTTTTAATAACCAAAAAAATTTTATTGTATAGGTATACCAATTTTATGTATCCATTAATGTATGGATGAATAGTCACACTGTTTATTTTTCTTTTTACAAATTAAAAAAAAAATGATTGTTATAGGGTCCTTGTGCTCACTAGAGACAGACAGAGAGAGAGGGAAAGTGAGAAATCACCTTCTGGGGGGATGGTCACACCTCAACCCCTTCTCCTTCACTCTTTTCTTGAGATTTTGGACATGCTCACACATGTGCCCAGCATGAGTCCCAAGCTGCCGGATCCAGGATTTGAATTATGCAGTTGGCCACGTGGGACCCAGTTGCCCCAAACTTCATGTCACCTGCTGATCTGACACTGTTTCTTTTTCTTTCTTTCTTTCTTTCTTTTTTTTTTTTTTTTTTTTTTTTTTTGGGTAT
>NW_006159782.1:1698785-1708698 GCF_000334495.1 Tupaia belangeri chinensis | reverse complement strand
CGTCCCTTGCTTTATACTTTCTTTTTTTTTTTTTTTTTTTTTTTGGCCTGACACTGTTTCTACTTTTTAGCTATTATGAATAATCCTGCTATGAATATTCCCATTAAGTTTTGTGTGGACACATTTTTCTCTTGGACATATACATACATGTGGAATTGCTGGTCATGAGGTGACTCTATGCTTCTTCTTCTTCTTTTTTTTTTTTTAAATTGCCAGGAAGTGCATGTGTTCACCAGAGAGAGAGAGAGAAACAGAGAGAGGAAGAGGAAAAAGGCGCCCCCATGATGGGGCATGGTCATGTCACAATGTCTTCTTCTCCATTTCTTTATTCAGTAGGGATTTGGGGCATCCATGCATGCATGGGTGCCCAGTGTGTTTTCAAGCTTCTGGGATTCAAACCACAGTGACCACGTGGGATCTGGCTCCCTTAAACACTAGGGTACAGGCCTAACCCTATGCTTAATTTTTCAAGCAACCACCAAACTGACCACCAAACAACGGTGCACCATTATATTTTCCAACCATGATGGCATGACAGTTAGGGTGTCTGGGTCCCATATGGCCAACTGTGTGGTTCATCCCAGACCTAGTAGCTTGAAAAACACACTGGGCACATGTACATGCATGCCCAAGATCCTCAGAGGAGAATGGAGAAGGAATTGCAGTACGACTGTCCCCCCAGAGAGTGCTTTCTCACTTCCCCTTTTTCTCTCTCTCTGTCTCTCCTTGGTGAGTGCATGCCCCATAGCAAAAACTAAAAAGAAATTAAAAAAAAAAAAAAAAAAAAAAAGACCCAGGCCAGCCAAATGGCATGACAATAAAAGTGACTGGAACCATGTGACTGACTCCATAGTGTAAGTCCCAGACTCTGTGGCTTGAAGAACATGTCATCATGTGTGTGCATGTACCCCAAATCCCTAGAGGACAATGGAGGAGAAGGGATCATGGCATGGCCATCCCTCCTGGGAGTGCTTTCTCACTTTCTCTCTCTCTTCCTCTCTGTTACTGGCAGGCACACAACCCTATAGCAAATTTAAAAAGAAAAAAAGACCCTATTGGGGTGCCCCACCTTTCTGTTATTCAAGGAAGAAATAATAAACTTTTAAAAAGGAGAAAAATTCCTTCTTTCTTTCATTGAATTGTCTTAGCATCTTTATTGAAAATGAACTGATCAGGGCCAGCCCATTGCCTGGTGGTTGGGGAATCTGGACCCCATAATGTAACTGGAATTATTTCTGTAACTTCATTTTTGGAATATTCATTGCTAGCATATAGAAATACAATTGATTGTAATCCTTTAATTAAAAAATTTTTAGTTAACTTTACTTATTTTAATCTGACCAGACTGGGATAGAGAGAAAAGTGAGAAAGCAAGCTACCAATTCCAGGACTCAAACTCGGTCAGCCATGTGGGAGTCCAGCACCCTTAACCACCATGCCACCTGCCAGCCCCAACACACCTGGTTTGTTTTTCAAGCCAAAAGAGTAGGAATTGAAACTGCAGTTGACCATGTGGGGTTCAGCTCCCTTAACCACTGGGCAACAGAGCCAGCCTCACTTCTTCCCTTCTAATCTGAATGCCTTTCACCTCTTTTCTGTGCCTGGTCATCCTAGCTAAAACTTCTGAGGCAATGCTAACTGGATGTGTTGACAATGAGCATCCTTGTCATGTTTTTGATGTCAGGAGGACATCATTCAGTCTTTCACCATTAAGTATGATGTTAGCTATGGGTTTTTCATAGATTCCCATTACTGAGTTGCAGAAATTCCCTTCTATTTTTTATTTGTTGAATATTTTTGGCAAAAAAAGGTGTTGGGTTTTGTCACATGCTTTTTTTCTGTTTCAATTTAGGTGATTATATGACTTGGGTCTTTTATTCTAGTAATGTCACGTATTACATTAGTTGGTTTTCAAATATGTGCCAGGAGTCCCCAAGACCACACATAGGACTGATGATTCATAGGAGGACTCAGAGGACTCAGCATGTAGTCATATTGCAACTAAGATTTAATCTAGTGAAAGGATACAAAGCAGAATCAGCAAAGGAAAACAGTGCATGGGGCAAAGTCCAGAAGAAACTGGGCACAAGCTTCCAGAGGGCTCTCCCAGTGGCTCAGCCTATGACACACCTAATTCCTCTGGCAGCAAGCTATGACAACATGTGAAATATTGCCTACCAGAGAAACTCATTTCTGAGAGTTCTTTTTTAAAAAAATTTATTTTGTATTATTACTATTATTGTTGTTATTTTTAATTTGCTACAAGGCACACACACTCACCAGAGAGAGACAGAGGAGCCGGGGGGAGTGAGGAAGCAAGCTGCCAGGTCCAAGACTTGAACTGCAGTTGGCCATGAGGGAGTCCAGCACCTCAACCACCATGCCACTTACTGACCCCCAAGAGTTCTGAGATTCAATGCACAAGTTTTTAAACTGGGGGTGGTCATGCAGATATCTTCTATCGAACACAAACCAAAGTTGCAGACTCCCAGAAGAAAAGCAGGTATTGGGAACCAGCAGTTAGTGTAATGGCTATGTCGCTGGACTCCCACGTAGTCAACTATGGTTTGCGTCCCAGACCCGGTGGCTTAAAACTCACGCTGGGCGCGTGTGCGTGCGTGCCCAAGATCCCGAGAGGAGAATGGAGGAGAAGGGATTGCGGCATGGCCATCCCCTCTGGGGGATGATTTCTCGCTTTCTGTCTCTCTGTCTCTCTCTATCTGTCTGGCGAGAGCACACGCCCTATAGCAAAAACCTCTAAAAACAAACAAACAAACAAACAAAACCCTGTTGAAGGTGCCTGTCTCTCTCTCTTTCTCCACCTGTTATAGAAAAAAGAAACTTGATTTCCATATTGAACTTGAGTTGGAAGAGGGAAGTCTGGTCTCAAAATGGAAGTAAAACTACCACGTGGTCACCCCAGCCCAATTCTGGCCATGGCCACCGCCACTGGGGGAAGGAAGGCCATGAAAAGAACCAGAGCAGTTGAGAAAACTGTGTATTGGTGGTGTGAGCTTTGAAACTACAGATAATAGTTTAAGAGAACATTTGGAGAAGTGGGGCACACTTACAGATTCTGTGGTAATGAGAGACCCTCAAACAAAATATTCAGGGACTTTGATTTCATGACTTATTTTTTGTTGAAGAGGTGGATTTCGTGACTTATTCTTTGTTGAAGAAGTGAACGTAGCAATGTGTGATTGGCCACACACACATCAATGTAGTGGAGCCAAAGACGTTTCTAGAGAGGATTCTGTAAAGCCTGGTGTCCACCTAATAGTAAAGAAATATTTGTAGTAGGAAAGAAAATACAGAAGAATATAATTTGAGCAACTACTTTAAAAAGTTTGGCAAGATTGAAACCACATAAATTATGGAAGATAGAGTGGAAAAAAGAGAAAATTTGCTTTTGTAAATTTTGCTGACCATGATACAATTGATAAAATTATTATTCAGAAATACCACACTATTGGGACCAGCAGATGGCGTAATGATTACATCGCTGGACTCCCATATATTTGACCATGGTTCGAGTCCCAGACCCAGCAACTTAAAACTCACGCCGGAGGGAACCAGCAGTTAGCGTAATGGCTATGTCGCTGGACTCCCACGTAGTCGACCGCGGTTCGTGTCCCGGACCCGGTGGCTTAAAACTCACGCCGGGCGTGTGTGCGTGCGTGCCCAAGATCCCGAGAGGAGAATGGAGGAGAAGGGATTGCGGCGTGACCATCCCCCCTGGGGGGTGATTTCTCGCTTTCTGTCTCTATGTCTGTCTCTGTCTGTCTGGCGAGTTCTCTTGCTGGCGTGCGGGCGCACCCGCCCACAGTGAAAAACCTTTAAAAAAAAAAAAAAAAAAACCCTCACGCCGGGCATGTGTACGTGCATGCCCAAAATCCTGAAAGGAGAATGGAAGAGAAGGGATTGCAGCATGACCATCCCCCTGGGGTGTGATTTCTCACTTTCTGTCTCTCTGTCTCTCCAGCGAATACATGCGCCCTATAGCAAAAATTTCTCTCTCTAAAAAAAGAAAGAAAGAAACATCACACTATTAAGAGGCATAACTATGAAATGAAAAAGGCCTTCTCCAAAAGAGATACATTTCACTGGATCACAAAGAGTTCATGAAGGTGGACCTGACAACTCCATGGGTTGTGGAGGAAACCTCGGAGGTGGTGCAGATCATTTTGGTTGTGGTGGAAACTCAGGTGGAAGAGGAAGCCGTGATGGAGGTGGTGGCAGCAGGTGTACAGTTCAACGTACATTCCTGAGGTCTTCTGTCTGTTGCAGATTTGTCTTTTTCTTTCTCTTTTCATTACATCAGGTATATTACCCTGTAAACTGTGGTAGTTGTACCAGGAATAAAAAATTAAATGATTAACTTTTCAATACTGTGTAGTTCCGTTTTTCTACACTTTTGTGCAGAAACTTTTCTTTTTGTGAGAGATTTTCACTATAGGGCACATGCGCTCGCCAGATAGACAGAGAGAGACATAGAGACAGAAAGCGAGAAATCACCCCCCAGGGGGGATGGTCATGCCGCAATCCCTTCTCCTCCATTCTCCTCTCGGGATCTTGGGCACTCACGCACACGTGCCCGGTGTGAGTTTTAAGCCACCGGGTCTGGGATACGAACTGCGATCGACTACGTGGGAGTCCAGTGACATAGCCATTACACTAACTGCTAGTTCCCTGTGCAGAAACTTTAGCAAAATGCCGTTATAAAGGTGTTTCCTTGTGAGCTAACAAGCAAAGCAGCTCATTGTTAATTACTATTTTGTATGAATTTTACTGAAGTTAGCTGTAAAGAAACACCTAATGACTTGCAGTTTAAGGGGAATAGACTCCCCTTAAAGAAAAGGATAGATTCTTCCCATTTCCAAACCATGATATGAATGGGTGTTGATATGTGGAGAGAATAAATATTTTTCTTTTCTTTTTAAAAAATAATTATTTATTTTATTTTATTTATTCATTAATTCATTTTAATTTGACCAGAGAGAGAGAGAAAGAGAGAGAGAGAGAGAGGGAAGATGAGAACACAAGCCACCAGGTCCGGTATTTGAACCGCAGTTGGCCATGTGGGAGTGTCCAGCGCCTTAACTACCATGCCACCTGCTGGTCCCAAATATTTTTCCTTTTTAAGAGGGATTTTTGCTATAGGGTACATGTGCTCGCAGTAGAGACAAAGAGACAGAAAGCGATAAACCAAGCCCCAGGAGGAATGAATGGCTACACTGCAATCCCTTCTTCGCCATTTTCCTCTCAGGATTATAGGTACACACACAACATGCACCCGGCATGAGTTTTAAGTTGTCAGATCAAAGACTAAAACCACGGTCAACTACGTGGGAGTCTAGATTCCTAATCATTACACCATCTGCTGGTCCTGGGAATAGATATTTTTGTTTGCAATCTGTTTTAGTTAAATACAATTTGGTATCTAAATTAGCATATTTGTGAAGCTAATAGCATTATGATTACCTTCAAATGAAAAATCTCAAATTATCTACTTGATTTTTGTGCATTTTCTTTCAAAATGTAAGTATATGGCTTTAGCGTATTAGATTCGCTAAATCCTAGCTGTGTTTAGAAATCTTCGTTCTGCACTTACATTGGTCATATTTGATCTGCCGCCATAGTTTGTGGGTGTAAAGAATGTCTACTGCCCTCTTACTTAAGTCTTAAAAAGGGATAGTGAATGTTTCCCCTCACCTCCTACCTTAAAAACCATTCATAACGACTTTGGTATAGGGCTACTAAACCTGCTTATCTCAGCAAATTAGTGGGTACCTTTTTTCCTCCTTAAAGCACAAGAGGCTCATAAATTTTTATTTTCTTTGGTTTAATTTTTTTTTTTTTCCAACACAATCTCTCAGAGAAAGAGAGCAAAAGTCATGCATTATTGAACCCTTAGCTGGCTGGCATGCTTTCCTGTTTGTCCCCTACATGATTTAGCTGAATGAAACCAAGGGTGGTTTAGGTATAGTCATCCAAAATAATGGAAATATACCATTTCTCCTGCAGCAGAATGTGGCACAATTGCTTAGGACAAGTTTCTCACATCCCAAAGACCTGAATGAAATTTGGGTAGTCCTCAGTTCCTCCTCTTTAAATTCCCAAAGAACACAGTGTTGTGCCATGTATATATTTCAAACCTAAATCATGTTGCTGTGAGTTATCAACTTATTTGGAAGACTCTGTTTGAGAAGAGTTTTAGATGACAACAATATGTTTATATAAACCAGTTGTCTACTGTCTGCACCAGTTAGCGCTACGATTTCCTCAGAGTCCTAAGTGTGTGCCCTACTGTTAATCTTTGGCAGTGGAACGTCGAATTTGAGATTCTGATTTTTGTTTTAAGAAGTATTAATAAGGAGCCAGGAGGTGGTTGAGGCGCTGGACTCCCACATGGCTGATGCAGTTCAAGTCCCAGACCTGGCAGCTTGCTTTCTCATCTTTCTTCTCTCTCTCTTCCTGGCTCTCTCTCTGGTGAGCTCATGTACCCTATAGCAAACTTAGAAATAGCAATAACAATAATTATTTGTTATTATCATTCTTCAATTTGACGAGAGAGAGAGAGAAAGAGAAAGCTGCCAGGTCCGGGACTCAAACCGTGGGTGGACCCTGGGGGACCCCAGTGCCTTAATCACCATGCCACCTGCCGACCTCATAAATGAATAATTCTAGCAGCCAGCAGGTGGCGTGGTGGTTAAGGGCTCTGGACTCCTACATGGCTTAAGCATGGTTCAAGTCCCAGATCTGGTGACTTGCTTTCTCACTTTCTCTCCCTCTCTCTCTCTCTCTCGCATGCTCTATCCCCCTCTGGTCAAATTAAATAAATAAATAAAGTTAAATAAAATAATTCTTTTTAAAAAAGATTCTAAAAGGAAATACTAACCAGGGACCAGCATGTGGCGTGGTGTTAAGGCGCTGGACACTCTCGCATGGCTTACTACAGTTCAAGTCCTGGACCCAGTGGTTTGATTTCTCACTTTCTCTCTCTCTCTCTCTCTCTCTCTCTGGTCAAACTAATATATTCAATGAATGAATAAATAAAGTTAAATAAAATAATTTTTTAAAAAAAGAATTATGTATTTAATTTAATTAATTAATTAATTAATTTTAATTTAACCAGAGAGGGACACAGAAAGTGAGAAAACAAGTCGCTAGGTCTGGGACTCGAACCACAGTCAACCTTGTGGGAGTCCAGCGCCCTTAACTGCCACACCAACTGCTGGTCCCAATAAATAATTCTTTATAAAAAAGAAATACTAAGCAAAACAAGCAATAAAAAGGCAGAAGTGGGCATGCTGGCGTTTAAATACACTCTATTGCTTCTCTTACTCTGTGTCCCTGTGCATTATTATTTGGGTGCATGCAATGCCAGCATGGAAATCAGTTTTCACAGATTACTACAGTTTTCCAGAAAGCACTCAAGCCACTAACTGTAACAGATAACGTTCCATTGTTAATGGGCACACGTGAATAAGCAGTGTAGAAAAGAGGCTCATGTTAGAAAAGGGGTCAAGTCCTTAACAACCTCCAGTGTCATTACATACATGGACACTGCCAATGTTCATAGCACAAACCTTGGTGCCTGGTCAAAATAATCCTTGAGGGCCAGCAGGAAGCATGGTGGTTAAGGGTGGTGGACTCCCACATGGCTGACTGCGGTTCAAGTCATAGACCTGGCGGCTTGCTTTCCCACTTTCCCTCTCTCTCTCTCTCACTCTCTCTCTCATTCTGTCCCTCTCTGATCAAATTAAAATGAAGAAAAAAAAAAAGTTAAAAAAAAAAATTCTTTTTTTTTTTTTTTTTGGAGAGATTTTCACTGTAGGGCGCGTGCGCTTGCCAGACAGACAGAGAGAGACATAGAGACAGAAAGCGAGAAATCACCCCCCGGGGGGATGGTCACGCCGCAATCCCTTCTCCTCCATTCTCCTCTCGGGATCTTGGGCACGCACGCACATGCGCCCGGCATGAGTTTTAAGCCACCGGGTCCGGGACATGAACCGCGGTCAACTACGTGGGAGTCCAGCGACATAGCCATCACGCTAACTGCTGGTTCCCAATAAAATAATTCTTTAAAAAAAAAAAATCCTTGCTGGGAGGAATTGGCGTAATGGCTATGTCGCTGGACTCCCAGGTGGTGTGGTGGTTAAGTCCTAGACCTGGTGGCTTAAACTCACACTGGGCCCGTGGGCGTGCATGCCCAAGATCCCAAGAGGAGAATAGAAGAGAAAGGATTATGGTGTGGCCATCCCCCCCGGGGGCTGATTTCTCACTTTCTGTCCCTCTGTCTCTCTCTCTGTCTTTCTGGCGAGCGCACGCACCCTATTAGCAAAAACCTCTCCAAAAAAAACCCAATAATAATAATAATAATCCTTGGGAAAATGTATTATTAAAATTGAACTAAATTATCTCAAGTTCTTTTATTCATGTAATAAAGGTTGAAGGAATGGGGAGAAGATAAAATAAAAATTAGAAAATAAACTTTATTTATTTGTTTGTTTATGCTATAGAGTGTGTCTGCTTGCCAGAGAGAGATACACAGAGAGAGGGAGAGAAATTTAGAAATCACCTCCTGGGGGGATGGTCATGCTGGTATCCCTTTTCCTCCATTCTCCTCTTGAGATTTGGGCATGCATGCACTTGTGCCCAGCATATTTTTCAAGCCACCGAGCCCAGGATCAAACCACAAAGTCAGTCATGTGTGGCCCAGCTGCCTTAACTACCACACTACCAGCTGGCCCGTAAACTTAACACACACACACACACACACATTTATTCTTTTGCAATTAAAAAAATTTTTTTTGGATTCAAAGTCCAGGATGGGTTTTACAAAGTTAAAGCAAGGTGCCAGCAGGACTGGTTCCTTCCAGAGCCTCCTGGGTCAATCAGTTTCTTGTCCCCTTCAGTTTCTAGAGGCTGCTCATGGCTTCTTCCTCCATCCTCAAAGCCAAATGAGTAGGTGCTTCTCTGTTGGACTCTACTGCCCTCAGTTTCCTTCCTCACCTGGCCTTCTAACTGATTCTTACATCCCTCTAGAAGGATGCTTGAAATTACATCAGCCCCACCCAGATAACCCAGGATCATTTCATTGTGAGATTATTAACTTAATCACCTTTGCAAAATCCCTTTGTCATATAGATTAACACTCAGAGTCTACAGAGTAGGACATGGATAGCTTTGGGAGCTCTTATTTACCATATTGCAATTGGCATTCATTCTTTGGTAGAATTCACCAGTGAAGCTATTTTTATTGTAGAAAATTTTAATCATTAACCAATTTTTTTTTAGAGAGGTTTTTGCTATAAGATGCATGCACATTCACTAGCCAGAGAGACAGAAAGAGACAGAGAAACAGAAAGTGAGAAATCACCCCCCACCCCCAGGGGATGGCCACGCCGCAATCCCTTCTCCTCCATCCTCCTCTCGGGATCTTGGGCACGCACGTACATGTGCCCAGCTGAGTTTCAAGCCGCCCCCGTCGAAGTTCCAAGCCGCCAGGTCCAGGACTCACACCCCAGTCAACTACGTGGGAGTCCAGCAATGTAACCATTAAGTCATCTGCTGGTCCCAACCAATGTTTTTACTTGTTATAGACCTATTTGTATTTTCCAGTATCTCCTTCAACCAGTTTCAATGAATTATATTTTTTTAGAAATTGATCCATTTCATCTAAATTATCTGATTTGTTATAGTATGGGGGTTCATAGTATTCCCTTATAATCTTTTTTTATTTCTGTAGGTTTGGTACTTATGTCCCCTTTTTAATTTCTGATTACAGTGTTTTGAATGTACTTTCTTTCGTTCTTTTTTTTCCCCTGTTTTCTTTTTTTAAATTTTATTTATTATTAGCATAATCTTGTTCTCTCTTTCATTCTTTTTTTTTTTTTCTTTTTTTTTTTTG
>NW_006159782.1:1687742-1698181 GCF_000334495.1 Tupaia belangeri chinensis | reverse complement strand
GCGCCCAGCGTGAGTTTTAAGCCACCGGGTCCAGGATGCAAACCGCGGTCGACTATGTGGGAGTCCAGCAACATAGCCATTACGCTAACTGCTGGTTCCCCTCTCTTTCATTCTTGATCAATCTAAAAGTTGTATCACTTTTGTCAGTCTTTCCAAAGAACCATCTTTCTGTTTTGTTCATGTTTCTCTAATTTTTTCTATCCTCTAGTTCGTTTATTTTTACTTTGTCTTTACTATCTTCTGCCTCCTTTTTTGGTTTGGTTTGTTTGTTAACCCACCTCCCCAACCTCTCCCCTTCCCCAAGACACACACACACCCCTTTTTTCTTTTTAAAATGTATTTTATTAATTATTTAATTTTATTCATCATAATCATCATTATTATTTTAATTGAATGGAGAGGTCAGGATTGAGAAAACAAGCCACTAGAGCCAGGACTCAAATAGTGGTCAACCAACGTGGGAATCTAGTGCCTTAACCACCACGCCACCTGTCGGCCCCCACACCTATTTCTTAAAGTAGAAACAAGTTACTGATTTCGGGCCCTTGTCTTTTTGGGAGGAGAGGGGGAAAGAAGTACCTTTTGCCACGGCTAGCGCACATTTTGAGTAAGTTAGTGCAAGGGCTCACTGAGGCCACTGGGGAGGCACCAGCTTGTTACAGTTTCCACAGTTCCATCGCTGGGTCTCACCTTTGTGCAGCTAGAACCAGAGGACATACATGGATACAGCTCAATATTTGCTTTTGGGGGATGAAAGGAACTAAATTAGGATCTTCCTTTTTGCCTTAAACTGCCTTTGGGGGTAATAAATTGTATGGGTCCAGTCCTTGCAAGCTGCCATCATTACCTCCCTCTCCAGCCAGTCACTTATTTGTCATCATTAGGAACACCACCTCCTGACACCATGGAGTGCATTGTGGCTACCCCACTGGGGTCATGGGCCCTCAGGCCTGCAGGGCCACCCCTCTAGCTCTGTGAAGTAACATTGAAGCCCCAACTTTTGTTGGTTTTTCTTTTTCTTTTTCTTTTTTTTTAAGTTTAAGGGTTTTTTCTTTTTCTTTCTTTCTTCCTTCCTTTCTTCCTTTTTTTTCTTTCTCCCTCTCTCTTTTCTTTTATGTCAGAGGTCACGTAAGAGAGAGAAAGCACTCTCTTAGCAAAGCCTGGTCACACCGCAATCCTTTCCCTGTAATCCTGTATCTTATCAAGATCTTGGGCATGTGAGCGCATGCCGACAGGCCCGGGACTCAAAACCTAGACAGTCATGTGGGATCGTATTTCCTCCGCTCTGCACTATAGGGTTAGTGAAGCACCTTTCTTTTTTTTTTTCTTTCTTTCTTTTTTTTTTTTTTGAGAGTTTTGTTTTTGGTTTTGTTTCTTTTTTTTCTTTTGCTAAAAAGAGAGAGACAGAGAGAGAGAGAGAAAGAGAGAGAAATCACCCCTCGGGAGGGATGATCACACATCAATTCCTTCTCCTCCATTCTCCTCTCAGGATCTCGGGCACGCACGCACATGCACCTGTCGTGAGTTTAAGCCACCGGGTCCGGGACTCGAACTGCCGTCAACTACATGGGAGTTCAGCGACATAGCCAGAGAGAGAAAGGCTGGTCTCTCTTTTCTTTTTAAGATTTTTGCCATAGAGCGCATGTGCTTGCTAGAGAGAGACAGAGAGAGAGAGAGAAAGAGAGAGAAATCACCCCTCGGGAGGGATGATCACACATCAATTCCTTCTCCTCCATTTTCTCCTTGGGATTTTGGGCACACATGTACATACACCTGGCATGATTTTCAAGCCACTAGGTCCAAGACTCAAACCGCGGTAGTCTGGCGTCTTAACCACCACACCACCTGCTGGCCCCAAGCTCCATCTTTTTTAACATAGCCATGTATAGGTATAGATTTTCCTCTGTGTACTACTTTATCTGCACCCTGTATGTTTTGGTCCTTGGCATTTAAAAGACAACATTTGGGGGGCCAGCAGTTGGTGTAATGGCTATGTTGCTGGACTCCCATGTAGTCAACTGTGGTTTGAGTACTGGATCTGGTGGCTTGAACTCATGCTGGGCATGTGTGTCCAAGATCCTGAGAGAAGAATGAATGGAGAAGGGATTGTGGCATAGCCATCCCCCCTAGAGGGTGATTTCTCACTTTCTGTCTCTCTGTCTCTGTCTTTCTGGCAAGCACACACATCCTATAGCAAAAAAACTCTCAAAAAAAAAAAAAAAGGCAGCATTTGGGCTAGCTGGTGGCATGGTGGTTAAGGTGGCTGGATCCTATATGACTGAGTGCATGATAAGTCGAGACCTGGTGGCATGAAAACCACACCAGACAAGTGTGAACACCTAAAATCCCAAAAGGAGAGATGGAGAAGAAGGAATTACAGTGCGACCCCCCCCAGGGCGGTGCTTTCTTATTCCTACCTCCCTTCTTTCTCCAGTGAGCACACACAGCCTCTGGCAAATTTTTTTAAAAAGAATTATTTTATTTAACTTTATTTCTTGATGTATTTATTTTAATTTGATCAGAGAGGGACAGAATGAGAGAGAGAGAAAGTGAGACAGCAAACCACCAGGTCCAGGACTTGAACAGTGGTCAGCCACGTGGGAGTCCAACACCCTTAACCACCATGCCACCTGCCCATCCCACTTCTAACAAAATTTAAAAAAGAAAATAGGCAACATTCTGTGGGAATAGGGGCTGGCAGGTGGCATGGAAGATGAAGCCTCTGGACTTCCACATGGGCGACCTCAGTTTGAGTCCTGGACCTGGTGGCTTACTTTCTCACTTTCCCTCTTTCTCTCTCTCGGTTTTTCTCTGGTCAAACCAAGATAAATTAATTAATTTAATGAAATAAATAATTTTTTAAAAAAGAAAATAGGCAACAGTGTATAGGGATGTAGAAAACAGACTCTGGAACTCACCCACTGGGCTGAAATTAAGCTCTGCTACTTATTAGCTGCTTGTCCTTAGGCAAATGACAACTTTCGTGCCATACATGAAGTAGATGTGATAGGGCCGGCCTGTGCTCTGGTAGTTATGGCAGCTGGATCCCACCTGGACGACTGCTTGGTTTGAGTCTCAGATGTGGGGGTTTGGAAAACACATGAGAGGGGCCCAGCAGGTGGCATGGTGGTTAAGGCAGCTGGATTCCATGTGACCAGCCATGGTTTGATTCCCAGACCTGGCAACTTGAAAATCATGCAAGGGGGACAGGAGGTGGCTTAGCAGTTACATTGCTGGACTCCCACATGGCTGACAGTGGTTCGAGGCCTGGACCTGGTGGCTTGAAAATCACGATGGATACATGTGCAGGCACGCCCAAGATCGGGGGAGGAGAATGGAGAAGGGATTGCAACGTGGTGTGCACATGCTCCCTAAGGCAAAAACCTCTAAAAAAAGAAAGAAAATCATGCTGGGCGTGCATGTGTGCATGCCCGAAATCTGAAGAGAATGAAGAAGGGGTTACGTCCTGGCCATTCCCCTTGGGGTGATTTCTCACTGTCCCTCTGTCTCTCTCCAGGAAGTGCATACGCCCTATGGCAAAAACCTAAAAAAGAAACACACACACACACACACACACAGAGTGGGCACTTGTGCCTGTGAGCCCCAAATCCCAAAAGGACAGAAAGATGGAGGAGATGGGATTTTAACGATTCCCCACGGGGAGGACACTTCCCCCTACCACTCATCACTCTTTGTGGCAAGCACACTTGCCCTCTGGTAAAATGAGAAATGAAAAACAAGAGAAAGAAACAGGTATGATAATAATGACAAATACTTCACAGAACAGAAGTAAGAGTTCTCCTTCTATTATTACTATCTTGTTGCCAGAGTGTGTGCGTGCTTGCCAGAAATGGGGAGATGGGGAGATTGAGAAAAAGAAAGAAAGCACTTCCCAACGGGGCATGGTCACGCCACAGTCCCTTCTCTGTTTCTCCGTCTTGTTCAAATTTATATGCCAGCAGTGTTCGTTTTGCTTCTTTTCTTTTTGAAATTTTGCTAGAGGGTGTGTGTGCTCAACAGAGAGAGACAGAGAGGAGAGAGAGAAAGCATCCACCAAGGGATGTTGCCATACCACAAATCCCTTTTCTGCTTTTTCTCCATCCCCTCAGGACTCTGGGCACCACGCACACACTCGTACACA
Organism: Tupaia belangeri chinensis; assembly: GCF_000334495.1. Classification (NCBI taxonomy): domain Eukaryota; kingdom Metazoa; phylum Chordata; class Mammalia; order Scandentia; family Tupaiidae; genus Tupaia; species Tupaia belangeri. The sequence goes on along the minus strand of NW_006159782.1, from coordinate 1,694,040 downwards.
CACCTGGCATGTTTCTAAAGCCACCAGATCCTGACCTGAACTGCACTGTAAGTAGTAGGCAATGGCCAGCCTAATACAAATTAAAAATAATAAAAGAACGATAATAAACAAGAGAAACGTCATGGAAAATGGGGCTCTCTAGGAGCACCAACTCTGGAAGACTCTTACATGCTGACAAGTTTAGCTGTGGAGAACCAAGGAGCTACAGAATAATAAATTAGAATTGTCATTTATTAAAAACTTATAAGGGGGAGATCAGCAGCTGGCGTAATGGCTATGTCGCTGGACTCCCATGAAGTCAACTGCGATTCGAGTCCCAAACCCAATGACTTAAACTCATGCCGGGCGCGTGTGCGTGCGTGCCCAAGATCCTGAGAGGAGAATGGAGGAGAAGGGATCGCGGTGTGGCCATCCCCCCAGGGGGTGATTTCTCGCTTTCTGTCTCTCTGCCCTTCTCTGTCTTTCTGGCAAGTGCACACGCCCTATAGCAAAAACCTCTTAAAAAAAAAAAAAAAAAGCAGACTTCCAACCCCTGTTATAGAGAGACTGGTGGTGGCTAGAGGACTAAAATATCTAGGCTTTTTTTAGAAAAATAATTATTGGGAACCAGCAGTTAGCGTAATGGCTATGTCGCTGGACTCCCACGTAGTTGACCGCGGTTCGCATCCCGTACCCAGCGGCTTAAAACTCACGCAGGCACATGTGCATACGTGCCCAAGATCCCGAGAGGAGAATGGAGGAGAAGGGATTGCCATGTGACCATCCCCCCTAGGGGGTGATTTCTCGCTTTCTGTCTCTATGTCTCTCTCTGTCTGTCTGGCGAGTGCACACTCCCTATAGAGAAAAAAAAAATTTATTTAATTTTATTTATTGTTATTTAACATGACCAGAGAGACAGAGTGAGAGAAAAGGAAAGTGAGAAAGCAAACTGCCCTGTCCAAGACTCAAACTATGGTGAGCCATGTGGGAGTCCAGCACCTTAACCATCATGTCTTATAAGGTATGTCTTGGTGAACTCTTTGGCTGCAGTCACATGCACAAGAATCCAGTAGTCTGGAAACTTGCTAAATATTTAAAGGATTCAGATTACCAAAGAAATCACTAACAGGCCAGCAAAAACTCTAGCACTGCTCAACCCTGAAGCCATTCCCAGGCTCCAAAACCTACACCAGCCCCCAACAGGCCATCTTCCAATGCCCACTTCTCCCATGTCCGTGAGGGAGAATGCAAAAGGGGAAAATGCAAAAGGAAGAAGCAACACCTAGAGGACAGAGCTAGGTGCTACCTGGAGCACCCCAGAACTAGCTCCACTGCCGCAGAAGGGAGTCTCTCCTATTCCTGCCCAAGGGGCTTTGCATCTGCAGCATGTCTCATTCTCTTTGCTTGCTTGCTTTCTTTCTTTCTTCCTTTTTTTTTTTTTTTTTTTGAGAAGTTTTTGCTATAGGGCATGTGTGCTAGCCAGAAAGACAGAGAGAGACAGAAAGCGAGAAATCACCCCCCAGGGGGGATGGTCACACTGCAATCCCTTCTCCTCCATTCTCCTCTCAGGATCTTGGGCACACACGCACACAAGCTCGGCGTGAGTTTAAGCCACCAGGTTCAGGACTCGAACCATGGTTGACTGCATGGGAGTCCAGCAACAAAGCCATTACGCCAACTGCTGGTACCATGTGTCTTATTTTCTGAGTGGTTGTTTTAGCATGACTATCTTGTTCTAGTCCACCATTGTATACTGAAAGGTAGTTTGTCTCGAAGTGTGTAGGTTACATCTGGACCTGGGCGATAGTTATAGACTTTGAGATTATGGATTTTGAGCTGGACAGTGAGCTTTTCAGTTTTCTCCATGGAGAAGTAGGTGAGTGAAAAGATACATATAGGATGACCATATAAGCTATCATCCAAACTATGACACTAAGACAACTTCTATTTTTAATATTTATTCATGTTAATGCAAACGTGTTTATATTAATTGTAATGGTGTTATTTATCCATAATTGGCATACAATAAGTTGGATATGTTTGTACAAACTGAAGATTTTTGTTGTATGTATGTCCATGAAACCTCCACCACAGGAAGGTAAAGAGTATGTCTACCACCCCCTGCAAAGCTTCCTTTGCCCCTTGGTAGTGTAGCCTCTCTTTCCCGTTCTTCCTTTACCTTTCTCTCCAGGCAACCACTGATAACCTCTGTCACTATGTATCAATCTGCGTTTTCTAGAGTGTTATATACATTTTAGGTTAATTTTTTTCATGTAAAGAGTCTGCTGGTACACAGGAGAGAGTGAGCTCCTGATTATTACCCCAGTAATAAACCAGGACAGATTAGGATGCATGGTTGTCTTTAACGCATAGATCTAAGGGTGGAATAGGGCAGAGAAAATGATTTGTCTCCCATGTAGGTTTTCCACTTGTTCTGGAAAATGTAGGTGTGTACACGGCCACTCAGAGTGAAATCCATATTGCTCTTGCAGCAAGGTGTAGCTCAGTAGCTAAGTTCTAGTGCATGCTGGCAGGTGCAATCTCTGAGGGGGTCCAACTCCTCCTGTTTCCTTCTTGACCTGTCTGGAATGGAAAGCCTATGGCCACTGGAATCTGGAGCAAGAGTACCTTGGGAAAGGCAGATGGACAGGCACAGCAAGGACGTAGGAGGAGCCTGTAACCCTGACAGTGGTCATGAACCACTCACCCCTAGATTTTCACTTTGGAAAGAAAGAATTTTTTATTTTGTTGATTTGGGAATTCATTTCCTTTATTTCTCTCTCTCTCTCTCTTTCTTTCTTTGGAGAGTTTTTTGTTTGTTTTGTTTTTGTTTTTGTTTTTGTTTATGCTGTAGGGTGTGTGTGCTTGCCAGAAAGACAGAGCAAGACAGAGAGACAGAAAGCGAGAAATCACTCCCCAGAGGGGATGGCCATGTTGCAATCCCTTCTCCTCCATTCTCCTATCGGGATCTTGGGCACATACGCACATGCACCCAGTGTGAGTTTAAGCCACGGGGTCTGGGACTCGAACTGCAGGGAGTTCAGCAACATAGTCATTACGCCAACTGCTGGTCCCATCTCTCTTTCTTTGTTTCTTTGCCAGAGGGTGTGTGAGCTTGCCAGAGAGAGGGAGAGGGAGAGGAGTAAAGCACAACCCACGAGAGGTTGTGCACTCACTGGGGAGAGAGAAAACGAGGACACCCCAGGGTGAAAAGTCACACCTCAGTTCCTTCTCCTCTTGTGATGCTGGGCATGTGTGCACATGCGCCCAGTGTGTTTTTCAAGCTGCTAGGTCTGAAACTTTGAACTGTACAGTAGGCCACATGGGATCCTGCTGCCTTAACCACCACACCACTGGTTGGCCCTGACTTTTTTTTGGGGGGGAGGCTGTCATCTTAATTCTTTTATTTATGTATTTTTATTATTGTTCAATTTACCCGGAAAGAGACACACAGAGAGAGAGAGAGAGGGAGAGTAAGAGCAAGCTACCAGGTCCAGGACGCAAATCACAGTTGGCCATATGGAAATCCAGTGCCTTAACCACCACACCGCTGGTCAGCCCCCTGATTTTAATTCTTACAGGTCGTCTTAGTAGCTGGTCATTGATTGCTTAATGCTCTAGTGAGCTGTCCCACGTTACTGATGGGTAGGTCTGTGAAACCTGATGCAGTCCCCGGCCTTTTGCCCTGTTCACCCCTAAACTATTTTGAGCCCCCTTGCACTTCTTCCTTTCTTCCTTTAGCCTTTGGCTTCCCCCTTCCATGGCAAACTGAGCCTCACAGCACCAGCACCCAAAGTCTGCTCCCTCTACCTCTTATTTTCCCAAGAGCACACCGTCTCCCCGTAGCCTCCGAGGCAGAGGCTCCTGGCTCCTCTCACCTCCCGTACCTTGGGCTGTCCCTGCAGCCTCTGCCTGCCAGTTCTTCACCATTGTCCTTCTCTCCTCTGAAGCTCAGGTCTGTGCCTCCTGCATCTCCTGTAGCTCCATCATGTTCAACCTCGAACGGGGCAGGCAGCAGAAGCGAAGGGACAGAGAGCTGATGGTGTTAGCAACGGACTGTGGGGTCCAGTCTGGACTCTCGCCACCATCATAGGGAGATTCCAGGAATTCAGGAACAACTTGGCCAGGTGGATCACCATCTCGAGGATCTCAGAACCTGCAAAAACATTTTTTGGGGGTATAGTGCACGTGCACTCACCAGAGACAGAGAGAGAGGGAAAGTGAGAACCTTCCCCAGCACACCCCGAGATGACTTCCATTCTCCTCTCTGGATTTTGGGCATGCATGCAAACATGCCCTGCATAGTTTTCAAGCTGCCAGATCCAGGACTTGAACCATACTGTCAACCATGTGGGCATACATACATACATGTGGGCACTGGCTGGCCCCCAAAATCTTAATCTCCAGCATCCTCTCTATTTTTCCCACTCCCCCATTCCTTCTGCCTTTCAGGACATTCAGCTTCCCTATTCCTTTACTCTCTGCCTCATCTTTGTCTTTCTTTTCTTTTTTCATTTTTTTTTTTTTTGGCCAGAGGGCATATGTGCCCACCAGAGAGAGAAAGTGAAAAAGCACCCTCACCCCCATACGGTGCTGTAATCCTTTGTCCTCCACTCTTCCTTCCAGGCAAGATTTTAGGCATGTACACACATGCACTGTGTTTGCTTTCAAGCCACAGGGGCCGGAATTCGAACTGCGGTAGCAATGTAGGATCCAGCTCCTTTAACGCCTCACTAAGGGCTGACCCTGCATGCCTTCACTGCCTGCACGCGCAGTCTTTCCTACCAGGCTTCGTCATTCTCTTCAACTCTTATCTCCCCAGCCTCCCAGCATTCCGACGCCCTCTGTGCCCCTAATCCCTCCCCTCTGCCTCCTCTAAGGTCTGAGTCAGCACACTTTTCTGTAAAGGGCACAATGGCCCAACACTGTAGGTTTTGCTGGCCCTTCTCCCTATTAGCAAGAAAGTAGTCATAGACAATAGGTAGATGCAGAGTCCCCTTAAGAGGAAAACAGCTGACAGGGGAGAGAGGACGAATCACAGGCGAAGGAACACAGTTTGGGGCCGGATTACAGGAGAAGGCAGGAGACTGGAGTTGATTACAGTGCACACACGCCACGAGCACATTCTTGCGATGATCCTACTACTGCGTTCAATAATAAGAACCCAGATCTTTTACCAACGAGGGTGGTTTTCAGGGCCACGCTAAGCGTCTCTGGATTGTTTAGGATTGGGTTTGGCTGACAAAAATGGAAAACCCAAAATAACAATGGCTTAAACAAGATAAAGTTCGCCTTTCTTTAAATTAAAGCTGAGAAACACACAGCTCCTGGAGTGGAGGGACTAGCTCTCCAGAGCATCAGGGACCCTGGCCTGTTTGATCCTTTGGTTGTATCACTCACACTTCCATTTCCATGATCACCTCATGGTTCAAGATGGCTGCTTGAGGGGCCTGCAGATGGTGTTGTGGTTACGGCTCTGGACTCTCACATGGCCGACTGTGGTTCAAGTCCCGGACCTGGTAGCTTGAAAATCATGCCAGGCACATAGGTGTATGTGCCTACGATTCTGAGAGGAGAATGGAGGACAAGAAATTGTGGCATGGCCATCTCCCCCGGGAGTTAATTTTTCACTTCCTCTCTCTCTGTCTCTGTCTGTCTCTGTCTCTTTTGGGTGAGAGCATGTGCCTTATGGCAAATATCTAAAAAAAGAAGAGGAAGACGGCTGCTCGAGTTCCAGCCACCATCTGTTTTCTACCCAGCTGGCAGATGGAGAAAGTAGACACGTTCCCCTGGGATAGGCAGCCTCTGTAGTGGTGCCTAGTGATCCCTGACTTATGGTAGTCACATCTTGTATCACCCCCTCTCCCTGGGGCTCACTTGTAAGGAGTACAGCAGGAAAAGAGAGATGCTGTTAACTTCTACTATCAGTCCATAAAAGAGGGTGACTTTTGCCGTCGGTGCTTTCTCTTGGATCGCCCATTCTGGGGGAATCCAGCGGCCATGCTGTGAGGCAGTCCCGTGTAGACACCATGAGAGTGACTTTGGAAATCTCTTTTGAGGCCTGTCAATAGCCACATGAATGAGCCCAATAGCTAATTGTTCCTGATGGAACTTTGCAGCCTCCCTGGAAAGAAGCAGCCAGCCAAGCTGCTCCTAAACTCCTGGAATCTATAGAAACTTTCAGAAACAAATTTTTATTGTTTCCACTTGCTTCACTTTGGGATAATTTTTATTCAGATAATGGATTCTTTCTCAGAATTTGCCTTCACCAAAAAAAAAAAAAAAAAAAAAAAAATTTTTTCTCCCCCAACAAAACACT
>NW_006159782.1:1656662-1687426 GCF_000334495.1 Tupaia belangeri chinensis | reverse complement strand
TCTCAAAATTTGCCTTAACCAAAAAAAAAAAAAAAAAAAAGAATTTTCCTTCCCCAATCAATCACATTCGTATTTGATTGATCGAAACCTGCTCTATGGCCAGACCGCATTGCAAGTGGTTCTGGGAAATACAGTCTTTTTGTGGAGGGTGGCAAAGGCCTAGCTAAAAATCAAGATTTCGAAGATGTGAAGAGATACTGGGGCAACTAATTGTTTCTACCAAGCCCTAGACTAATGACAGTAACCAGAGGAATGGTGGCTGGTGATAAGCGTAGGCCCAAGTTGTGGAACCAATCACTGACAAGTGGAATGCATTTGACATATTGGCTCAAATTAAATAGGATCGAATGTTGGAAATGGGAGTGGGGTCAGAGTCCCAGAATTTTGACGGGCTGCACGGGAAGAGGCCAACACCTGAAGAAAACTGAGGTTCTGGTAGGAAGGAGAGAAGAGAATGTGAAAGGAGGCTAACCAACCAGCAGTGTCCTCTCAGATGGAATAGAAGGAGTTGTGACTGGTTTTTTCTTTTTTCTTCTCACCTCCTCTGTCACAGGAGACAGAAACAACAGGATCCAGTCTGACACTTTACCCAACAAAAACTATGGATCCCACCTTGAGGTTGAGATGCACATGCCCAACCACCCGCTGCCACTGGTGTGGGGTCCACTAGCCCATCTTTCCCAAGGGTTTTGCCATCTGCCAGATGACAGTCTACGCCGTACTAAAATACCACAGATGGGTTGCTTAAACAGCACGACTACTTTCTCACAGTTCTGGAGGCTAGAACTCCAAGGTCAAGGTGTTGGTGGTTTGTTTTCCTGAAGTCTCCCCTTCACTTGTACATGGCTGCCTTAGAGCTACATCCTCATGGGCTTTTTTTTTTTTTTTTTGAGAGGTTTTTGCTATAGGGCGCGTGTGCTTGCCAGACAGACAGAGAGATAGAGAGACAGGAGGATGGTCACAATCCCTTCTCCTCCATTCTCCTCTCAGGATCTTGAGCATGCCCGGCCTGAGTTTAAGCCACCGGGTCCGGGACTAGAACCGTGGTCGACTACATGGGAGTCCAGCGACATAGCCATTATGTCAACTGCTGGTCCCCTCATGTGGGCTTTTTTATTTAAAAACAAACAAACAAACAAACAAAAAAAACAAAAAAACGATTACCAGAGAACACGTGCACTCACTAGAAAGAGACAGAGAGAGAGAAGAAGGAAGCACCTCTTAATGAGATGTGATCACACCACAATCCCTTCGCCTCCATTTCTCCTTTCCATCGGGATTTTGGTCATGCGTGCAAATGTACTCATGATGTTTTCTAAGCTATTGGGGCCAGGATTCAAACTACACTTGGCAATGTGGGATCCAGCTCTCAATGCCCAAGGCTTAATCATTGTACTACAGGGCCGGCCTTTTAAAATATTTTACAATTTACTCATGATAGTGAGAGAGCTGAGCACTCTCCACAGGATCCGACCACACTGTGATCCTCTTCCTCCAGTCCTCTCGTCCTTCAGATCTTGTGCACCCACATACATTCCTGGTGCGTTTCAGGCCAACTCAGCTGGGCATTTGAGCTACAGTCGCCATGTGGGGTCCAGCTTCACCTGAGCAGCACGTGACCATGTACTCCATGGAGCCAGGCACCTGTCACCGTTGCTCTGTGCAAGAGCATCCTGGCGTCTCTCTTCCTTGGGAACACCTCTTATATTGGGTTAGGGCCCTACCCTAACATCTAATCTTTTTTTTTTTTTTTTTGCTGTAGAGCATGTGTGCTTCTAGACAGAGAGGGAGAAAGTGAGGAACCACCACTCAGGGAGTATGGCCATGTTCAATCCTCTCTCCTCCATTCTCCTCTCGGGATTTTGGGGGCACACACACACGCTCACCTGGCATATCACCTAATCTTAACTTGACCCAGACCCACTCTTTAAAGATCTCTCCAGCTATGATTATATCATGGAGTACTGGAGATTAGGATTTCAATAAATAAATTTGAGAGGGGCACAGTTCAGCCCATAGCATTATCTTTTCTCAGAAATCAATCTTTTTTTTTTTGAGGGGTTTTTGATATAGGGTGTGTGCACTCATCAGAAAGACAGAGAGAGACAGCAAGACAGAAAGCAAGAAATAACCCCCAGGGGGAGAAGGCCACGCCGCAATCCCTTCTCCTCTATTCTCTTCTCGGGATCTTGGGCATGCACACACATGCGCCTGGCATGAGTTCAAGCCACGCGTTCTGGGATTTGAGTTGCGGTTGACTACATGGGAGTCCAGCGACATAGCCATTACACCAACTGCTGGTCCTCAGAAATCTTTCTCTTTATTCATTCTCTGAGTCAATCAACAAACATTTATTGGGCATATGTAGAGGAGGTATGTAGTGCCATGTTGTGCATGAGCCTGTCCAGGGATAAAGTGTGATATTAAAGGACAAAGGACAGAGCACTGGGGCAGCTCAGCATTTTAAAGGCAGAGGAAAAGTGATGCCCTGGCCCCTTTTCAACACCTGAACCCTCCTTAGTCCCCTTGCCCCCAGCCTCTCTGATTCTGCTGCCAGCCTTCCCTTGACTCCCATCTCTGTCCCTTGAGACACTCCCTCCCGCCTGGTGTGAGGACAGTCCCAGCTCATTTTCTTCTGGTGTCATATTCCAGCCGAATGTCCCTGGAGCTGTTTTCCGCTTGGTGTCTACTTAGTTTCAAAGGAAGACTGGGGCGGAGAGGGAGCTCTGGACATCCTACAAGGCTGTGAACCCTCAGGAATTTCCTCTGCAGCTCGACCTCTATCAGAAGTAGCTGTAGGTGTTTTGCTCTTGAGTTACCAAAAGGCGAAGTCATCTACCACTGTAGAATTCATTTTCCTCTAACCCTACACTACCTAGTCACATGAAGAGCTTACTTGTCCTCCTAGCGATATGATTTTACCCGTTACTTGAAAACTGGCAAAGATTCCCTGGACTTTTTTGTCCCAACAGTACATTAGCTTTCTTCCAAAGGTTTGTTTTTTGTTTTTTGTTTTGTTTTGTTTTGCTAGAGGGCACATGTGTTCTCCAGAGAAAGACAGAGAGAGAGGGAAAGTAAGAAAGCTTCTTGCGATCTTTTTCTATTTCTCCTTCTGGGATCTTGAGTGTACACACACGTAACTGGCATGTTTCTCAAGCTACCTGGTCTGAGACTTCAATAGTGCAGTTGACCGTGTGAGATCCGGCCACCTGAACCACCACGCCAGCTAGCCCAAGATGAAGTGGTTTTTTGTTTTTGGGGATTTTTTGAGAGGTTTTTACTATAGGGCGCGTGCACTTGCCAGAAAGACAGAGACAGAAAGCTAGAAATCACCCCCCGGGGGGGTGGCCATGCCACGGTCCCTTCTCCTTCATTCTCTTTTCAGGGTCTTGGGCACGCATGTACACACGCCCAGTGTGAGTTTAAGCTACCGGGTTCGGGACTTGTACCCCAGTTGACTACATGGGAGTCCAGTGACATAGCCATTATGCCAACTGCTGGTCTTTTTTTGTTGTTGTTGTTGTTGTTTTTAGAGAAACTTTTGCTTTAGGGCACGTGTGCGCACCAGAGAGACAGAGAAAGACAGAGAGACAGAAAGCAAGAAACCATCCCCCAGGGAGGATGGCCAGTCACAATCCCTTCTCCTCCATTCTCATCTTGGTATGTTGGGCATGCACACACATACACACACACATCCGGTGTGAGTTTTAAACTCCCACGTCCGGAACTCAAACTGTGGTCGGCTATGTGGGAATCCTGTGACATAACCATTAGGCCATCTGTTGATCCCAAGATTTTTTTTTTTTTTTTTCTGCTTGGGGAGAGGGTTTTGTTGTTGTTGTTGCTTTTTGTTTTTGTTTATGTTTTTGTTTTTGTTTTACTATCGGGCTTGTGCACTTGCCAGAATGACAGAGACAGAGAGATAGAAAGTGAGAAATCACCCACCAGGGGAGACGGCCACGCTGCAATCCCTTCTCCTCCACACTCCTCTCGGGATATTGAGCACGCACTCACACGCTCCTGGCATGAGTTTAAGCCACCAGGTCTGGGACTCCAACTGCTATCGACTACATGGGAATCCAGCAACATAGCCTTTATGCCAACTGCTGACCTCCTCCAAGATGTATTTTTATAATAGAATTGGTACAATGTTTGCTAATAGATTGGATGTCAAGTATGTGAGAGAAGGAGGTGTTAAGAGGGTGTTAGCCTATGGGAACCAGCAGTTAGCATAATGGCTATGTCGCTGCACTCCCACATAGTCGACTGCGGTTCACGTCCCGGACCTGGTGGCTTAAAACTCACGCCAGGCGCATGTGCGTGGGTGCCCAAGATCCCGAGAGGAGAATGGAGGAGAAGGGATTGCAGCGTGACCATCCCCCCTGGGGGGTGATTTCTCACTTTCTGTCTCTCTGTCTCTGTCTGTCTGGCAAGCGCACACGCCCTATAGCGAAAAAACCTCTCCAAAAAAAAAAGAGGGGGTTAGCCTAGTGATTAAGGAAGTCAGATCCCACATGGCTGATAGCAGTTCGAATCCTGACCCAGAGGCTTGAAAAACATTCCAAGCACTTACGTGTGCGTGCCCACAATCTCAACAGGATGGAGAAATGGAAGAGAAGGGATTGTGGCATGATCATGCCCGGGGGGGGGAGGGGGAGTGCTGTCTCTCCCTCTGCCTCTGCCTTTCTCTGCTGAGTATATGGCAATTTAAAAAAATAACAAAAAGAAATACCCCCCTACTTTTGGAGATTCCCTAATCCTTGGCTTCTGCAGCACTTCACTCTTCCATCCCCATGACTGTGTCTTCTCAGTCTTTTTTTCTTTCTTTTTTTTTTTTTTTACAAAAAGAAATACCCCCCTACTTTTGGAGATTCCCTAATCCTTGGCTTCTGCAGCACTTCACTCTTCCATCCCCATGACTGTGTCTTCTCAGTCTTTTTTTCTTTTTTTTTTTTTTTTTTTGCTATAGGGCACGTGCGCTCGCCAGAAAGACAGAGAGACTGAAAGCGAGAAATCACCCCTACCCTAGATGGCCACGCCACAGTCCCTTCTCCTCCATTCTCCTCTCGGGATCTTGGGCACGCACGCACACACACCTGGCGAGAGTTTAAGCCACCGGGTCTGGGACTCAAACCACAGTCGACTACATGGGAGTCCAGTGACATAGCCATTACGCTAACTGCTGGTCCCAGTCTTCTCAGTCTTTTTATTGCTCACATCACATTTCAGGCTCCCTAGGTGATATGGTTCTCCAAGGTCCGGTCCTGCTTCCATTTTCACTCTATCAGCTCATTCACTCCCTAGTCTCGTCTCGATTATATGCTGACATTTCCAATTCTACATCTCATTCTTGACTTATCTATCATGTTCTTATCAGTATTTCTATCTACTTATTCAAATATATTTATCTAAATATTTAATAAGTACTTCAATTGGTAAGGGATTGGGAGATTTGTGTTAAAAGAACAAAATTTCAACTAGACAGGAGGAATATGTTCAGGAGATCTAGCATACTACATGGTGTCTGTAGTTTTGTTTTTTGTTTGAGTTTTGCTCTAGGATATGTGTGCTCGCCAGAGAGAGAAAGAGAGAGAGAGAGAGAGAAGGAAATCCCCAGAGAGGATGGTCACACTGCAATCCCTTTCATTCCAGTTTCCTCTCAGGATTTTGGGCCCATACATACACGCACCTAGCATGATTTTCAAGCTATTCCAAGTCCATGACTAAAACAGTGGAGTCGGCTATGGGCATCCAGTGCCTTAACCTCCACGGCACCTGCTGCCCCAATAATTTTTAAAAGTTGATTTATTTTTTCCATGAGAGAGAGAAAGAGATACCCCATTAGGGTCCTCATGCCACAATCCACCTCCAGTCTCTGTTGACCTGGATCATGGCCACAAGCATGCATGCCCAGTGTGCTTAGGAAGGCCCAGGACTCGAAGCCAGGCCCTTCCCCATGTGGGTTCTGTTTTGTCACCACAGTTCCACCACCTGGCCCTTTATTAATTAAACCATTTTAAAAATAAGCTGTTCAAATATAACATGTCTGAAACGGGAACTGTTCTCTGGCCTTCAAGTATGCCCCACTTCCTGTGCTCTCCATCTAATAACCTCCGTATGCACTGGGGTGTCGTCATCTCACCTTCCTCTCCATTATCCCCACGTGCCGTGAGCTGGCAAATTCCATGACCTTCACATGTGTCTCAGCATTTCTGTCTATTCCTGTAGTGATTTATTTCAGTCCCTCGTTCTCTCTTGTTGGACACCTCCATGAACTACTTTCTGTAGCCTTTTCCTCTGGGTTCCTGATGCTTCAAATTAGTACGTCCTGAGATTGCTCCACCCATGGCTTGATCAAAGTCCAGGCTGTGTCACCAGGAACTGGGCTTACTCTCTCCTCCCTGGTCTCTGCTTTCTCCATGCTTTTTTGCTATAGGGCACGTGCGCTCGCCAGAAAGACAGAGAGACTGAAAGCGAGAAATCACCCCTAGGGGGGATGGCCACGCCACAGTCCCTTCTCCTCCATTCTCCTCTCGGGATCTTGGGCACGCACGCACACACACCTGGCGAGAGTTTAAGCCACCGGGTCTGGGACTCAAACCACAGTCGACTACATGGGAGTCCAGTGACATAGCCATTACGCTAACTGCTGGTCCCAGTCTTCTCAGTCTTTTTATTGCTCACATTTCAGTGTCTGCTCCCTAGGTGATATGGTTCTCCAAGGTCCGGTCCTGCTTCCATTTTCACTCTATCAGCTCATTCACTCCCTAGTCTCGTCTTAATTATATGCTGACATTTCCAATTCTACATCTCATTCTTGACTTATCTATCATGTTCTTATCAGTATTTCTATCTACTTATTCAAATATATTTATCTAAATATTTAATAAGTACTTCAATTGGTAAGGGATTGGGAGATTTGTGTTAAAAGAACAAAATTTCAACTAGACAGGAGGAATATGTTCAGGAGATCTAGCATACTACATGGTGTCTGTAGTTTTGTTTTTTGTTTGAGTTTTGCTCTAGGATATGTGTGCTCGCCAGAGAGAGAAAGAGAGAGAGAGAGAGAGAAGGAAATCCCCAGAGAGGATGGTCACACTGCAATCCCTTTCATTCCAGTTTCCTCTCAGGATTTTGGGCCCATACATACACGCACCTAGCATGATTTTCAAGCTATTCCAAGTCCATGACTAAAACAGTGGAGTCGGCTATGGGCATCCAGTGCCTTAACCTCCACGGCACCTGCTGCCCCAATAATTTTTAAAAGTTGATTTATTTTTTCCATGAGAGAGAGAAAGAGATACCCCATTAGGGTCCTCATGCCACAATCCACCTCCAGTCTCTGTTGACCTGGATCATGGCCACAAGCATGCATGCCCAGTGTGCTTAGGAAGGCCCAGGACTCGAAGCCAGGCCCTTCCCCATGTGGGTTCTGTTTTGTCACCACAGTTCCACCACCTGGCCCTTTATTAATTAAACCATTTTAAAAATAAGCTGTTCAAATATAACATGTCTGAAACGGGAACTGTTCTCTGGCCTTCAAGTATGCCCCACTTCCTGTGCTCTCCATCTAATAACCTCCGTATGCACTGGGGTGTCGTCATCTCACCTTCCTCTCCATTATCCCCACGTGCCGTGAGCTGGCAAATTCCATGACCTTCACATGTGTCTCAGCATTTCTGTCTATTCCTGTAGTGATTTATTTCAGTCCCTCGTTCTCTCTTGTTGGACACCTCCATGAACTACTTTCTGTAGCCTTTTCCTCTGGGTTCCTGATGCTTCAAATTAGTACGTCCTGAGATTGCTCCACCCATGGCTTGATCAAAGTCCAGGCTGTGTCACCAGGAACTGGGCTTACTCTCTCCTCCCTGGTCTCTGCTTTCTCCATGCTGACTTCATTCCTAGATTCTGGGGATTTGTTCCTCACATACTGTTGCAACTCTAGCTTCCCCTTTCAAGCCATTACTTTTAGGTCTTTAAAACCTAAAAATGTGCTTCACTGGCTCTGATTGGCCAGATTAATGTTACAAGCTCTATCTTGGATCAATTATTGTGTCCAAGTGTACAGAGTATTCTTATTGGTTAGGTCATGTGCTCTATCCCTGGTGGGTTGTGGAAAAATCGTCACTCCAAGCGTAAGGGCTGAGAGTGGAAAAAGCATGGTTTCTCAAAACAACAAAGCCGGGGTGCTCTTATCACCAAAAGGCAGGTTTGATGCTGAGCAACAGCAAACATCTACTACGAGGTTCTCTTCCTGCATCCCTTCTCTTGTCAAATGGCATCACCTTTAATTTAATTACCTGAAGTAATCCTTGTCACATCACCGCCAGCCAACCAGCCACCAAACCCCAAAATTCTAACCCATTTTTCCCCTCTGTCCTCAGTGACAGTTTTCTATAGACTATATTGTACTTACACAATAACCATTCATCCCTTCCACCCCCTAACATGTTCCCTGGCCCATTGACTTTGGAGCTGGCCACATGACATGTTTTGGGAGATGGGAATGTAAGTGCGTGTGACTTCCATCACATCTGAGCAGAGCTTGAAATTCAGTCATGTGGCTTGGCTGGGGTACTTTTGACTTTTTTAAAAAATAAATTAGTTTTATTTAGAATTATTTATTTAATGTTATTCATCATCATCATTGTTGTTGTTGTTTTAATTTGACCAGAGAGAGAGAAAGGGAAAGTGAGAAAGCAAGCCACCAGGTCAGGGACTTGAACTGTGGTTGGCCATGTGGGAGTCCAGCACCTTCATCAGCACACCACCTGCCAGCTCAAGGGCTACTTTTGCTTTAGCCTTTCACTGTGAGAGCATGCAGCAGGTGGTCGCAGTTGCTTCAGCATAGGTTCCAGAATAAAAAGATATGTAAGGTTGGGTCTAGCAAAGAAACAGCTAACATGTGACCCTCATGTAACATGGGCAGAAAATAAGTACTGTATTTATTGTCATATGCATGAGTTTGTTGTTTTTTTTCATTGCCAGAAGGCACATGTCCTCGTCTGAGACAGAGAGAGAAGTGAGACATGCCATGCCGCAATTCCTTCTCCATTTCTCCATCTTTTCAGGATTTGGAGCATGCACACACATGTCCGGCATATTTTTCAACTCACTGGAGCTGGGATTCAAAGTGCAGTCAGCTATGTGGGATCTGGCTCCTTTAGTCATTGGGCTACAGAGGTAGCCCACTATGAGATTCCTTTTATTCTTTTTCTTTCTTTCTTTTTCTTTTTTTCCTTTTTCTTGCTTTCACCCTTTTTGTTTGTTTGCTATAGGGCATGTGCACTCACTGGGGGAAGGAGAGAGAGAGAGAGAGAGAAAAAGAAAGTACCACCCGGGGGGATGGCCATTCTGTAATCCCTTCTCCTCCATTCTCCTCTTGGGATTTTGGGCATGCACAATGACACACTCAGTGTGATTTTCAAGCCGCTAGGTCTGGGACTTGAATTGTGCAGTCACCCATGAGAGATCCAGCCACCTTAACCACCATGCCACTGATTGGCCTCCGTGTCATGAGATTTTAAAGTTGTTTGTTGCACTGCATCACTGAGGGAAAGATGAGTGAATTCACACCTCAGTTCAGGCCCTTATTTCTGCCTAGATCACAGCAGCCTCCTCCTAGTTTTCCGCTTGTCCCCTGGCCCTCCTGCCCATCCTCTACCTCGAGGCCACAGGGGTCTTTCTGAACGGCAAATCGGATCATTTTATTTCCTTCCTTTCTTTCAAAATCTCATTGTTACTTTCAGGATACAATTCAAACTCTCCCTGTGAGTATACCCAGGTCTCAGGATTTTATCCATGCCTCCAACCTTGTCTGTTTTCCTTCCCAACACAGGCACCGTCACCCTTCCACTGAACACTTTGCAGTTCCGGACTTTGCAGTTAACGGCAAAGTCACCTTCACCACATTGCTGCTTCTGCTTCCGCTCTCTGCCTTGACTCAGCTCACTGTCACCATTTATTCTTCAAGATTTACCTGCAGCCACATCTTGTATGAAGGAGCCTCCTCCTCGAGTCAAATGATGTCTCTTGTCCCTTCTTTGTGCTAACAGCAATGTGGGTCGTTGTCCCTTCTCATAGCACGAGGTTCACTAATCTCACTCCATTCCTAGCCCTGACGTTCCACGAGGGCAAGAACAGGGTCTAGTTTGTCTCTGTGTTCTCTGGGCCTGGTGGTTCCTGGCATAAAGTGTTGGGTGATGCTTGAAAGATAACTAAATGAAGGCACGAATGCGTAGATTGGATTTCTACTACCTGTTTCCCCAAATCAGTCAGTCTTCCATATTGCTGCCAGCATTACCTTCCTATAAGCAAGATGTGATCACATGACCTACCTGCTAAAAACTGTACTGGCTCTCTTTGCTCTTACTTAGTCTGTTACAATGGGTTTCACCTATTCTTTTGACTGCAGGCACTGTTGATATGCTGATGACACCCAGTCACTGTTTACAGCTCAGGACATTCCCTGGTGACATATATCTGCCTACTGCACTTAATCCCTTGACTGTGTTACAGAGACCTTAACCTCAAATATTCAAATGCCCATTTTCCTTCTAAACCTTTTTTTATCCCTTGGTTTTCTTTTAATAAATAACTTCAATAACCACTCAGTCGCCGCCACTGATTGGCCTCCGTGTCATGAGATTTTAAAGTTGTTTGTTGCACTGCATCACTGAGGGAAAGATGAGTGAATTCACACCTCAGTTCAGGCCCTTATTTCTGCCTAGATCACAGCAGCCTCCTCCTAGTTTTCCGCTTGTCCCCTGGCCCTCCTGCCCATCCTCTACCTCGAGGCCACAGGGGTCTTTCTGAACGGCAAATCGGATCATTTTA
This sequence comes from Tupaia belangeri chinensis, assembly GCF_000334495.1. Taxonomy (NCBI): domain Eukaryota; kingdom Metazoa; phylum Chordata; class Mammalia; order Scandentia; family Tupaiidae; genus Tupaia; species Tupaia belangeri. The sequence goes on along the minus strand of NW_006159782.1, from coordinate 1,676,590 downwards.
TTTCCTTCCTTTCTTTCAAAATCTCATTGTTACTTTCAGGATACAATTCAAACTCTCCCTGTGAGTATACCCAGGTCTCAGGATTTTATCCATGCCTCCAACCTTGTCTGTTTTCCTTCCCAACACAGGCACCGTCACCCTTCCACTGAACACTTTGCAGTTCCGGACTTTGCAGTTAACGGCAAAGTCACCTTCACCACATTGCTGCTTCTGCTTCCGCTCTCTGCCTTGACTCAGCTCACTGTCACCATTTATTCTTCAAGATTTACCTGCAGCCACATCTTGTATGAAGGAGCCTCCTCCTCGAGTCAAATGATGTCTCTTGTCCCTTCTTTGTGCTAACAGCAATGTGGGTCGTTGTCCCTTCTCATAGCACGAGGTTCACTAATCTCACTCCATTCCTAGCCCTGACGTTCCACGAGGGCAAGAACAGGGTCTAGTTTGTCTCTGTGTTCTCTGGGCCTGGTGGTTCCTGGCATAAAGTGTTGGGTGATGCTTGAAAGATAACTAAATGAAGGCACGAATGCGTAGATTGGATTTCTACTACCTGTTTCCCCAAATCAGTCAGTCTTCCATATTGCTGCCAGCATTACCTTCCTATAAGCAAGATGTGATCACATGACCTACCTGCTAAAAACTGTACTGGCTCTCTTTGCTCTTACTTAGTCTGTTACAATGGGTTTCACCTATTCTTTTGACTGCAGGCACTGTTGATATGCTGATGACACCCAGTCACTGTTTACAGCTCAGGACATTCCCTGGTGACATATATCTGCCTACTGCACTTAATCCCTTGACTGTGTTACAGAGACCTTAACCTCAAATATTCAAATGCCCATTTTCCTTCTAAACCTTTTTTTATCCCTTGGTTTTCTTTTAATAAATAACTTCAATAACCACTCAGTCGCCCTAAGCTGACATTTAGAAGTAATCATTAAAAGATAAATGAAGGGCCGGCTTGCGGCATGATGGTTAAGACAACTGGATCCTATATGGCCGACCACATGGTCAGAGTCTTGGAACTGGTGGTTTCCGAAACACTCCAGGCGTGTGTGTGTGTGTGTGTGTGTGTGTGTGCCCAAAATCCTGGCAGGAAGGAGAAATGGAGGACAAGGCATTGCAGCCTGAGCACTCTCCATGGAGGGGTGCTTTCTCCTCTTCCTCTTTCTGTCTTGATGTCTCTCTGTCTGGCCAGCACATATGCTCTCCAGTAAATAAATAAATAAGTAAATAGATAAATAAAGTGAGATGACCTAAGAGCATGAACTTGGCAACTAGACAAATGGCTCCCAGAGTTGACTCTGCCACATACTAGCCATGTGACCTCAAGCAAGCTTCCGTAACCTCCTCAGGTATGGATCTCCTTCCCTTGATCACTGAGAGGACTGAATGACAGTCTTATGCCAAGTGCTGGATGGATGCTGCCACGTGGTAAATCCCTACAAAATATTAGCGCTTATTGCTGTAATGATCCTTTTTCTCCTTCACGCTACCAAATCTTGTCTACGGTTCTATATTCTAGGGTCTCTGGAGTCTGTCCCACCCTTCTGTGCCCACTGCCACCCTGTTACTCCAGCTTTCTGTCCTCTCTCGCCTGATGACTGTCAGAGCTTCCCACCCAACCTTTCTGATTCCACCCTTACCCCTTTCAACCTTTTCTCCTCATTTCTAGTATGGCTTTTTCTGAAAACCAACTTGAGTCATGTCAGCTTCCGGCTGAGCAGAACTTTTTTCAGTTCCTCAAATGGATGGAGCTCTGCTCTTTTCCACAAATGCCATTTCCTCTGCCGGGGCCTTGTGTCCATAAAGTCACCTCCAGGGACTGGCTCTCTCTTCTTTCTGCTCTGTATGTAAATGGACCCTGGATTCAAACCATGGTCCCCTGCCTGCTCACCTCCAGGACTGCTGAGTGTCCTTGCTACTTTTGTCCGAAGTGCCTCAGTGTGTCCTGTTACAACACCCATCACATCTCACTGCAATGCTGGGTTCTATAGGTGAACCCTATCACCAGACCCAGAGCTCCCTAAGGCCAGGTAGAGAATCTAAGATTTAGAACAAGTCTAACCCATAATGGGAGCTCAATACATTTTAAAATTATTAATTTACTTTTAGTTGGTAAGAAATGCACATAGTTGAACATCCAAAAGGTGTAAAGGAACCTACGGATAGCCCATGCAAATACAGGCACACATGCACATGTAGGGTGGGTATGGTAGCATATTTTACACAGTATTGAGCACCTGGCTATTTTCTCAATTAACAATGTACCGTGGAAGATATTCCTTTTTAGTCTATATAAAAATGGATTAACATGAAAATTCTCAGGGTCGGCAGGTGGCGTGGTGTGTGAGGTTCTGGACTCCCACATAGCTGACCGCGGTTCAAGTCTTGGACCCGGCAACTTGCTTCCTCACTTTCTCTTTCTCTCTTTGGTCAAATTAAAAGATAATAATGCTATTGAAAAAAATTAAATAAATAATTCTTTTAAAAAATAAAAAGTTTCCATAGTATTCTTTTATAAAGATATAATATAAACTATTAAAAACAATCCTCAACCACTGGGCATTTAAGTTGTTTTCAATCTTTTGCTTTTATAAGAAATGTTATAACTGCATAGTTAGCCATGTGGGATCCAGCCACCTTAACCACCACACAGGCTGGCCCTGTGGTCCTCTTACTCCCATTTGAATTTCTCTTTATTTTTTTTTCTGTAAGTTTATATTTTCTCTCTTTTTTTCTGTTAAGTTATGTTTTCTTTAAATGTTTCCTGTGTTTTTTTTTTCTTTAAGAAGAAACATTATCGTGGATATCTTTAAACATGTCATTTCACATGTAAATGATTATATCCATAGGATAAATTCCAACAAGTGAAAAGGTTGCCAAACTATAGGTACACTTAATAGTGTGTTAGAGAGCTGGCAGGTGGTGGTGGTTAAGGGTGCTGGGTTCCCACATGGCCAACTATGGTTTGAGTCCTGTACCTGGCAGCTTGCTTTCTCATTTTCTCTCACTCTCTCACTCTGTCCCTCTCTGGTCAAAGTAAAATAAATAAAAATAAGTAAAGTTAAATAAAGTAATTCTTTTTTTTTTTTTTTTGAGAGGTTTTTGCTATAGGGGGCATGCACTCGCCAGAAAGACAGAGAGACAGAGAGACAGAAAGTGAGAAGTCACCCCCCGGGGGGAATGTCCACGCCGCAATCCCTTCTCCTCCATTCTTCTCTTGGAATCTTGGGCACACATGCACACGTGCCTGTCGTGAGTTTAAGCCACCAGGTCCAAAGTCGACTACATGAGAGTTCAGGAACATAGTTATTACGATAACTGATGGTCCCAATAAAGTAATTATTTAATAAAAAAAAATAGTGTGTTAGATATGCTAGACTGATCTCCATTGAAATTTATCAAATTATATTCCCAGGGAACCAGCAGTTAGCGTAATGGCTATGTCGCTGGACTCCCACGTAGTCGACCGCGGTTCGCGTCTCGGACCCGGTGGCTTAAATCTCACTCCGGGCGCGTGTGCGTGCGTGCCCAAGATCCCGAGAGGAGAATGGAGGAGAAGGGATTGCGGCGTGACCATCCCCCCTGGGGGGTGATTTCTCGCTTTCTGTCTCTGTCTGTCTGGCGAGCGCACGCACCCTATAACGAAAACCTCTCAAAAAAAAAAAGAAAAGAAAAAAAAGAAAAGAAAAAAAAATTATATTCCCATTCATAATGTACTACTATTTGTTCTTCACATGACTGCCACACAATATTATCAACCCCCTTGGTCCTTGGCCAATCTGATAGTGACAAAAAGAATGTCATTGTAGTTTTATCTCTTTATAACTGAAGACGGGCATTTTATCTTATACTTAAGATTCATTTGCAAAGTTAAAGGGCAAACGACAGAATGGGAAACTGTAAATCATATCAATCAGACTACAGCAAACCAAAAGAAAATGAAACAAAAACATGAACTGGCAACTCACGAAAGGGCAATTGGGGCTGGCTCTGTGGTCCAGCAGTAACATTTGCTGCTCATGAGAAGCAGACTCCACGTGGAGATCATGGGTTTGAATCCCTAGTCCAGTCAGCCTGAAACATGCAGGGTATGTGCACTTGTGCACAAAATCCGATGGGATGGAAGACTAAAAGAAAGAAATTGCAGGGACCAGCAGTTGGCATAATGGCTATGTTGCTGGACTCCCATGTAGCCGACTGCAGTTCGAGTCCCAGACCTGGTGGCTTAAACTCATGCCGGGCACGTGCGCGTGTGTGCCCAAGATCCTGAGAGGAGAATGGAGGAGAAAGGATTGTGGTGTGGCCATTCCTCCGGGGGGTGACTTCTCACTTTCTATCTCTCTGTCTCTCTGACTTTCTGGCGAGCGCATGCACCCTATAGCAAAAAACTCTCAAAAAAAAAAAAAAAAAAGAAAGGGATTGCAGTGGGACCAGGCCACATGGAGGAGGTTCCTTTCTCTATCTCACTCTCACATGTGTGCACACATGCTCTAGCATTAATACAAAAAAAAAAAAAAAACACAGGGCCAGCCAATGGTATGGTGGTTAAGGCAACTGGATCCCCACATGGCCAACTATACAGTGAGTTTCAGTCCAGCAGCTTAAAGCACACTGGGCACATGTGTGTACATGCCCAAAACCCTAAGAAAAGAATGGAGAAGGGATTGCAGCATGGCAATCCCTCTTGGGGGGTGATTTCTCACTTTCTCTCTCTCTCTCTCGCTCTCTCTCTCTGTCCAGCAAGCCCACATACCCTAAAGCCAAAACGGGGGGAAAAATTAAATTTTAAATAAATAATGAAAAACACCAAAACAAAAAGGAGAAATTCAAATGGGAAGTAAGAGGACCTCAGAGTCAGCTGGCAGCATGGTAGTTAAGGTGGCTGGATCCCACATGGCCAACTAGGTGGTTCAGGTCCTGGACCAGGCAGCTTGTAAAACACGGCAGGAACCTGTATGTTGTTTGCCAGAATCCTAAGAAGATAATGGAGAAGAGACTGTGGTGTGACCATCTCCACTGGGGGTGCTTTCACACTCTCTCTCTCTGTCTCTGTCCCTCTGGTGAGTGCACACACCTTACAGCAAGAATTTTTAAAACAATCAAACAAACGAAGGCATCATTGCATGCTCATCAGCATGGTCATGGTTAGAATTCTTGTCTGACGATACCAAATGTCATCAATGAAGTGGGCCAATAGGACCTCTGTCATATACTACTGGCAGGGATTGGTAAGTTGCTCAGAAAAGCACCTTGGCATTATCAAGAAACACTGAAGGCATGCACACTCTGTAGTCCAGCAATTCCTTCCCCGTGTACATACTCCACGAAGAAGACTTACCCGGAATTTCTGCACAGTAGGGTTCAGAGAAGAACTGTTTTTAATAGAACAAAAATAGAAAGCTTTAAATGTCCACTCATAGAAAAGTAGAAAAATACATTGTGTCTTATTAATGTATTGGAAATCACACAGCAATGAAATGAACAAATCACAGATTTAGGCATCAGCATGACTGAATTGCATACAAATATTCTTGAGCTAAATTACTAAGTCACAAAAGAAGAGTGTGATTCCTTTTCTCTAAAGGTTAAAAGGAGGCGAACCTAACTACTACTCGGCACCTGAGTACGCATGCGTAGGAGGAGAACTACAGTGAAAAAGGCAGAGGGGTGCTGGTCCTGTAACCTAGCAGTTAAGGCAGCTGGATCTCACATGGCCGACTGTGGTTCGAATCTGCCCCGGAAGCTTGAAAACATGCCAGGTGCATGTGGGTGTATCCCAAATCCTGACAGGATGGGAATAAGGAGAAGGAACTGTAGAGTGATCATGTCCCAGTGGGCAGAACTGTCTCCCCCTCTCTCTGTCTCTGGTGAGAGCACATAGCCTTCTAGCAATTAACAACAAAATTAATCAATTAAAAAGTAGCAAAGGAATGGTAACAATTAGAGGCAGCGTAGAGGCTATGTCTTCAAAGGTATGTGATAAGAAGCCACTGTGCTGAGAGTTAGGCTGCTTTGGTACTGACATGGAGGATGGCCATGTTACAATTCTTTCTCCTCCATTCTCTTCCTGGGATTTTGGGAGTGCGCACACACATGCCTGGTGTGATTTTCAAGCTGCCAGATCTGGGACTCGAACTGTGGTCGGCCACATAGGGGTCCAATCTTAACCACTACACCCCCTGTTGGCCCTGGTACTGGTTGTATTTTATTTAATGGCCTATTTCACGATGAACGGTTATGTGAATTCTGGCTTTGTCTCTACACCATACTTCCATGTGTCATACACTCCTCTGTATAGTCTGATTGCTGTTTGAATGCCCTGTATATGCTCTTCTAAATTTGTATGCTGAATCCTAATCACCAAGGTGATGGCATTAGTAGGTGGGGCCTCTGGGAATTTATTAACTCATGAAGACAGAGCTCCTTGACTTTTTGTTGTCATTGATGTTGTTACAAGACAACGTCTTGCTATGTCACAATCCCCTGCCTCTGTCTCCTGAATAGCTGGAGTTACAGGTGCATGCAACTGTATCCGACGTTTAGGGTGGTCTGGGATGTGAACCTGGGACTCCCACGTGGCCTCAACCTGCCCAGCAGCAGTGTCAAACTACTGTATAGAGTTGATATATAGAGTTCAGTTTCACCTACTTTTGACCTTCAGATAAAGGGATTTGTACTCCTGTAATTTCGTGATTTAGCTCAAGATTATTTTTATGCCATCCAGCCATGCTGATGCATGAAGCTGTGATTTGTTCATTTTATTGCTGTGTGGTTTCCATTCCATCAATAAACCACATTTATTTTTTCGTTTACTGTGAATGGACATTTAAGGTTTTACATTTTTATTCTATTTCAGATGGTTCTGCTCTGAACACTAATATACAGGACTGCTGCTACATGAGGGATTAATGGCCTTATAAAAGAGTTTTGAAGCCTAGCCTGGTGGTGCAGTTGGTAGTAAACTAAACTGCAGTGCTGAAAGCCGCATGGCTGACTGTGGGTTCGAATCCCCAGTCATCCTGAAAACATGCAGGCATGTACCTGTGTGCCCAGCATTCTGATGAGCTGGGCATCTGCAAGGAAAAAGGGGATCACGACATGATGGTACTTTGTCAAGGGTGTCTCTCTCCCTCTCTCTCTCTCTCTCTTGCTCCTGGAAGAAGAAAATAAGTAAGTTTTAAATTAAAAAAATTATAAAAAGGTTCATAACAGCATATATAATATATAATACCATATAAGTAAAAAGAAAAAAGTTGGACCAGCAGATGGCATAGTGTCACTGGATGATCACATGGCTGACCATGGTTCGAGTCCTGGACCCAGTGGCTTGAAACTCACACCAGGTGTGTGTGCATGTGTGTCCAAGATCCCAGGAGGAGAATAGAGGAGAAGGGATTGTGGTGTGGCCATTCCCCCTGGGGTGTGATTTCTCACTTTTCCTCTCACTGTCTCCTCTCTCTCTCTCTCTCACACACACACACATGAATGCACATGCCCCAAGGCAAAAACCTCTAAGAGAGAGAGAGAGAGGAAGAAAAGGTTAAAATATAGAGAAATATAAATGTAAATGCCCATACACAAGGAGTAGCTCTAGAAATATAAGCAAGAAGCTGATAAAAGACTCCTGCTGGTGTGAGGGATTGAGTGGCTGAGAGCTGGGAGGGAAGCAGAAATGTACCTTTCAAAGTATTGATCCACATTGGGCCTGCTCCATGGCCTGGCTGTTGAGGGAGCCGGGTCCCACAAAGCTGTCTACACAGTTTGAGTCCTGGCCCCAGCGTCCGCACCATGCACAGGTGAACGTGTGTGGATGTACATGTACATGTGCACGAGCACCCAAATCCCAGCAGGATGAAGAAGTAGAGAAGGAATTGTGATGTGACCATGCCCCATTGGGCAGCACACTCTCCCTCTCCCTCTCTCCGTCTCTCTCTGGGGAGTGCATGGATCCTCTGGCAAATAAAATTAATCAAGGGGCTGGCTAGCAGGTGGCATGGAGTTTAAGGCGCTGGGCACTTCCACATGGCCGACCAACGTTCAAGTCCCAGCCCTGGTGGCTTACTTTCTCACTTTCCCTCTCTCTCTGGTCAAATAAAAATAAATGAATGAACAAATAAAACTTTAAGAAATTGATTAATTAGATAAAAGAATAATAATTTAAAAAATCAAGCTATGCTAGTATAATACCCAAATATAAACACATACACATTTTTTAAAAAGAAGACTCATTTTTATTTCCTTTTCCAAACTGTCGTATTCATCTTCTTTCCATTGCTACAGAACAAGTTACCACAAACATAACAGCTTATAATTCACATATCTTTTTTCTATTTATTTTTTCCTTTATTCATGAGAGAGCATATGCACACACACACACACACACACACACACACACACAGAGAGAGAGAGAGAGAGGAGAGAGAGAGAGGGAAGCATCCTCCTTAGGGGCTAATACCGAGACCCCTTCTTCCAGCCCATTGAGTCCTGGGTATTTGTATGTGTGCCTAGTGTGTTGCAGGCTGACCGGGCCCAGGATTTGAACCATGATCACCATGGGATATGGTTTCTCATGTGCAGTACATTACTGCTGCACCACAGAGCCAATCTAATATTTAAATGTTTTATTTCACAATTTCTGTGGGTCAGGAGTCCTGGTACCATTTAGCTGGGTCCTCTGCTCTTAGGGTCTCCCAAGGCTACAGTCAGATAGTGAACTGGGCTGCATTTTCATCTGGAGGCTCAAAGGGGGAAGAATTTCCTCCTAACCTCATTCAGATTGCGGCAGAATTCATGTCCTCACAGTTAAATGATGAGGGCCCTGGCTTTTGGCTTTTGTTGGCCGGAGGCCTCTGGCAAATCCTAGAGGCCACCCAGAGCTCCTGACTATATGATCTTCTTCAACATGCTGGTAACTTCATCAAGTCTGCCAAAAGAATCTCTTGAGGCACACTGCTAAAGTGGGGTTTTATGTGACCCAGCACAATCTGCACGTGACAGCCCATCCCCTTTGCCATGCTCTGTTGATCGAAAGTGAGTCATAGTTTCCACACACTCAGAGGGGGAGAATACATAAAGGAGCAGGCACCAGGAGGTGGGAATTATTAGGGCTCACCTTAGGGATGGTCAGCCACACTGGCTATTGTTTGTGGAGAGGTTTCCCTTTTTCTCCCTGATCCATTTACAAGAGCTCTATAGATTAAATAAATTTACCTTTTGTTTTCCATATATGCCAGTTCAATACTTTTTGCCAGAAGACACATGTGTTTGTCAGAGGGAGAGGAAGAGGAAGTACTCCCCTCCTGGGGAATGATCATGCCACAATCCCTTCTCCTCCATCTCTTCCTTCTTTTGGGATTTTGGGTATGTGCCTGGAGTGTTTCTCGAGTCATGAGTCTGAGACACGAACTCTGTGGTTGGCCATGTACAATCTGGTGGCTATAACCACCAGGTCATGAAGCCAATCCATCAACTTATTTTTGCTAAATGAATAAATTACTTTATGAATTGCCTACCAGTTCTTCTGAACACTTAGCTACAGCAACAGTGACTTCATCATGCCTTTCTAGAGTTTCCCATACCTAGAAAACTGATTGGGGTCAAAATGCATTTTTTTTTTAAATTTGCTGTAGTGTACAAGCACTCACTGGAAATAGGAAGAGAGAGAGAGAAAATGAGAAAGCATCCCCAGAGAGGATGCCATACCACAATTCCTTCTTGTCCATTTTCCTCTGAGTATTTTGGGCAAGCACATACACATGTCCAGAGTGTTTTTCAAGTTGCTGGTCCAGGACTCAAACCATGCAGTTGGCCATATGGAATCCAGCCTCTTTAACCACCATGCCACTGGCTGTCCGGTCCAAAACACAGAATTTAATTGCCTTTCAAGAATGAGTGGTAATATTGGTTTGGACTTGATTTGAAATCACGCCTACTTTGGTTTATGCCAGGGTGAATTAAAAAGAAGTTGTACAAAGAACTAACCTGCCATGAGCTGAGGCTGGAGCACAAGGCAGACATCCCTCCCCTGTCTTGTGGAGATGCCCCTGGAGTCCTGTGGTCTTTGCAGCCCGTGTGCAATGAGAGGTTCGTCAGGTTGGAGAAGCATAGAAAGGGAAGTTTTGCTGCCTTGTATGTCCCTAGCAACCTCAACACCCCAAAACATCTCATGTTACCAGGCAATGCCAAAAATTCAGCTCACCAGTGTGCCACATTGCCAGTTCCTGTTGTCCAGGTTCTGGACTTGATGGTGTTTGCTATGCCAGCCCCGGGAACACTACCCTTACCTGGGCACACGCCCCTCACCCGTGCCTGGACTTCAGAGTACATGGAGTCCAATTATTTCGTGTAGGTGTCTTCCTTTTTACAAGGAAAGCCATATAATACATGTACATAGTGGGTTGGTTCTGTGGTGCAGCAGTAATGTGCTACTCAAGAGAAACCAGATCCCCTGGTGACCATGGTTCAAATCATGGGCCCGATCAGGTTGAAACTCACCAGGCATGCTTGCACAAAGCCCGGGATCCAATGGGCTGAAGGACTGGAGGAAGGCCATCTCAGCATCACCAGGGACTAGGAGGTCCTCTCTCTGTCTCTCTCACTCTTACATGTGCATATATGCTCTATTATGAATAAAGAAAAACCATTCAAGACTCAGCTCCTAGGCTGTCTCCTTAAGAAACATAAACATTTGCCGACCACGGTGGTTGTGCCATCATCTTTATGCAAAGCTCTGCGTTAGCATTCACTACAGTGAATGTGTAATTGATCTACTGTATTCAAGCTCCTGTTTCTTTCACTAGATAACAAGAGCCTCAAGGACACCTACTGAGCCTGGTTTCCTATAGACTGTGTGTCCAGCTGTCCATGGGTGATCTCTGTACGGGTGTCCGTGAGCACATCACCACGTCCAAAGCGAAACTCGTCTGAAGCACCCTCTCCAGGCATCCATATGGCACCTGCGCCCCTACCAGTCCGGCTACTGCAGTAGGTTGTAGTTTCCTATTTATGAGTCTCTCCCTCTCAATAGCAACTGCAGGCAGAAACTATGTGAATTTTATTCATCTTTGTATCTCCAGAGCCCAAAACAATGCTTGCTATATAGGAGTTACTAAATAAATGTTCCTTGAATGGAACTGGATTACTTGTATCTTTGGGTATGTGGGGGTACCTGAGAAACACACAGGACACGTTTGCTACATTCCATTTCAGGAAAGATGCTTCTCCCAAAGCCCTTTGCACACCCTCCTTCTCTGGCAGGCTTGGATTAACACTGAGAGCCAATAGTTTGTCACATAGCAACAATAGTAAAGAATGAGCTACTGCCGAATCGAGCAGACGCTTGCCTGCCGCAGAGAGCAGAGCAGAGCTATTTTGAGATCCTTTAGGTAGAGTCACAGTCTGATAGGTCCACACGTTGTGGCTATAGCTACCACACACGGCATCAGCTCAGGGGTACAAGGCATGGAAAAAAATACTTTATTTGCATATCTGTCGCCTTTGCCATCTTTGAAAGCACTCTTTTAGAATACAAAGGACCACATTTTAGGTCATGATTTTCTTATTTCAAAGACAATCTGATTTTTATTTATGATACTGTTAACATATTTTAATGTTCTACCTAATTACTAATTCATAGAGAAGATGACTGCATATTCAAAACAGAAAGCAGGACCCAGGACTCTGCCCAAACTTCCTAGCATGGTACAGTCCTTTGTGGTCCAGCTGGACCCACTTTTTCAGAATCTTCCCCTGCCTGGGGACTTCTTTCTTATGAGCACACATTCAAGCCTTGGTGAGCAGCACTCAGGTTCCAACGTGATGAGAGGTTCTGCTTACAAATGGTCCATCCTTGTTCGTCTTGAGGGAGCCTCATTCACTACTTCACGAGTTTCTCTCTGAAAGGAGTGCAAAGAGGACGGGAGTGTCTTCTCCATCTCTTGAGTCCATAGTGCCCAAGTGGGCGCAAAGAAGATGCCTAACAAAGGTCAGTCCAGGGTCTGAAGAGTGGGAGCTCCCCGCTCCCTTGGGTCTCTGGGCCTACTTCAGTCCTGACGGTGGGACACCATGCCCACAGAATTGGAAAGTGACAAGGTCTGTGGCTACTTTCATGAGTTTGGCTCTCTGTTTTAATTTTTATTTATTTATTTATTTTGGTAGAGAGTGTGTGTGCATTCATGAGAAATGAGAGAAAGAGAGATAGTGAAAAAGCACCCCCGCTATGGGGGGATGGTTACGCCGCAATCCATTCTCTATCTCTCCCTCCTTTTGGGATTTTGGTCATGCATGCACATGTACCTTGAGCGTTTTTCAAGCCACTGGGTCCAGGGCTCCAGTGGCATGGTTGGCCATGTAGGATTCAGCTGCCTTAACCGCCAGGCCACAAGCCAACTGCCTGTGTTCTGATTTAAAGAAAAGACATTATGTGCGAATAGGGGCTTTTGTATAGAACTTCTCTCTTGCTTCTTTCGTTCATTTAACAAACATTCGTTGTTGAATTCTGTGCCTGTGCTCGTACGAGTTATCAGAGTCTTTGGAAACCTAAGACCAGCCTCCTGCCCTAACAAAGCAGTAAGGCATTTAGTAGAAAGAGGCATGGACAGGATGTTAGAAGACAAGTTCAAGCCTCCCTTTGCCTTCTTTTGGATGTCATGAAGGACATTTGACCCATTTAAAGCTCCAGTTTCTCAAATCAGTAGAGCATACGTGCACTTATTCTTCTAGTATAATTATAAAAAAAAAAGTGAAGTCCAGATATCTGAGATTCCAGAAAAGAGAGAGGGCAACTGGAATCCTGATGGACATGAAAGGTAGACCGTGTTCTTTCCAGAGCCAGAAAGCCTGTTGCTGTAGTAGGATAGAGGAGTTTGAGACAGGGAGACCCACCTACCCAGACCAGGTTCACGAATCAATGATATCCATTCATTGGCTCAAGAAACTTGTGCAGAGCCCCTATTATGCCCCAGGTCTTGAATTAGGAGCTGGGGAGAGAGGTGGGCAATACATACAGCTGCCCTGCTGTCACAGGAAAGGCCATCCAGGCAACAGAACCAGGTGTGCAGTGTAGGTGTTCAGAAGGACAGAGTGCTTGCCGGGGAGGGTATGGGAGGAGTCTGTCCCCAGGACTCAGCAGGATCAGGAAGGGCTTTACCAAGAAAGAAATGGATAAGTAGAGACCCAAAGGGTGATCGAGAATGGGATGAGTAAAGAGATGAGGGTGGTGAGTGTTTCAGACAGAAGGAATATATATGTGAATGTCCCAAGGGCAGAGAGAGCATAGCACAAGCAGAATAGAAATAATTCCACTTGGTGGGCTGGCAGGTGGCATGGCGGTTGAGGGCTCTGGACTCCCACATGGCTGACCGTAGTTTGAGTCCTGGACCTGGTGGCTTGCCTTCTCATTTTCTCTCTCTCTCTCTGTCCCTCTCTAGTCAAATTTAAACAAATTGATTAATTTAATCTAATTTAATAATTTTTTTTTTTAACAAAAGAAGGGGCCAGCAGGTGGGTGCTGGCCTCCCACATGGCTGACTGCAGTTCGCGTTCCAGACCTGGTGGCTTGATTTCTCCCTCTTTCTCTCACTCTGTCCCTCTCTGTTCAAATTTAAGTAAATAAATAAAGTAAAATAAATAAAATAATTATTAAAAAAGAAAGAAAGAATTCCACTTGGATACCAGAAGGGAAGTTGAGAGAAATGAGGGAGGGAGGCAGGAGCCATTTCCTGCACACGAAACTTTATCCTAACAGCAAAACAGTACCAACAAAGGTTTTGAAAAAATTCTCTTTGGTTTTGACTTTAAACATCACAGAAATTTATAATGTACAGGGTTAGCAGGTAAAGTGGTGGTTAAGGTGCTAGACACTCCCACATGGCCGACCATGGTTTGAGTCTTGGACCTGGTGGCTTACTTTCTCACTTTCCTTCTCTCTATGTGCCTGTCTTTCTCTCGTCAAGTTAAAATGAATGAATGAATAAATAAAATTAAATACATATATTTTTTTTAAAAAACAGAAATTTATAATGTACAACGAAAGCCCCCCATAACACCTCTCTTACCCTAACACTGTTTGGTGCATATTCCTTAGATTCTAAGCCATTATTATTAATAGTTACTTTTTTAAAATTATTTTTTATTTAACTTTTTAAATTTATTTACTTATTATTTTAATTTGACCAGAGAGTTAAAGAGTCAGAGAGTGAGGGGATGGGGGAGTGAGAAAGCAAGCCACCAGATCCGGGACTCAAACCGCATTTGGCCATGTGGGAGTCCGGTACCCTTAACCACCACCCCACTTGTTGGCCCCAATAATTACATTTATAAAAGTAGAGGCATTCTATACCTGTTACTCTACAATTTTCCTTTTGTGCGTAGCACTACATGGATATCTTTCTATGGTAGTACATATCTAGCTACTAATTTCTATTTTTACATTTTTTTTAAATGCCAGAGGGTTTGCACACTCATTAGAGAGAGAGAAAGAGAAAGAGAGAGAAAGTATCGGGAACCAGCAGTTAGCCTAATGGCTATGTCGCTGGACTCCACGTAGTCGACCGCGGTTCGCGTCCCAGACCCAGTGGCTTAAACTCACGCCGGGCTCATGTGTGTGCGTGCCCAAGATCCCGAGAGGAGAATGGAGGAGAAGGGATTGTGGCGTGACCATCCCCCCGGGGGGTGATTTCTCGCTTTCTGTCTGTATGTCTCTCTCTGTCTGTCTGGCGAGTGCACACGCCCTATAGTGAAAACCTCTCCAAAAAAAAAGAGAGAGAAAGTATCCTCCAATGGGGTGTGGCCACGCCACAATCTTCATCCAGTTGGGATTTGGGGCATGTACGCACATGCGCCATGCTTGTTTTTGAACCTGCCAGTGCCGGGATTTGAACTACAGTCAACCATGTGGGATCCAGCTCCTGATGCACTACACTTAACTACTGTGCTACAGGCCAACCCTCTACTCATTTCTAAATGATTACGTAGCATCCCATGGTCGTTAAGGCTGTTCCATAGCTAGTTTAGTTTTTTATTATGATGACTACAGTCATGTGCCATATAATCGCATGTCAGTCAACAGCAGGCTGCACATAGGGTGACGGCCCTGTAAGATTATACCACAGAGCCTAGATGTGCAGTAGGTGATGTTGGCACAATGACGAAACCACCTAACTTGTTTTTCAGAATGTATTCCTCTGTTAAGGAACATATGATTATACATATAACATAAAATTGACCATTCTACCCGGTTAAAATACTTTTTACAAATTGGGGACCAGCAGTTGGCGTAATGGCTACATCACTGGACTCTCATGTAGTCAACCGCGGTTCGAGTCCTAGACTTGGTGGCTTAAATTCAAGCCGGGCACGTGTGCGTGCGTGCCCAAGATCCTGAGAGGAGAATGGAGTCGAGAAGGGATTGCGGCATGGCCATCCCCTCTGGGGGGTGATTTCTCGCTTTCTGTCTGTCTTTCTCTGTCTTTCTGGCAAGCACACGTACCCTATAGCAAAAACCTCTTTAAAAAACCCCACTTTTTACAAATTATGGTAAAATATATACATAACAAAATTTACCATCCTAAACTAACTGTGTTCAAGGGCACAGTTCAGCAGCTTGTGCAGCCATTGCCACTATCCAGCTCTTGCTTTGTTTCCTTGCATTCTATCTCCAGAACTTTCTGATCTTCCCAAACTGAAACTCTGTACCCATTAAACGCCAACTCCCCATTCTCCGCCTTAGCCCCTGCCAACCATGATTTACTTTCGTCTCTCCGATTTGGATTATTCTCCTGTAAGTGGAATTATCTTCACCATTTGTTTGTTTGCTTTTTACCTACTCGCCTACAGACGAGCTGTTAGTTTGTTTCCTTTTGCTTGGGGTGAGAGAATGACAGTCACAATGATAAAGCCAACATCCCTCATATACACCTCTGTGCACTTGTAGAACATGCCTTAGAGCTTCTGGGATTCTCAAAGGCTGTAAACATTTGAACCTAAAAGTTTGTATCATGCCATACATCCACTAACAGTGTATGAAAGTCCCAATTCTTTACATCCTTGTCAATATTGGCTATTAAAACTTTTTTTCAGGAACTAGGTGGTGCTGTAGAGGTAAAACACGACACTCTTCAAGGCAATTGCACATGGAAAGGTTCTCTGTTCAAATCTGGAGATCTTGAGTATGCAGGGTATTGTGAGCTTATGATCAGGGCTGGCTGAAGACTGTGGGTGGACAACGGCTTCAGGATCCGTAGGGGTGGTGTTCCTTTCCTTTCCTTTCTTCTTTTTTTAGAGATTTTTCGTTATAGAGAGTGTGCACTCACCAGACAGAGACAGAGAGACAGAGAGCAAGAAATCACGCCCTAGGGCAGATGGCCTCACTCATACCCTCTCCTGCATTCTCCTTTGGGATTTTGGGCACTCTGGCACACGTGCCCCATGTGGTCAGCCGCTTGGGAGTCCAGCATCTTAATTTCTACGCCACCCGCTGGTCCCCCTTTCTTTCTTTTCTCTTTCCCCCACTCTTTTATCGCTCTTGCTCATGAACAAAATAAACTAAAAAATGTTTTTTGAAGAGCATATTTTGTTAACTGTGATATCGATAAAAACGTATTCTTACAAACACACCGTCTTGGAAGAGCATGTAAATCAGCGAGTCCTTGTAAAGGACGTGCAGCCTCCTTCACAATCTCACCTATGTTCCTATGTGCAAGGGCGCCCAAGTTCATGTGCCATTTTCCCTACATTGCAAGTACATTGGCAGACATGGTTGAGTCTGCATCTCTTTGAGTCCTTTTTAATTTTTAAAAATTAATTTCCTAGAGACCAGCAGTTGGCATAATGGCTTTGTTGCTAGACGCCCACGTAGTCAACCGCGGTTTGAGCCTGGGACTTGGTGGCTTAAACTTATGCCGGGCACGTGTGCGTGCATGCCCAGGATCTCGAGAGGAGAATGGAGGAGAAGGGATTATGGCATGGCCATCCCCTCTGGGGGGTGATTCCTCACTTTCTGTCTCTCTGTCTCTCTCTGTCTTTCTGGTGAGTGCACATGCCCTATAGCAAAAACCTCTAAAAAAATTAATTTCTTTCTTTTTTTTTTTTAAAAAAAACTTCTTTATTCATGATAGAGCAGTGTACGTACATGTGAGAGTAAGAAAGGAAGCCAGAAGCACCTTCCACACATATTTAAAATTATGGTATATCTCGCCACGACCCCCTTCCTCCAGTCCTTCAGCCCGTAGGACCCTAGGCATACGTGTGCTTGCCCATTGTGTTTCAGGCTCACTGGACCAGAGATTCACACCGCAGGCACCATGTGGGATCCGGCTTCTCTTGAGTAGCACATTACTGCTGCACCGCAGAGCCAGCCCCCTTCTTAATTTTTGTTCATAGAAAGATAATATTTCTACATGGGTTTGTAATCCATTTTATTTGGAAGATAATTTAGGAAGCAGAATCCATAGGACTTTATGACACAGTATGAAGGAGGAGAAACGGGGAGCCATTCAGGGATGGCTGGACAAGTGGAGGGTCTGTGGAATTTTTCACAGGAACAAGCAACAAAAAACAAAAGGTGTAGGAACCAGCAGTTAGTGTAATGGCTATGTCGTTGGACTCCCATGTAGTAGAACGTGGTTTGAGTTCCGGACGTGGTGGCTTAAACTCACGCCAGGCGTGTGTGCGTGTGTGCCCAAGAGCCCGAGAGGAGAATGGAGAAGGGATAGCAGCGTGGCCATCCCCTGGGGGGGGGGTGTGATTTCTCTCTGTCTGTCTTTCTGGAGAGCAAATGCACCCTGTAACAAAACCCTCTCCAAACAAAAAACAAACAAAAGGTGTAGATCCTAGAGTAAAAAAGTAGAGATGAACAGAGGCTACAGTGTCTGTGTATCATATGGGCAGCATCTTGACCAGATGCAATCGATGGATTCACACTGGGGTGATGCTATGTGGGCTGAATACCACATGGCTGACCATAAGGTTCAAGGCCTGGACCCGGCAGCTTGAAAAACACAGGGCACATGTACATGTATGTCGAAAATCCTGAAAGGAGGAAAGGAGGAGGAGAAGGGACTGCAGTGTAACCATGCCTCACGGGGAGTGTTTTTTTTTGCTGTCCTCCCTCTCTTTTTCTGGGGAGTGCATTCACTCTCTGGCAAAATTAAAAAGCAGAAATATATATTTAAAAAAGAAAAGTACATGATAACTTTCCAGATGTCATCACATTTCTTTCCCTTGTCCTTTCTGTGGATGTCAGTAGAAATGATCAGAAATAACAGAATCATTCTGAAGGCCATTTTTGACTTCACCCCTACACATTGAATCTAGCCTGTAACAATCTCAGATAAAGCGGCACTGCCCTGTCCAATCTGCCTACTTTTTCTCTTGCAGTTGGGTAAAGTAGGCCTGAATATTACACCATGGAATTCATCCTTGTGGGATCTTGCTCCTAGGTTCTTAAGTTATTTATTCTCTCCACCATTTATTTAGAAAACAACTAACAAAAATAGCAAAAATCTAAGAAAACCCAACAATATGTGAACTCCAACTGAGGATGATGAGATTTGAAACAGGAGACAAAGCTTTTAACCACCTCCATAGATACCAGTTTTGGGGCTTCCTTGGGGGCCACTTAAACCTTGTCACCTCTGCCATTCAGTACCAGTTTATCCAAGGCCAAACACGAGGGAATTCTGTGATGTGTAGGAATATGAAAGCAGGTTCTCTTTCCACTGCAAAACCGTTTTTCACACCCAGACGTCATATTCAAGCATTTTCCGTCCTCACATTTTTCCTTTTTTCATCCTTACATTACCTTTGGCACATTATACTTTTGCTTCTCTCCCCTCCCCCCATAATTACATTATCTTTAAGGCACAGCCTAAACCTGTGTTTTATTAAGCTGTCCTACTGGGGTAGGCGAAAAGAAATACTCTAAAACGTTTTCAGGTCCCAGTATTTTCAGAAAACTTCAAGGTTCCTGGCAGGGGGGTGTTGACACGCGGTGGGAAAGAAACAAATTTGGGTCTGGTCCTAAAACATCCCTCCACTGCTGTGCTTTTTGTTTTCTGATTATCAAAGTAATTTATACTCATCAAAATAACTGGAAAACTCAGAGAAAATGCCAAGAACTGTAACAGTAATAAGTGTGATTTCTGGACGTGAACCGATGGAGTGAGGACCCACACTACATCTCTGGCCAGAGCACTGGGCGGAGAGTAGCCCCTGGGCCCGGAGGATTCAATCCGGTTTAGCAGCAAAGGCTTTCCAAGGACCGGGAGCGCAAGGCCGTGCCCCTTGACGCTCCCACTGGACCACCTGCGCCGAGGCTTGGTGCCTTCCCAGCGCAGCTCCTGGTTTCAGTCACCCAAGTTCCCACCGGTTCCCTACGCAGAGACCCAGCCCAGGCACCTTCCCCGGTAACTATCCACCGACCGAAAATAGACTCCGAGTCCGCCCTGACGCCCGACGTCCCCCCTCCGCTTAAGTCCTCCCCTTTAAACGGAGCCACCGGGTGACGCCGGGGGAGTTTGCGGAAGCGCCAACCGCGCTGGGGCCTTGGGCGGGTCCCGTGATTGGAACAGGCCCCGCCCCCCGGCCCTCTTCCCCCATTGTGTGAGCGGCTCGCGCCGAGGCCCCGCCCCCTCACCGCCTCCCTCCGGAGGCCCGGCCCCTCCCCTTTTTCACCCCCCCTTGGCTCATTTCCGGCCGCCGCTGCTACCGCTAGCCTGTAAGGAGGATTCGGCAGAGGGAAGAAACAACAGCCGCCATCTTGTTTGTGTGCTAGGCTGGGGGGGAGAGAGGGCGAGAGGGAGCGGGCGAGAGTGGGCAAGCGGGACGCCGGGCTGAGTGCGAACTGCGGGAGCGACAGAGTGCGGAGGGGAGCTGAGCCGGAGAGAGGCGGCAGGGCCGAGACAGTGGAAGGGGGCCCGGGGCGCACG